>NC_089580.1:37012318-37327023 GCF_019320115.1 Miscanthus floridulus | reverse complement strand
CCGAATAATCTGCTCTAGCAACTCTGAGGTCAATGCAATATGAGCTAACACCTCTGTGTGGTTGAGAGACAAGGGTATTTCCTCAACCTGATGTGACTTACGACTCAAAGCGTCTGCTACAACATTGGCCTTTCCTGGGTGATAATAGACTTCCAAATTATAATCTTTTATCAACTCTAACCACCTTCTTTGCCTCATGTTTAGCTCAGGCTGAGTGAAAATATACTTGAGGCTCTTGTGGTCTGTAAAGTTATGCACTTTGTTACCCAACAGATAGTGCCTCCAAATCTTCAGAGAGTGGACAACAGCAGCTAGCTCTAAGTCATGGGTGGGGTAGTTCACCTCATGCTTCTTTAGTTGGCGTGAAGCATAAGCTATCACACGCCCATCTTGCATAAGCACACACCCTAGTCCTGTCTTCGAGGCATCACAGTATACATCAAAGGGCCTATCAATATCTGGTTGAGCCAACACAGGAGCAATGGTCAGAAAAGTCTTTAGAGATTGAAAAGCTTCTTCACAAGCTGGACCCCAATCAAACTTAGTTTCTTTCTGGAGCAACTTGGTCATGGGCTGGGCTATCTTGGAGAAATCAGGGATGAAATGCCGATAATATCCAGCTAGACCAAGAAACTACCAAATCTAATGTACAGACTTGGGAGATTTCCAATCTAACACATCTTGTACCTTACTAGGATCTACTGAAACGCCTTCAGGTGTCAACACATGTCCCAAAAACTACACTCGATCCAACCAAAACTCGCACTTGCTGTATTTGGCATAGAGCTTGTGCTCCCTCAGTTGAGTCAGTACTATTCGAAGGTGTTGGGTATGCTCTTCATCATTCTTAGAATAGATCAGGATGTCATCAATGAAAACTACCACAAACTTATCTAGCTCTGGCATGAAAACTGAATTCATCAGGTACATAAAGAAGGCAAGAGCATTGGTGAGACCAAAAGACATCACTAGGTACTCATACAGCCCATACCTAGCATAGAAAGCTGTCTTTGGTATATCATGTGGCCTGATCTTGATCTGATGGTAGCCTGATCGGAGATCAATCTTCAAGAACACCTTAGCACCGGACAACTGGTCGAACAAGGTATCTATGCAGGGCAAAGGATACTTGTTCTTAACTGTTACCGCATTAAGGGGGTGGTAATCCACACACATCCACAAGGTACCATCCTTCTTCTTCACGAAAATAGCCAGGCAACCCCATAGTGAAGAACTCGGACGGATCAAGCCTTTGTCCATCAATTCTTCCAGCTGCTTCTTCATTTCTGCTAGTTCTCTTGGAGCCATGCGATACGGACGTCTGGAGATAGGAGCAGTACTAGGCTCAAGCTCAATGGAGAATTCTATCTCACGGTCCGGAGGCAACCCAGGAAGATCTTCAGGAAAAACATCCGGGAACTCACATACTACCAGAATGGAGGTAAGATCAGGAACATCTTTAGCATGGGCAACAATAGGTAAGACTGGTTCTGAGGGTATAATAAGAGACATCCTATCCTCAGAAGAAGGAAGCCGTAACTCCACACTCCTTCTCTTCATATCCAATACTACCCCATACACCTGCAACCAGTTTATTCCAAGAATAGCATCAATGCCTTGCCCAGGCATTATCATGAACTGTAGACGGTAAGTGTGGGTGGCTAATACCAAACTTACTGTATCCGTGCGGGTATTAATGAACATTTGTGAACCCACAGTATGGATCTTATAGGCATACGGTATAGCCATAAAGGATAGGTTGTGTCGCTCTACAAACCCATGCTCATGAATGAATGTGATGCACCAGAATTGAACAACACCAAAGCTTGGATGGAGTCGATGGTAAACATACCAGCCATACTGCCTCTTGCTACACAACCTGTTGAGCATCCGTGAAGTGTACCTAACCAGACCTGCTGGGCACTTTTTTCTTAATGAAGGTCCTCTTGATAAGCCTAGAATTCACGGACGGTTGAGCTGGCTGGACTGGCTGATTCTGGGGGCAGGCCCGGGCATAGTGGCCTTCTTTTCCACACTTGAAACAAGCTCCTGGCCTATTCCCAAACCCCTGATGAGGTGGGACCTGCTGTCCCTGAGATTGCTGCGGTTGCACCTGCTGCGGAGGTGCACGGTACTAAGTAGAGGAAGTTTGCGACGTCTGCTGAGGTTGCCGCAACGAAGGCCCACCGGATGGTTGATAGGGCCCCCGCCGGACAACCTGAATCTTCTATGTGAGGGTGGCTAGAAGACCCTGTGTCCACCCACTTCCTCTTCCAATCAGCTTGAGACGTCCGCTGAAAACCCTCAATGGCAATGGCAGCATTCATCAGAGCCCCAAAGGTCTGATAGTTCCCCATATACAGTTTCTCCTGAAGGAGAGGAGCAAGACCACGAAAGAAGCGTTCCCTCTTCTTGTCATCTGTATCCACTTGACTGCCAGCATACTGAGCCAAGTGATTGAACTTGTTCACATATTCCATCATTGTCCTGTTCCCGTGGCACAGCTCCAGGAACTCGGTCACCTTCTGGTTGATGACACCAGCAGGGATAAAGAACTCTCAGAAGGCGGTGGAGAATTCCTACCATGTTGCCGGATGATCCGACTGCTCCATGGCCTGGAAAGTTTCCCACCAGGCACCTGTGGACCCTAGAAGCTGTTGTGCCGCAAAGTACACCTTCTGGTCATCGGTCACTCCGAGCAGCCGAAACTTCTGCTCCATAGTGCGAAGCCAGTGCTCTGCCTCTAGGGGCTCGTTGGACGGAGTGAACGTGGGTGGGTGAGTCTTGAGGAAGTCCAGGTAAGAGGACTATCCCTCAGGATGGCGGGCAGCACCCCCATTCCCACCGTTGCCCCCATGACCTCCGCGGGCGAGGCCCGCGACGGCCTATGCCATAATGTCCATGTCACGAGCTGTCTCCTGGTAAGTAGCAGCTGACTCCCAGCGAGCAGCCAACAGCTCCACCATTATCTCTACGGGAGTCATCGGCGGAGGCGGTGGTGGCGGCAGGAAAGGATGACGAGCCATAGGTAGAACCTCATGACCTCCCCCATTGCCGTGCTCAATGGCCCGACCACTGTCACCATGGCCCTCGTGAGCTGCCCTAGAACTGGTGCTCCCGCATCCAGTCCTTAGATTCATCTGCAAGAGATATGAACTATCCATTAGAACACCCTCCCGATCAGAATCAAGGGATAAGAGAGATGACAACACCATTTTTAAAGCATTCCTTTAGTTAGTCCTATCAATTTACTAACTCAATTATATGTGAAGGGGGATTTTAATTCAAGTAAGATGCTATTATTATAATGCATGCTTTGGCCTATACGTTCACTCGAGCCAGAATATAGCGGCATTCGTAAAATTTTCGGCACATCGCACACTCACTTTCCGTATACTAAGCGATTTCTTACGCAACGTAAGTCAGTGTACCTGCAGAAAACTGATTAGCTAAAACCAGTGCCGCTATCCTAGATAGACCATATTGCTAGGGCTTATACTCATTTACCAAATATAATCGCATCCTACTTTTCCCAAAACTTTTGTTGGTCAAATTTTTAAGTTTTGAAAAAAGAGTGATGAAACTCGTAACCATTATTGGCTCTGGTACTAACTATGGCAGAACCGCCTGAAATAGCATACTTACGGAGGCGCTCGTCTTCCACCAGACACTAAGCACCCCGAAAGCGAGCTACAGCGAGCGGTGTCCGTCGGGCACACCCCAAGTGAGAACCCGAAAGATCCAAATTTTTCCCAAGGATCCAATAATGAAAATGAGTTACAATACTTGTCCATTTCATACATCAGAGTTTCTTAAAAAGTACATTATTACAATACCAAATACCAGAGTGCGGAATAATAAACAACGGAATTTAAATAAACATCTAGCGATAGGAGCGAGGATTCTATCTGAGCCCACCAAAAGAATCCTCCAAACAAGGTACTTCTCATGCATCACCTGCAATAGGGGTAAATAAACCCTGAGTACACAATGTACTCGCAAGACTTATCCGACTAGTGAGAATAATTTCCCGACTCCAAGGAATATGATAAGCTTTATGGTTTGCTGGGTTTTTTTTTTGCAAAATAGCACTAACAGTGAGTCCTTATTCATGTCTTATTATAAGCCGTCTTAAGTTATCATCTAGCCAGTCTATATAAGCACTTGTTCTACTTTCAAGCAAGAGTTGAGCAATCAGTTCCATTCTTCTCCTTTCCACTTTCAGTTCTTACTACGGTGCTAAACCGCAGACAAGCCATACCGGATTTCTCAGTGATTCGCGAATCAATGTGTCCAGCTGGGTGCCCTGAAAACACACGCCCCGCTTGTACCCCAGGCACAAGCAGGACTAACCCACCACTCTCCTATCCCGGGTGTCCAGGTCCCCGTCCAAACTTGGACTCCAAGCCCCCACTCCTGAGTCCCAGACTCAGTGCGGTGCAAGGACCTCCACCACCCCGCCTCCCATCAGTCGGTCCAGAAAGAGCCGGATCCGCGACAAGAGAGCAGCAAGCCTTCCCTGCGCCCATACCCAAGTATGCGCTTGGGACAATAATCTGTGACTTTCCTAGAGCCATATGCAACGATCGGTCCTTAATCGACACAGACATGGAAGAAGTGTAACCGAGCTATGCCCTGTTGGCCGCAGGACACAACCCCTTACACCCACCAATACCCAAACCATATCCCTGCCCGGTCACCATTTTCCTTTCCACAATTTTATCATGAGTGATTATTTTATCACCTATTTGCGAGTAACGGCAGGTTACTCACGCTACCGATATCCTGAGCATAGTAGCTACTCGGCCTGTACTAGTTGGACTCATAGGTAGATATATTTATGCATGTAGTATCCATAAAATGCCTGTAACATAAATGCACATTATAGATATATATTCAGTGATCATTTAAAATAGTGGTTATGCACTGGGGCTTGCCTTGGGCAGGCGCGGGGTCAGCAGGGTCAACACCAACAAGCTCCTGGGCTTCCTCCTGTACGAAGATCTCCTCCTCGTACTCCTCGATCACCTCGTCGTACTCTGGCTCGCCGACGGGCACGAAGTCTACCAGCTCATGATCTACATGCATGAAATGATGATGCAATGCTTAGAAATATAACAACAGCAGCTCTTAAAATAAAAGTACATTGATTTAGCTACTAAGCTATGGCTATCGACCACGGTACCAGGCTACCTATTGTTACCGATAATCATTTCAAAGTATCATTATTGTTATAGCAACTACAACTATTCTTACTCCTAATGCTAATTTACGCTATTTACGATAAGGCAAAGGTAATAGCTACTCTATCTAGCAACTCGTTCTAAGGCTACAAAATTTACAGCAAGTACATAATATCCTAGTGAACCTATTGTAAAATTTTCAAAGCTAAAACTATTACCGATTTGCCACAATAATTCCTACAAATATTAATCTATATAATGCTAAGCTGTCTAATTAGACTTTATGAGCCTATCATCATAACAGCTAACTGTGAACTAACTACACAAACAAATAGATGGCATTATTATGAACCTAACAAACTTGGTTTCACTATTTTTGGACCACTACACAATTTATTACAAATTACCAAAGGTCAGCTAAAATCTTTATTGAATAAACCTTTGCAATTGTACTGGAAATTGGAAAATGCATTCTATTGCGTGGTCCACCCGGTTTGGCTCGGCCCAGCAAGGCAGGGCGGACGCAGCGCGGCCCGGCGCGGTGGGCGCGGCCCAGCAGCGGCAGGTGCGGGCGCAGACGGCCAACGTGGCCCAGCGCGGGTAGTGCGCGCGCGCGGCAGCGGCCCAGCAGCGGCCAGGGCGGCCTAGCGTGGGAGCAGCAGCGGCAGCGGGGCCAGCGCGGCCCAGCACGGGCAGTGCGCGTGGCAGCAGCCCAGCGGCCCAGCGTGGGAGCGGCAGCGGTAGCGGGCCAGCAGCGGCCAGCCGGCCCAGCATGGGAGCGGCAGCGGCAGCGGGCCAGCAGCGGCCAGCGTGGCCCAGCGCGGGCAGTGCATGCGTGCGGCATGCGGGAGCGGCCCAGCAAGCGGCAGCTACCCACAGTGGTGTATTTCAACGTGTTACGGTTTTATTTTCCTACATGAAACGGCCACAAAACATGTGTGACGTCATGGTGACATCAACAAGCTAACAACAACCGTACGCACCTCCGGCTGCTCTGCTTTCTTGCTCGGACGCGGTGCGGTGGAGTTCATCGGCGTTGCTACTAGCTCTTCCTAGCCCATGACTTGAACATCATACTAGTGCTTCACCGCATCTCCGCCATCAAGCTCACCGTTGTAGACGCCCTCCATGCTCCCACATCTCTTCCTAGCCCATGACTTGAACATCATACTAGTGCTTCACCGCATCTCGCTAGAGTACGACCCGCTCTTCACCTTTCGCTTGCTCTCCATGGATTTCGGCATTGTGTTCACCAGCGGCCACCTACACTTGGTGTAAGGTAGGAGTGGAAATGGCAGGGGAAAGGCGGTGGTAAGCTGGGAGTGGAAAAGGAAGGGAAAGGCAAAAGCAAAGCAGGACGCCAAGCTTCCCACATGGAAGGAAAGGGCAACCATGGTTTTGGATGATGAGGTTGGCGAGGGAGGAGGAAAAGTTGGTCTAGCCTCTAGAACTCTAGATGGGGAGGGGCCGGCGTAGAGATCACTCTGCTCTCTCGAGAAAAATGCTAGTCGGTGCGCCCAATGCAAAGGATTATCATAGCGTAACATATGAACTATGTAAGGAGCTGAAACCATTCAAGTCAGTGTGTTGTGGCCTTGTGGTTGACAACTTTAACTTACACTAACGAGAAATCACATTGCCCTACTACAGCAAACCAGTTAAGAAAGACATTGAAGGGGCTCAAATTGAACTGTGAACCAACATTGCCACACACAAGATTATTGTCGGGTACCGATAGTAGCCATACCCAACTAAAGGCATTAATAGCCTATGATCCATCAAATCACCCAAGGTTTAGGGCCGGTTTCTGTGGCAGAACCGACCAATTCATACAAGCTTAAGTAAGAAAATCACCTGCCGATGCAGATAAATTAACATACTTAAGTCCATATAAACCCGGTAGTCCGTGAAATCACGAAGGATTTCAAACCATCCAACATACAAGCCAAGATCGTACAAGTTTAGCAGCACTATTCATATGTTACATAAAGTTCGCAACTTCATTCGAATATATCAGAGTTTAGAACATAAAGTTATTACAAACCAAGTTCATCATAAGTAGCGGAAGCAATTAGTTTTTGAACCACACAAGCACACTTAGTGCAGATACAGTGTCATATAGTGATCAAGTCCCACAAAAGCAGTAGATAAGACGTAAGGAATGAGCACGCCCTTGGTCCTAGTTGTCATCCATAGCTGGGGTAGAGACAGTGGATGTAGTAACCATAGTACATCTGACCATCTGCAACAACAATGGAAACAAATCCCTGAGTACGAGAATGTACTCAACCAGACTTACCCGACTTAAACAGAAATAAAGCGACACCAAGGAGTATGCAAGGCTTTCTTTTGGTGGGCTAGCTTGACTCATTTGCGGAAAGCATAAGTTATCATGAATAAACCATTTTAAGTACTTTTGCAGCATCTTTATTATAACCTATTAGTCTAGGTAAGCACCTATGCTAAAGAAATCACTTGATTAACCATTCAAATCCAAGTTACCATCTCAGATTTAGCACTTCCAACTTAATCCACATAACCATCCATGTTCCATCATCATTACTACGATGCCCTAGCTCAAGTCAAGTGCTCATTGTCCAGGAGCGATGGTGATTCAAATCGATTCCTAACCAGCTGGCGATTTATTCCACACACAAACCACGCTTCCCTCGTTAGGGTCGCTTAGATCACAAATGGCACTATTTCGGTAAAGTCATGGGACAAACAGGGACCGCAATACCCAGGGACCACCTGACTGCCAGGAATCAGGACGCACCTGCCCTTGGGCTCACTCTTTGCACCCCTGTCGTCCCCCCTATCCAGCTCCAATACGCGCGCCCATCAGGTCGATCTTGGCCCGAATAGTGCCACTAGCTTCGCGGTCAGAATGACTTATCCGGCCAGCTAAGTGTGAGGCATGCGTTCAACATGACAAGAGGGACGAGCAACGATCGGTCCTTAACCGACACAAACAGAAACTACGAACACCCCAGAACCCTGTCTGGTTGCCCACTACACATTCCGCTCGGTCTCTATTTATCCATCAACACTTGGTTATTTCCATGATAGTATCCATAGCTGAGTATCCAGGTAACCACCTATAATTGCCGGTGACCAAAAATCACCGACTGCTACCGGTCTAGGCAAGGCTAAGCAATTAATGTGGTCCTAGACCTAGCAGGGTAAGATATATTAAGGTAGACAAGGATAGGGCGGGCAGATTCTAGCTACCTCGGGGGCTCACCTGCCCCCGCTAGATCCCTCGCTTCCTCCGCCTCAGGGCGGGCCAACCCTGACTGCCTCGGGGGCTCACCTCCCCTGAAATGCTCCTTTTCCTCCTCCTCCCTGGCCAGGGAGTCTAGCCAGTCATAGGACTGGGCCCCTCCTCTTCTTCACCCTCCTCGTCATCGTCGTCATCCTCCTCCTTGCTCGACTTCTCCTCCACCTCGCTGGCGGCCCGCTGCCTCCTCCGGTACTGGTCGCGCTCCATCTTCTTCTTGGCCTTGATGTTTCTCTTCTATGTCTTCTCATCATTTTGCTTCTTCACCCCCTCAGCATGGGTCCAGTTCGCCGCATGTCGGGCCACGTCCTCAGGAAGAGGAGGGTGGCTATTAGGGACAATGCAGAGGTTCCCCTACAATTCCCAAATTGTGGGTCAGGGGGAGAAGAAGGAGCAATGCCAATCCAAGGAGAGGAAAAAGGGGAAAAGCACTCACCAATTTGATAAAGTCCCCGTCGTGCTGTATCGGTGGATGGACGTCAAACATGGTGTCATCGGGGGAGCTCCCGAGCGCCAACCTGATGCACTTCTTGATCTCCTTGTGGCTGAGCTCCCCCGGTCGGACACCGTCCCTTCAAGGGATGCACCAGGAACCATCTCGTCTAGGCTACGCGCCCACCGCATTAGCGGCAGCACCCTCCGAGTGTGGAACGCAGCGATGACTCCAGCCCCGGTGACCCCCACATTCACCAAGCGCTTGACCGCCTAGAGAAGAGAGGCAATCTTCTTCCCCTCCTCGGTGGGGGGGGTGAAAGGTCCTAATATGGCTAGAGGGGGGTGAATATCCTATTTAAAAATCTTCAAACCAACTAGAGCAAATTGATTAGTATGATAAATAGCGAAATGCAAAGTTGCTCTAGCTCTACAAGGGTTGCAAGCCACCTATCCAACAATTCTAGTTACAATGATTGCTAGTCACACAACTTGCTATGATACTACTCACTAAGAGCTCTCAACCTTGTTACTCTAAAGAGCTCCACTAGATGAACTTAATTAGCAAAGCAAGCTCTCAATTCTAATTACACTAAAGAGCTTGCCATAACTAGTTTGCAAAAATATAAATGAGTGAGTAGGATGATTATGCCATCACGTAGAGTAGTGAACCAATCACAAGATGAATACTTAATCAATCACTGAGAGAATATAAAAGGGCAAGAGACAACCGATTTTCTCCCGAGGTTCACGTGCTTGCCAACACGCTACGTCCCCGTTGTGTCGACCAACACTTGGTGGTTCGGTGGCTAAGAGGTGTTGCATGAACCTCGTCCACACAATTGGACATCGGAAGAATCTACCCACAAGTGAGGTAACTCAATGACACGAGCAATCCACTAAAGTTACCTTTCAGCGCTCCACAGGGGAAGGTACAAATCCCCTCACAATCATCGGAGATGGCCACGAACAATCACCAACTCGTGTCAATCATCCTCCGCTGCACTAAGCTATCTAGGTGGTGGCAACCACCAAGAGCAACAAGTAAATCCCGCAGCGAAACACGAATACCAAGTGCCTCTAGATGCAATCACTTAATCAATGCGCTTGAATTCTCTCCCAATCTCACAATGATGATGGATCAATGATGGAGATGAGTGAGAGGACTTTAGCTAAGCTCACAAGGTTGCTATGTCATTGAAAATGGCTAAGTGAGTGAGCTTGAGTCGGCCATGGGGCTTAAATATAAGCCCCCACGAAATAGAGCCGTTGTACCCCTTCACTGGGCACAACACGGGGTGACCGAATGCTCCGGTCATATTGACCGGACGCTGGACCTCAGCGTCCGGTCGTGCGATGCACGTCACGTGTCCCCTCTCTTCAAATGTCGATTGCCCGATCTCAACGGTCAAGTGATGACCGGACGGTCCGCTAGAAAGTGACCGGACGCTGGACTCCAGCGTCCGATTGTTTCTAGTAAGGTTCCAAACGCGAGAATTCACGACCAGATGTGTCCGGTCATGCTCGACCCGACGCTCCCAGCGTTCAGTCACTTAATGTGTCCTCTGTGCACCCCATGTTAGCGTACGTCAGCATTGACCGGACGCACCCTGCCAGCGTCCGGTCGAAGACCGAGACCGTGCGCTCACTGTTGCTACTGACCGGACGCGCTCGTCCAACAGAGACCAGCGTCCGGTCACTTACAGTGACCTTCGTCTTTTTTGTCTTGGGCACCAGTGGCATCGTCGGACTGTCTGCACTACACTCTGCCGGTGAAGTATCATACCCTTGCTCAAATGTGCCAACCACCAAGTGTATCACTTTGTGCACATATGTTAGCTTATTTTCACAAATATTTTTAAGGGTGTAAGCATTCCACTAGATCCTAAATGCATATGCAATGAGTTAGAGCATCTAGTGGCACTTTGATAACCGCATTTCAATACGAGTTTCACCCCTCTTAATAGTACGGCTATCGATCCTAAATGTGATCACACTCGCTAAGTGTCTCGATCACTAAAACAAAATAGCTCCTATAATTTATACATTTGCCTTGAGCCTTTTGTTTTTCTCTTTCTTCTTTTCCAAGTTTAAGCATTTGATCATCACCATCATCATGATCTTCACCATTTCTTCATCACTTGGAGTAGTGCTACCTATCTCATAATCACTTTGATAAACTAGGTTACCACTAAGGGTTTCATCAATTCACCAAAACCAAACTAGAGCTTTCAGGGGGGGCCCCAACCCCAGTGCTCCGGCGTGACCGTGAAAGAACGGCTGGTGAACGCCGGCAGGGGCGCCTCGGCGTCATTCCTAAGGTAGAACCATTTGTGGTGCCACCCCTTATTAGATGACATGCCCTTCATGGAGATGTACCCATCTTGCCGGCTCTGGCGCACCTAGATTGAGCAGCTGCCAATGGGCACCGGTACCATCTCCCCCTTCTTCACCGTCTTGAGGAAGACAGAGGCAGATAAAAAGTGTCTCCACAAGGCAAAGTTGGGCTTGATACCCAAGTAGCCCTCGCACAGCACCATGAAGACTGCCATCTACAGAACCGAGTTGGGGTTCAAGTTCTGTAGCTCGATCTTGTAATGGTGAAGGAGGCCGCGAAAGAAGTTGCTCGCCGGCGTCCCGAGGCCCTGCTTGTGGAAAAGCACGAAGCTCACAACATAGCCGGTGGGACACTTCGGCACATCTTCTTTGCCAGGGACGGCCCACGCCGACTGCGCGCCACCATCTAGCCAAGGGCGGAGGAACCCCTCCTCGACGAGCCGCAACGCTTCCCTCTTGGTGAAGGAAGAATGCGGCCACGGTTCCGTCGATAGGGGTGGGGGAGATCACTCCAGCAACTGTGGCGGCGGCGGCGGAGTTTGGGTGAGCCCTTCTCTCTTCTCTCTTTCTCTCCTGCTCTAGCAGATGAAAAACTCAAGCGTGACGAAGGCGAATCGCTAGAGGCGTACGGAGGAAGGGGCGGACGCCTGCTTAAAAACAGGGACGCGCAGCAACCCAACCACCCGCATTAATTGCGGCACCCGGTATGCTCCCCACGATTCCCAAACTCTTCGGTAACCGCGCACGCATTTCCTACAAAACTGTCCCATCACGCCATGCCGCACGCCTCGCTCTCCACGCCTACCGTTATTCCATTACTGTGTAGGTCTCGGGCGTATTCCACCTACACAGGCCAGACGTGGGCCTCGGCAGGTAAGTACGGGATACAGGGCTATAGACGCCCCTACGGCCCATCTTACGGTCCAGGGGTTCGAAGGCTGGCCCACTAGGGGTTCGACAACCGCCTTAGGATGACTTAGAGTCAGGGGTGGCAAGGGATGGGCACACTAGCGGCCAGTACCCTAGCTCGGGCACCGAGGGCATTCTGACCCATGTTTGAGTTCTGATGGATAATAGATTCATGGTATTCCTTGGTGGAAGGCATCGAGCCCTCGAGACCGGTCGGACGGTCCCGGGAACTATATGAATCGGCCATCGGGAAGTTGGAGTGCATCACCAGCTTGACCACTAGCCGGTGCCCAATGGATGGGACCGAGGCTCCACTCAAACCTACCCGCTAATAGCTCATTGAGCGCCATGGTTCGTCCATCGAGGATAGCATGATCTGGCTCACCCCCTTTGTTCTGCGGAGGAACGCGCGAGGGGCTGAACCAAAGACGAGAGGCCTCCCGATCGGACCCCTACAACGAGCAGGGGCTTGGGGGCTACGCTCGCACCATGACCCGACGAACAGTCACACATCATTAAAAACACACGGTAACTCACGCTAACAAAAGGCACAATTCGTTAAGAGATGATAGGTCTTTTTTACAATATTTCTGCTGATGCAAAATACGAGAGTCTATCCTAGGCAGGGATCAAGGCGGCCTCAGCGTCGACGTCCTTGGGGGTTGGCAAAGGAGCACCGGTCAGCAGGGATCAACCTTGATGTTGGCGGCCGCTCAAGGCCCCAGGCCCCGGTGGCCTCCTCGACGATCCCCTCGGCGGGAACCAGATCGACGACGGCGTCCGCTGCCTCCTCAAAGTCCTCCCGAGACCCGTCATGGTTGGCTAGCTCCTGGCCCTCCGGGAGCCCCGCCAGGTGGTGGAGCACGTGCCCCGACCGCACATGCGCCACTGTCAGGGCCACCGCTGCCCCACGGTGGACACCAAACTCCACCGCGTCCCGCACGCGGTTGGGGATGTCAAGGATGTGCTCCTCCCGGCTCCCGCCGCGGGCATGAACGTACCCCGCTGCGGCATCCGTGGCCTCCTGGATCCCCAGTAGCTCTACCTCCAGCTCTACCCAACACACAAACGGGACAAGTAAGAAAATGAAAAGAAGCAGTCGAATTAGAACAACGGGCGGAGAACTCACCAGCCACCCGGCCGTCCGTGGCAACCTGTTGGTCGCGAACGGCCTACATCTCCCGTTCCACCGCCTCGAGCATGGCCTGGGAAACCTCCAGGTACCCCCTAAGTCTTTCCAGCTCCGTCTCCGTCGCCGCCACCGGCGGTTGCGCCGGTTCCGAAGACACGGCCAGAGGTAGGCGCCCCCACGCCCGGCATGGGATGACGCTCCCTGTCAATGTTTTCAACTAATTCCAATAGGCCTATACCAAAAAAAAAGAAACAAAGGATATGTTTTTGAAAATCACTATAATGCTAAACTGAGCCTAAGAGTTCCACTGATAGAAGATATGTTGCTAGCAGAAAAGATCTATTGAAAGAAGCAGATTACTGCAAGCAGGAAAAACATTGCCCACCCTACATGTGAGTTTGACTTCCCAGCAGTAAACTTTGAGGCCATAGTGACATTATCACGTAGAGAACGATAATCATCAAGAACATAAATAAATTTATAGACAGAACAGTTTGGGAAATTACCTACTGCTTGCCCGAAACGGGGTCTATCACGAGGCGGTATGCTGGAGCATGCAAGTCCGAGACGAATTACTAAACAAGGCTGAAGCATCGTGTCAAATCCATGCCAAAAGACTAAGTGAGACCATTTATCAAGTTCTTGCAATGTAAGTACGTGAAACGTCTCCCTCCAATGAATTGTCTTCTTTACCGAAGAGAGTAAACTTGAAAAGTCACCATTTGCAGCGACATAAAATCTGCGTAACTCATCTTCAGTAAACCTGAAACATCCATCTAGATTCTCAGGCCCTGTTTAGTTCTAAAAACTTTTCACGAAAAACTACAGTAACGAATCTTACGGCACATGCATGGAGTATTAAATATAGACGAAATAAAAAACTAATTGCACAGTTTGCGTGTAAATTGCGAGACGAACGTTTTGAGCCTAATTAGTCACTGATTCGACACTAAAGCGCTACAGTACAAATGTGCTAATGACGAATTAATTAGGCTTAATAAATTCGTCTCGTAGTTTCCAGGCCAGTTATGTAATTAGTTTTTTAATTAGTATCCGAAAATCCCTTCCGACATCCCATGAAACATTCGGTGTGACACCTGAAAACTTTTCGCGAAACAACTAAACAGGGCCTCAGTTGTGTGGAACTAGATGCTCATTTCAGACATGTGCTACCTTCCTAATAAAGGCAGCTTGATTAAAAGACTACTGTGTACTGTGGCAATAGCATTCATAAATGAAATGATATTATATGTCTTCTTTATTTTTAGATAATAGCATTGCAAGCAAGATCAAAAGATTACCAACATAATATAACAACTAGTGTGTAGAATTCATTAAATTGAGAACTTAGAAGCTGTGTCTATCCTCACACAGATAACATAGACAGTAACATATTTCTGCACTTCTATCAAAGTTCTCTTCTTAAGGATAAACTGATGTCCCCATATTCAGAAGTACAGTAAAAAAGCGCTGCAAAATGTACAATGAACTTGTTTGCCTGCTGCATAGTGTTTCAGATCCTAACTCAAGGACAAATACTCCAATAGTTCCAAATATGATGCACATGAATAGCAAAGAACATAGCAGAAAGTTCGCGAAAAGAAATTTTTTAGGTGTCACATCGGATGTTTCATGGGATGTCGGAAGGGGTTTTCGGATACTAATAAAAAAACTAATTACATAGCTCGTCTGGAAACTGCGAGACGAATTTATTAAGTCTAATTAATTTGTCATTAGCGCACGTGGGTTACTGTAGCACTTAAGGCTAATTATGAACTAATTAGGCTTAAAAGATTCATCTCGCGATTTCCAACCAAACTATGTAATTAGTTTTTTTTTATTTACATTTAATGCTCCATGCATATGTCCAAACATTCGATGGGATAGATGGAAAATTTTTGGTTGGGAACTAAACAGGGCCCTCTCGGGCAAAGCGATTCCTTGCTTGTCAAGCTCCCTGAAAAGTAACACAAGCCAGTTCTCTTGCACGATTTCCTTTGTGCCGTCAGCAGCATCGCTAAAACAAGTCAAACCCACTGTGTTATTAAACAAGGCAGGCTTTTGTTAAGAGTATATTTGGTAGTTAGGATTGTAAATGAGGTATCGACGTAAGTATCCAGGGAGGTGTCTTGCCCCCCAAGTCTATGTACTCTCTATATATACTGCCCGAGAGGGCCCATCCACGTATTGGCCTCGTTCGCTTGGAGGAATTTGTGAGAGGAAAACATTGTTCTGGATGAAAAAAGATGCGGATCAAGCCGGGTTTAAGGCCATTATTCGCAATCCTTCCGGCTTCACTTTTCATACCACTATCTAATTGCTGTGATAGGATGCCAGAAGAACTAGAATAGTATGATATCATAATTCAATGACAACAAACCAGCAAAGTACTGTATAAACTAACAGATATTTATTGGCTTATTTCTCAAGTTTTAACCAACCTTGTGCCACTTCATTTGTTTCAGAAGGTGTCTCAGAATGTTCTGTATTGTTATCTGGTTCATCGTCACGCTTGGAAGATAGCTCACTTACTGTTGTTATGACTGACAGAACAACAGTGGCATGGATAGTTTCTGCAGTAGAGAACAAATCATCAGTTACTTGGAGCTCTTTTTTTTTTGGGGGGGGGGGGTGGATAAAATGCTGTTTTGGAATGTGTTATGCAACCCATTCAAGTATCCAACAATGTATTGAAGAAGGGAAAAGATACAAATGAGATTTGATTGACATCTACAGCGCATTCATCACATGAATTTACTTGGGATGTTCCACAGTAAGTATAGGTTATCTTGTGAAGTGCTGCAATGTACATTAAATAAGACATGTCCATTTTTTGTCACTGTCATAAACGTTAGCTGCATCCGAGCCACCTCGCGTAGCGCTCACCACATTTTAGGAAAATGTTTTTGATTTCATAATCTGTCTAGAAGCCCAGATGATGTTGCAAGAAGCCCATTGTGCAAAACACCCAATGCCCCAAACCAAACTTCTAGTCTTATGCCATTGCGAGCTATAAGCTGAGTAGAATTCTTCATATATTAAAGGGTTAATTGCATAGGTGCCATTGCAACTGTCACAATTTGGAAAAAAATATTATTACTATTCATGATATTGGATGAGTGCCGTTACAATTCGTTGTGCATCTGAGATACGCCATTCTGTACACTCTAGACAGCATTGGACCCATATGCAGGATGGTCCAAAATGTCCCTGCCACTCCCCAACTCTCTATCTCAATGATTGAGGACTGTACCTCCCTTCTCCTTCCTCCAGCTCTGCCTAATCTCCGCAAGGCAATGGCCGGCGAGGGGTGCAGGACCGGTGGCTGGCTCGCGCGGCACCAGAGAGATATGCCTCACGCCCCTCCCGTGCGCTGGCTCGTGCGACGCGAGAGATATGGACAGCTGCGGCTGCAAGCACTGGAAGCACAAGTGCCGGTGATCCAATCTCTGTTCCTCGTGCTCTCCGCTCTCGTGTCAGGATAGGACTGTACAGTCCTCAATCAAGTGGGCAAAATCAAGTAGCAGCAGGTGCAGGTCCAGAATTCGTGGAGTAGCAACCAGATGTCTCCGATGTTGGTAATGGCCATGCTTCGGGGCCGGCGAGCAGAGCGCCGCCGCACTGTGCACCCTCCTGTGCTTGCCGGTGCAGCAGCTGTACGTTCCCTCTCGCAGCTAGCGCTCGTCGGCAACGAATAGCCTGCTCGAGCTGCCCCTCCTCTTCACCTTCCAAGACCTCGCCGCACCATCCCGTACGACCCGCAGCTCACCAGCCAGCCAGGCAGCCACCATGGCCGCGCGGAGCGACGAAGCCAGCGGGGGGCTACTCGTGCTCCAGCCCCCCCTACCTACGGCCATGATTTACACGGAGCCCGGGCTTAGCCCGAGCTACCGCCATGAGGAGGAAGAAGAAGGCAAGGAGGGGCTGGAGGAAGAAGAAGAGGAAGCCAGCCCTGGCTTCGTCGATTCCTGGCTTCGTCGCTCCGCGCCAGAGCGCCGACCCGCACCAGCCTGCTCGCCGGCCCGCCCACCATGTCCTCTGCTCTCGCTGCTATCCATGTCCGTTGGGTACCTCGCCGCACCGCCGCTCGTCGGGCCCCTCGCCGGCTTTTGGCCCGGTGGAGGTTTGGCCGAGCTGGTGGAAGGAGAAGAGAGGAAGGGGATGACGTGTAGGGCCCTCGTGTCATTGAGATAGAGAGTGGGGAGTAGCAGAGATATTATGGACCATACAAACACACGGACATATGCATGTGGGTCCGATGCTGTCCAGAGCGTATAGAATGGCGTATGTCAGTGGCGAAGCTAGAGCAAAATTGAGGAGGGTGCACTACTTCCTACTACTTTACCATAAGTACGGATATACATATGATTTCATATGGTGTTCTTCTAAATAATGATGTATTTAGTTCGAATTTAACACAATGCATGAAAACGGCGTAGCGAGAGTTTAAAAAAAACACTTAATAGTATTTTATTATGATAATGGAGTGAAATAATAGTTCAACCTAGCAAAAGGAGAACAAATACTTTTAGACCCAGTTTGGATGTTGTAGTCTATTAAAAAATAAAGTATTGAAATACAATAGTTTCCAAAACAATGATAGTCCTTCCGTACCTAAATAAACCAACTTTTAAAGTTGTCGTAAGTCAGACTTTTATAAGTTTGATCAAATTTATAAAAAAAGGAGTATTAACATCTATGTCACCAAATAAGTAGAATATAATAAAAATAATTTTTTTGGTATCTATAGTTCTTTGTGCTTGTATCTGGATGCAAAGTATTGATTGGAACTAAAATTAGTGAAATTGAATGATTTGAAATGATGGAAAAAAGGGGGAAAAAAGGTGGATAACAAGAAAACCACGCTGAACTGAGCCATCGACTTCTTGTTCTGCCCGCTAATGCTCAGCCTATCAGCTCACTGTATTGATCTTGGGGGGTGCATGTACTTGGGCCAAGGGGGGTGCATTGCCTAAAATTTAGGATAGTTAGCTCTAGATTTTTCTTTTGTTGTGGGTGCATGTGCACCCACTATCATATAGGTAGCTTCGTCCCTGAGATGCACAAAGAATTGTAATAGCATCAATCCAATATGATGAATAGTAATGGCAGTTTTTCAATCCGCGATAGTTATAATGGCACCTATCCAATTAACCCATTATTAAACAAGAGGGTGAAACATTTCACTACAGATTAACTCTGGACCAGTCATGGTTTGATTCGGCATGGGCTCAAAGGACGGATAAAAATGTTTGTCAAGGCTAAAAAAAGTAAAACATGCAATTGAGCAAACGCCTAAAACAGTGCTCTTGTTGCTGTAGTGTTGAAACTAAAAAAAAAGGCTGCTAAAAAATATGCCAGAATGGAAAGAAAATTTGAGCATCCTAAGAACCTATTGACAAGATAATGCTGCTGGATCTATGTTAATTTCTAGAGAAAATTGTTCTAGGTCACCATGTTCGAAACACAAATAAACTATATAACTTACATCAGAACCGAACATGTTATTAAGATTGTGAGTAAATGAGACAATGTTGATGTACTACAGTACTATGATCAACTCAGTAGAAAGAAGGTTGTAATGTATAATAAAACTAACCGGAACCCCGCGCGTTGCCGCGGTCACAAATCAAGCTGAAAAGGGATATGGCATAATTGCAAATTAGGACACATAGGCTAACAAAAATTCGATTGAAATGACGACAGTGATGTCCAAAAGGTACTTATAAAAAGCAAGATTGGCCATTACATGCTGAAATGGAGCCTATAAGTTTTGAACCAAAAAATATTTCTGAAAGTTCAGACCATTTCAAGGAGTGTCCTGAAAGCATGCACAGAGAGAGTGAGCTCGAGAGTAGTCTATTAAACTAAACACTGTAACCTGAGCGACAAATGACATTAAGCTACCAGGTAATTCTCTCATGTTTTTTGGCTACCTGTTATTAGTAAAAAAAATTCTCGAAAATGCAGAAGAGCTACACTTCATTGTATTAAGAAGAAGAAAGTTGGGCAAGAGCCCTGTTACAACTCTTATTAGTAATTTCATTTAAAAAAAGGTAGCATGGGTCATTAAGTTTTAGATTTATACAATTAGGATAGATCTAATAACTTGGATTCGACAGAAGACATTAAGCTATCAGATTGAAAAGGAACGCCATGATATTTATGTGGACCTTTCTCTATATCATCTAGTTGACAAAGTTTGCCAAGTGAACTAACACCATGTAGGATCTATATCTGTATAACAAAATGATGATAAGAATTGATAATGCGCTCTTAGCCTGACCAACATCGGCTAAATATTAAAGAAAAATTACTGAAAATTTCGAACAATAAATGTTGCATATTCTATCAGTCAAACTTTTAAAATTCTTTAGAAAAATATTGTACCTTCTACAGAAGGTTGGCAGATGTTTGGAATGTGCTCGTGCTGCTGCCTTCTTTTCTGCAAAAAGAATGACAGTAAGCAATAAATGTTAGATATTTAGAAACAATCCTTGTGCACAGATAAATGTTCTACTACAGTGAAGCAAAACAAACCCAAAGGCAATGCTTGTTCTTTTCTCGGCAAGCATTCAGCATTGTGAGTTACCATAAGAAAGTATCGTTGACCAATTACTAAGGCTATTTCTTTTTTGCACTATCCTCCGAGATTATATATTTACATCACTGAATCTGAATCGCTTGTAAGAACTCTATTTGCTGAGGGTAAGTCCTCTAATAAGGCTATCCTGTAAGCACATACATTGACTATTAAAAACACAGTTGTAAACCTGGTGCCCACACATTTTTGTGGTATGATATGATCATGTAAGAGAACAACTAAGTACACTCAACGCATTAGCATAATTAAGAAACTACGGATTGACATTGCACATCGGGCTCTCAGTTTCAATATACTAACAGGCTATCAGAAGAGTAAACAGGAGCCATAAAGCTAACATGTGAATTCTGTATACAAACTTAAATGAATAAGCTCTAATTTTTAGTGTAAGCTAATTACTTGACATTGCACAGAATCGTTGTTTGATGAACCTAGTAAGGAGGTCCAAAGATTTGCACATACCACCATTTCTTCTTATTAAGGCCCTGTTTAGTTCCAAAAACTTTTCGCGAAAAACTACAGTAACGAATCTTACGGCACATGCATGTAGTATTAAATATAGATGAAATAAAAAACTAATTGCACAGTTTGCGTGTAAATTGCGAGACAGACGTTTTGAACCTAACTAGTCCGTGATTTGACACTAAAGTGCTACAGTAACAATATGCTAATGACGGATTAATTAGGCTTAATAAATTCGTCTCGTAGTTTCCAGACGAGTTATGTACTTAGTTTTTTAATTAGTATCCAAAAATCCTTCCGACATCCTATAAAACATCCGATATGACACCGACTTTTCGGGAGAGAACTAACGGGGCCTAAGACCGCAAGGGTCGGCAGCCGCTCAGCCCATCCACGACAGTAAAATTAATTTACTCCGTCAGATCTTCTTTCTATGGTCTGAGTTAACCCCACTTTTTGTCACCGTACATGGCCCGTGTGTCATCATTTAGGCCCTATTCAGTTTCAAAAAAAATTCACGAAAAACTACGGTAACAAATCTTGCGGTATATGCATAGAGTATTAAATATAAACGAAATAAAAAACTAATTACACAGTTTAGATGTAAATTGCGAGACGAACGTTCTTGTCCATCAGCAGCTCGCTGCTCTGTTGCGTTGTTCCCTGCAGCAATGCCGATTTTACTGAAGGAAACAGCATCATGATCGATTCTATTTCTTTTTCTGCATCTTCAGGCCACAAGTACGTACAGCTAGCTACCCGCCATGATTTCTTCCAACGCGGAATAAAAAGTACAGTGAGCTCCACGAATAGTTCACCTAATCTGCACGACCTATGGACAAATGCAACAGCACTACGGCATGTGAAATCGGCCAATATTGCGTACTCCAGCTCTTTTTTTTCTTTTTTATTTGTAGCAAAGTGAGCGAGGAAGCCCGTCAAAAGAAAAAAATACTAGGAACCGAGGATAAGGTCTAAACTAGAGACGCAATAACACGCAAGGGGCTAAAATTCAGAAAAGCAAACTAAATTTTAAAAAGTAGTAGTCGCACAACGGGTGATAGCACAGAAAAAAACAGATTAACATAAAAATAGCAGTCGCACAACGGATGAAGATTAACACAAACACTTGGAACATGCATTTCCAGTATATCCAAGGAAGCTACTCAACTTAAACCATCAAATAAACACTGGATCCCTTTTAGGGTTTAGCACAGATCAACATCAAAGGCCCACCCTTCCTTTGCTATCATCTCCTGACCTCCCTGATTTTTGCAGTGGCGGCCTCCATACTGTTCCGTCAGGTAGAGCCTAAAAGTAGAGTTATACAGGCTATGTTAGAATCCCCCGGGTAGTCTGGTCTTGTTGAATAATAAGCATGTAATCTGACATGATTCTTAACAAAATTTACATACTTGTGTGGGGGCTGGAGCGTATCAAACCCATTTTGTCTGCAATATCCAACTTGTTTTTGGCATATTCATAATAGGTCTTGAGCCTTAGAACCTGCAAATGAATTTAGCTTCCAGATAAGCGAAGTCAAGCAAATATTTGGAACACATTAAAAACCAGAATAAAGGTACATCTAAAATCTCAAAAGAAAAAAAGAATCAACTAACAAGTTTTCTGACAGCCTCGAAGATCAACCAATAAGCTTCACCTTCTTCAAGCTACATACAGACAAGAATTGCTTTAGTGCAAAGAAAAATTCCAGTTGGACACTGATCTCCAAGAAAAAAATAGCTTACATTTTTATCTATGCCATCCACACATGTTTTATACTGGAGAGAAAAATATGAAAGAATTAGGCACTGGGGATAGGACAGAGAATAAATTTCAATATATAAGCGAATGACGCCTGTGAACAAGGGCGACTTAGACTTACATTATCACTTTCTAGCTCAGCATTCACTTCAGGCCACTGGAAGGGCCACATGGCTTTGTCGTTCACTTCATCCAAAGCATCTTTGAAATTCATCTAAACAATGTTCAAGGGGAAAAAATGACCCTGTGATTAATAAACATATAAAGCCAGAACAAATTGAAAAAAAAAAGCACTGTAAATTTCTTAGTTCTGCATATTCAGACAAAAATCCAAACCTTCTGCTTAGCAACCCGTTTCCAGATCTCAAAATAGAGACGAGCATAAAAATGATCACTCCTAACACTATCCAAAAATTCCTGAAAAGAAAAGCGATATGTAATTGTCGAATACTATCACTTGCAATATCCAACACATTAATATGTTGAGGAGCTAGGATCGTTACCAATAAGAAAGGACCAAGTAACCTCGAATAAATTTGGGGGTAATCTGCTTTAATCTTCGCTGCGTGATAGTAGGTCACACAGTCCATTTTCCTCCGCTAAACAAAAAATAAATGAAACCACTTTAGGGTGTGAAGACTGAGATAGCATCGAACACATTCAACAAGCCTATTAACCACAAGAGAATTTTAGGGGCTGTGTACCTCTTGCGGTGTGAGTTTGTGGTAATGTTGAAGCCACTGCATGTGACAAAAAGGTTATCAAAACAAAATTGACATATGACCAGAAGTGCATAATCAATAACATCGCTTATACCTTGGTTTTATCTAATAGCTTTTCCCACAAGCGGACAAATTGTTGATCACTCTCAAGTGTACTAAAGGCATTGTAATAATAAGACCAGTCTTGGTAACCCTGCACGAAGAAAAAAAAATAACAATTACACATTTTGTTTCGTCACTACTGATAGCACAGGTGGTGGGCACCAAAGACATGGGGAAAAGAAGTAAATCCGGTGCCAACTTATAACTGCTGGGTGTAATTTATTTATGGATGTCCCACTCCCACTGCATTAGCTCTGTCAATTCTGCATTGACAGGGAGACAACTTACGACAACAGCCCTTGCAAAGAGCCACATAGACAAGGCACCACTCCATTTCAAAGCCTTGAGCGAATATAGATGATCCAGAGCAACACAGACTGTTTAATGTGGCTCAAAACAGAATGCATCTCGGACTAAAAATGCGATGACGTGGGCTTAGCAGCAAGAATGGATCTGAGAAATAGTAGTGCCTAAGTGTTACATACATGATCATTAAGGAGAATGAGACGCTGGTAGTCCTGGAATCCAGCAATCTTGGAGCGTTCGACGTCGAAGGTCCACTTGGGATCACGCTCGTAAGGTCGGAAAGGCCCATCTTGTTCGAGTATGGACAACAACTGTGCATCGTTCAGCCCAGCACCCTTTGATATATCGGCAAAAGCAAAAGCAAGGCAAGGCATAAGGGGTATATTAAACAGATGCAAGTGCGGAAAGCAGAATTGTACACATCCGATGTACTATATGGTTACCTTGTGAGCTCTGATGTGAGCTATGGCGAGGCGTTTTTGGACTTGTTCAGTCTGTTGGTCATCGTTTAAAACCCAAAAGTCATCATCTAAGTCAGGAAGGCCGAAGTAATTAAAAAAGGAATCGACTTCCACATTGACATCAGCATCGGTCCAATCATAGCCTTCGACCTGCTTCCAATCAAAGCCTTCAACTCGCCCCGCTCCTTGTTCTGGTCCGGGTTCAGTGCTGATCATAGGAGCAGTCATGTCGACACCCTCAGAAGTAGGTGCGCTTTGGACCTTTGCCTTCTTCTTACCCGTCCATGCGCTTGTTTTCTCACCCACCATGGCATCTCCTGTTTTCTCCCCCACCATGGCATCTCCCCCGATGGTCAGAGGACGAACGCGGAGTCGAACGCTCTGTCGCCTCTCTCCATCAGCCTCCCCACCAGCAGCTCCGGATCCGGATTCACGCAAGCCGCTAGCTCAGCGCGCAGGACCCCGTGCCGACATCAGATCCTAATCCAAGTAGAATCAGGAAACCCTAACCTCGGGACTTCTCCGCGATTCGAGTAAAAGCGTGGACGGGTAAGGGATTGGCTTGGAGGAGAGCGTGGGGAGAGTCAGCGGGCCGGGAGGCGGCGTCTGGTTTGGCCGGCAAGGATGTCGGGATTGATTTTGGGGATCCGCCGGGCAGGATGAGAAAACAAAAGAGGCCGCCGCCGCCGCAATGTGACTCGCAAACTCCGACTTCCCCCTTATATGTATGGACTGATGAGGCGGTGGTGGTGATGAGGCGGTGCGCTCACCCAACGGGCCACTCACATAGCCCGCGTTCCTCTCAACTGGCTGGGATCGTGGGCCGCTCTTCTTTTCTATTTTGTTGGCCCATCTCTTGTTGTTTCTTTTTTTTTTCTTAACAAAGCTGCGTGTCATCGTTCAATTGGCTTGGAAAGAAATATCTCCCCACGTCCCTCAATAAAAAAAAGAAATATCTCCCCACGCAAAATTAATATGCACCGTCGGATCCACATTTCACGGTCCGGGTTAACTGTAGCAGAACCGCCCGAAATAGCGTACTTACAGAGGCGCTCGTCTTCCACCAGACACTAAGCACCCCGAAAGCGAGCTACAGCGAGCGGTGTCCGTCGGGCACACTCCAAGGGAGAACCCGAAAGATCCACATTTTTCCCAAGGATCCAATAATGAAAACGAATTACAATACTTGTCCATTTCATACATCAGAGTTTCTTAAAAAGTACATTATTACAATACCAAATACCAGAGTGCGGAATAATAAACAGCGGAATTTAAATAAACATCTAGCGATAGGAGCGAGGATTCCATCTGAGCCCACCAGAAGAATCCTCCAAACAAGGTACTTCTCATGCATCACCTGCAACAGGGGTAAATAAACCCTGAGTACACAATGTACTCGCAAGACTTATCCGACTAGTGAGAATAATTTCTCGACTCCAAGGAATATGATAAGCTTTATGGTTTGTTGGTTTTTTTTTTGCAAAATAGCACTAACAGTGAGTCCTTATTCATATCTTATTATAAGTCGTCTTAAGTTATCATCTACCCAGTCTATATAAGCACCTGTTCTACTTTCAAGCAAGAGTTGAGCAATCAGTTCCATTCTTCTTCTTTCCACTTTCAGTTCTTACTACGGTGCTAAACCGCACACAAGCCGAACCGGATTTCACGGTAATTCACGAATCAATGTGCCCAGCTGGGTGCCCCAAAAACACACGTCCCGCTTGTACCCCAGACACAAGCAGGACTAACCCACCACTCTCCTATCCCGGGTGTCCAGGTTCCCGTCCAAATTTAGACTCCAAGCCCCCACTCCTGAGTCCCGGACTCAGTGCGGTGTAAGGACCTCCACCACCCCGCCTCCCATCAGTTGGTCTGGAAAGAGCCGGATCCGCGACAAGAGAGCAATAAGCCTTCCCTGCGCCCATACCCAAGTATGCGCTCGAAACAATAATATGTGACTTGCCTAGAGCCATATGCAACGATCGGTCCTTAATCGACACAGACAGGGAAGAAGTGTAACCGAGCTATGCCCTGTTGGCCGCAGAACACAACCCCATACACCCACCAATACCCAAATCATATCCCTGCCCGGTCACTATTTTTCTTTCCACCATTTTGCCATGAGTGATCATTTTATCACCTATTTACGAGTAACGGCAGGTTACTCACGCTACCGATATCCTGAGCATAGCAGCTACTCGGCCTGTACTAGTTGGACTCATAGGTAGATATATTTATGCATGTAGTATCTATAAAATGCCTGTAACATAAATGCACATTATAGATATATATTCAGTGATCATTTAAAATAGTGGTTATGCACCGAGGCTTACCTTGGGCAGGCGCGGGGGTCAGCAGGGTCAGCACCAACAGGCTCCTGGGCTTCCTCCTGTACGAAGATCTCCTCCTCGTACTCCTCGATCACCACGTCGTACTCCGACTCGCCGACAGGCACGAAGTCTACCAGCTCGTGATCTACATGCATGAAATGATGATGCAATGCTTAGGAATATAACAACAGCAGCTCTTAAAATAAAAGTACATTGATTTAGCTACTAAGCTATGGCTATCGACCATGGTACCAGGCTACCTATTGTTACCGATAACCATTTTGAAGTATCATTATTGTCATAGCAACTACAGCTATTCTTACTTCTAATGCTAATTTATGCTATATACGATAAGGCAAAGGTAATAGCTACTCTATCTAGCAACTCGTTCTTACCACCAGCAGCTCCGGATCCGGATTCACGCAAGCCGCTAGCTCAGCGCGCAGGACCCCGTGCCGACATCAGATCCTAATCCAAGTAGAATCAGGAAACACTAACCTCGGGACTTCTCCGCGATTCGAGTAAAAGCGTGGACGGGTAAGGGATTGGCTTGGAGGAGAGCGTGGGGAGAGTCAGCGGGCCGGGAGGCGGCATCTGGTTTGGCCGGCGAGGATGTCGGGATTGATTTTGGGGATCCGCCGGGCAGGA
This sequence comes from Miscanthus floridulus, assembly GCF_019320115.1. NCBI lineage: Eukaryota > Viridiplantae > Streptophyta > Magnoliopsida > Poales > Poaceae > Miscanthus > Miscanthus floridulus. Next base: position 37,300,348 of record NC_089580.1, on the reverse strand, counting down.
TGAGAAAACAAAAGAGGCCGCCGCCGCCGCCGCCGCAATGTGACTCGCAAACTCCGACTTCCCCCTTATATGTATGGACTGATGAGGCGGTGGTGGTGATGAGGCGGTGCGCTCACCCAACGGGCCACTCACATAGCCCGCGTTCCTCTCAACTGGCTGGGATCGTGGGCCGCTCTTCTTTTCTATTTTGTTGGCCCATCTCTTGTTGTTTCTTATTTTTTTTCTTAACAAACCTGCGTGTCATCGTTCAATTGGCTTGGAAAGAAATATCTCCCCACGTCCCTCAATAAAAAAAAAGAAATATCTCCCCATGCAAAATTAATATGCACCGTATGATCTACATTTTACGGTCTAGGTTAACCCACCGTTTATTTCTGTAGATGTTCCACTTGTCATCATCCAATTGGCTCGGGAAGAAATCTCTCTCCTGCACGATGGACCCCCCTTGCCGATGCCACGCCATACACACCTCTGCCACTAAGGACACCCTTCACGCTCCCATCATCGTCGACGCCCCTTTGCCTCTCCCCTCGCCATTAAGCTTGATGTCGGTGGTCCCGCCATCAAGCTCGTCGTTGTAGACGCCCTCCATGCTCCCACATCTCTTCCTAGCCCATGACTTGAACATCATACTAGTGCTTCACCGCATCTCGCTAGAGTACGACCCGCTCTTCACCTTTCGCTTGCTCTCCATGGCTTTCGGCGTTGTGTTCACCAGCGGCCACCTACACTTGGTGTAAGGTAGGAGTGGAAATGGTAGGGGAAAGGCGGTGGTAAGCTAGGAGTGGAAAAGGAAGGGAAAGGCAAAAGCAAAGCAGGGCGCCAAGCTTCCCACATGGAAGGAAAGGGCAACCATGGTTTTAGATGATGAGGTTGGCGAGAGAGGAGGAAAAGTTGGTCTAGCCTCTAGAACTCTAGATGGGGAGGGGCCGGCGCAGAGAGCACTCCGCTCTCTCGAGAAAAATGCTAGTCGGTGCGCCCAATGCAAAGGATTATCATAGCGCAACGTATGAACTATGTAAGGAGCTGAAACCATTCAAGTCAGTGTGTTGTGGCCTTGTGGTTGACAACTTTAACTTACACTAACGAGAAATCGCATTGCCCTACTAAAGCAAACCAGTTAAGAAAGACATCGAAGGGGCTCAAATTGAACTGTGAACCAACATTGCCACACACAAGATTATTGTCGAGTACCGATAGTAGCCATACCCAACTAAAGGCATTAATAGCCTATGATCCATCAAATCACCCAAGGTTTAGGGCCAGTTTCTATGGCAGAACCGACCAATTCATACAGGCTTAAGTAAGAAAATCACCTGCCGACGCAGATAAATTAACATACTTAAGTCCATATGAACCCGGTAGTCCGTGAAATCACGAAGGATTTCAAACCATCCAACATACAAGCCAAGATCGTACAAGTTTAGCAGCCACTATTCATATGTTACATAAAGTTCGCAACTTCATTCGAATATATCGGAGTTTAGAACATAAAGTTATTACAAACCAAGTTCATCATAAGTAGCGGAAGCAATTAGTTTTCGAACCACACAATCACACTTAGTTCAGATACAGTGTCATATAGTGATCAAGTCCCACAAAAGCAGTAGATAAGACGTAAGGAATGAGCATGCCCTTGGTCCTAGTTGTCGTCCATAGCTGGGTAGAGACAGTGGATGCAATAACCATAGTATATCTGACCATCTGCAACAATAATGGAAACAAAGCCCTGAGTACGAGAATGTACTCAGCTGGACTTACCCGACTTAAACAGAAATAAAAGCGACATCAAGGAGTATGCAAGGCTTTCTTTTGGTGGGCTAGCTTGACTCATTTGCGGAAAGCATAAGTTATCATGAATAAACCATTTTAAGTACTTTTGTAGCATCTTTATTATAACCTATTAGTCTAGGTAAGCACCTATGCTAAAGCAATCACTTGATTAACCATTAACATCCAAGTTACCATCTCAGATTTAGCATGTCCAACTTAATCCACGTAACCATCCATGTTCCATCATCATTACTACGATGCCCTAGCTCGAGTCAAGTGCTCACTGTCCAGGAGCAATGGCGATTCGAATCGATTCCTAACCAGCTGGTGATTTATTCCACACACAAACCACGCTTCCCTCGTCAGGGTCGCTTAGATCACAAATGGCACTATTCTGGTAAAGTCATGGGACAAACAGGGACCGTAATACCCAGGGACCGCCTGACTGCCAAGAATCAGGACGCACCTGCCCTTGGGCTCACTCAGAATAGACCAAGATATCATCTATAAATACCACCACAAATTTCTCCATCTGAGAATGAAGAAGATCACATTGAACATTTACGAGTGGTTCTCACTAGACTACGTGAACACAAGCTGTATGCAAAGTTCAGCAAGTGTGATTTCTGGCTTCATGAGGTACCTTTTCTCGAGCATGTGTTGTATGATGGTGGAATTATAGTGGATTCCACCAAGGTGCAAAAAGTGTTGGACTGCAAGGCTCCAATCTCGGTGCATGAGGTTCGGAGTTTTCTAGGATTGACTGGCTATTATCGTCGCCTCATCCCAGATTTCTCTAAAATAGCCAAGCCTATGACTCAGTTGCTGTAAAAAGACATGAGGTTTGTTTGGACTTCCGAGTGTGATGCGGCTTTTCACACCCTATGAACCCTTCTAACTTCGGCTCCAGTTTTGGTGCAACCGGATATCGAGAAACCTTTTGATGTGTTTTGTGATGCATTAGGCACAAGTTTAGGAGGTGTTCTTATGCAGGAAGGTAGAGTCATTGCTTATACCTCTCGCCAACTTTGGAAGCATGAGGTGAACTATCCTACGCATGACTTAGAACTCGCTGTAGTAGTTCATGCTTTGAAGGCCTAGAGACATTATTTGATTGGCAATGTATGCCACATCTACACTGATCATAAAAGTCTTAAGTACATCTTCACTCAACCTGAGTTGAATATGTGTTAGAGAAGATGGCTCAAGTTGATCAAGGATTATAACCTCCAAGTGCACTATCACCCTGGCAAGGCAAACGTCGTTGCGGATGCCTTAAGCAAGAAATCTCATTGCCACTCTTTGGTCGAAAGTGACCTCCATTTGTCACAGCTCTTACATCCTGCAGTCCTTCACAACATCACTGTTAGTTGTACTCTACAGAGTCGAATTATTGAGCTATAGAAGATAGATCCAAGTGTGTTCCACATGAAGCGCAAGATGAACGAGCAAGAAACCAAATATTTTCGGGTAGTTGAGAATGACGTGTTATGGTTCAAGGACAGGTTAGTGGTCCCAATGGATAGAGATCTTAGAAATCAAATCATATTCGAAGCACATTTCTCGAAATTATCTATTCATCCTGGTAGTAGTAAAATATACCATGATTTGAAGCCTCGTTTTTGGTGGATCAAGATGAAGATAGAGATAGCTGCTTATGTGGCTAGGTGTGACACTTGCTGTCGAGTCAAAGCTGTACACATAAAAGCTAGATTGCTTCAGCCACTCTCTATTCTAGGTTGGAAGTGGGAGGAGATAAGTATTGATTTTATTATTGGACTCCCTACTACCTAGAGGAATTTTAACTCTATTTGGGTGATTGTAGACCGTCTAACCAAGTCTGCACACTCTATTCCTGTTCACGTAGATTTCCGTCCAACTGACTATGCTGAGTTGTACTTCAATCAGATAGTCCAACTTCATGGGATACCTCGCACTATTATCTCTGATAGAGGACCATAGTTCACTACTCACTTTTGGGAGCATTTACACGGATTATTGAGAACTAAGTTAGTAAGAAGCTCTGCCTATCATCCGCAAACCAATGGGCAAACTGAGCGAGTAAATCAAATCTTAGAAGATATGTTGAGAGCGTGTGTCATCTCGTCTAAGGGTTCATAGGAAAAGTGGTTGCCCCTAGCTAAATTCTCTTATAATAATAGTTATCAAGAGAGTATCAAGATGGCACCATTTGAAGCTTTATACGGCCGGAAGTGTAGAACCTCGTTTAATTGGGTTGAAGCCGGTGAAAGGAGATATTATGGAATTGATTTTGTTCAAGAAGCCAAAGAACAAGTCCGTACTATCCAAACCCATATGGCCACAGCTCAAGCTAGGCAGAAAAGTTATGCTGATCGTCGTAGAAAACCTATCGAGTTCAAAGTTGGAGACTTCGTTTATCTGAAAGTCTTACCCATGAAGAGTGTCCAACGCTTTGGTGTGAAGCGAAAGCTTGCACCGAGATATGTCGGTCCGTTTCAAATTATAGGACAGAGTGGTAAGGTAGCATACAAGATACAATTACCTCCTGATATGAGAGCTATCTTCAATGTCTTTCACATATCTCAGTTGAAGAAATGTCTTCACGTCCCTGAAGAGAGAGTTCCACTGGGGGATATCGAGTTAGAATCTGATTTAACTTTTGAAGAAAAGCCGGTTCGAGGAATTGACACTCGAGAGTGAGTGACTCGGAGTCGGGTGGTCAAGTTTTACAAGGTCATGTGGAGTAATTAGGGTAGTGAACGTGATGCAACTTGGGAAAGAGAAGATTATTTGAGGGAAGGTTATAAGGAATTCTATCAACAATGGTACGCTTATCAAATCTCGGGACAAGATTTTTATAAGGGGGGAGGACTGTAATACCCCAGGTGTTTGGCTTCTACATTTGCACTTGCATTTCATAAACATGAGCATCATTCATCCATGCACGAGCTTTGATTGTTTGGAACATGCTTTTGAAACATTACAACATATGTTTATATTCCATGTGTGTTTGTTTTATGAAATGAATAGTGTACAACACTCAAGTACAACATGTGCAACTCACTCTTGAAACATGTCACATACTTTAGTAACATGGTTAGTTAGTACTATGCAATAAACTCATGAAACATGGCTTTGAAATAAAAGTAACATTTCACTTGTTCTTCCTTGTTTCAATACATGTGATGCTTGATTTTGGTGTGACCAATGTGTGGTGTGGCTAATTATCCTCTTAAACAACTTAGCTACACTTAGAAGGTCATTAGGAACAATGTTCATGTTAACCATATTGCCTAATTATGTTTCCAAGGAATAAGTTTGACTAGTGTTGACCCCTAGAGCTCTCTTGTTTGACTATTTAAAAAGTGCAGCTTAGAGTATTTGCATGTCTGAGAAACCTAAAGCAAAGTTGTAGAAAATTTTATAAGGAACAAAAGTTATTTTATGACCATCTCATGAAAATATGCAGAACATGCTCAAAAAGGGCCCACAAGTCAGTTTTGAGGTCTATTTGGAACCTCAGAAAAATTCTAAGTCAAAAACCAAATTTCAGTTTCATTGACTCGACTTGGTGATGATTTTACTCATGATTCTTGGAGAATTAGGTCTTGGTCTTTTAATAGAAGTTGAAGATGGTATAAAGGGCTACAACTTTCATTTACATTGTTTTCGCTAATGATCAGCGGTTTAGTAGTTTCAACGCGATGAAAGTACGCTGTCAGGCTCGGTTGGCTTCACTGAATCAAAGCTACAGTAGTCCGACATGTTCAGAGTTTGAAGGCCGTGTGTGCGCCGCGCGTCACCGCCGGCCTGACCAGCCAGGCCACGACGGGCTGCCGCGCGACACATCAAGCCCCAGTGCGTGCCCGTGAGCCTCCTAGTGCCACATTTCCATTCCTGCTTCTCCTTCGCCTCCTCCGCTCCTCACGCAACAGCAGTCGTAGCCCCAGCGGACCACCGCCGTTGCCATTGCTCCGCCGAGCTCGCACGAGCTCGCCGCTGCACCACAGCCGGCGCTAGCCCTCACATAGCTCCGCTAGCACCTCACGGACCTCGTCGACGTACTCGCTGAGCCATCCGAGCCCTAGGTGAGCGGCATTGCCGACTCCGCGCACCGCCGCGCCATGGCCACCATGGCCGAGCCACCGTGCACCATGGCCGACGCACCTTGAGGCCGGTAGCATCTAGGTTTAGGGGGTCAATCGATGCGGGAGACCTTGGGGAACACGGTGGTACCGGTGCTGTCGCCGGAGACGCCGCCGTCGGTGAGCTCCGCCGGTTCCGCGCCGTCCCGAGCCGCCTCCTCTGTTTTTCTTTCGCTGACACGCGGGCCTAGCTAACCTATGGGTCCCAGCTGTCAGCGACACTGATTTGAAAGCTAGTTCATTTATTTCCAGTTTTGATGCTATTTTGTAAAATCCATATCTAGAGTTTGGTAGATCCAAATTGGGTGGTTATAATTTTGTTAGGATCTTGATGAAGTGTAGTATTTAGGAAAAATATAATATGAGCACTTGTAGTAGAGTTTCTGGAAGAATTAAATTGAAACTTGAAATGTGTTTTTAAATGGATGCAAACTTATTTAAATTATATCTAGAGTTCTTGTACTCCAAAAATTATGAAATTTATATGGTGAGCTTTTATTGATGAGTATAAGCTCTGGTAAAAATTTGAGAGTCGGTGCATGAATAGTTTTTGAGTTATAGATTTTCCTTTTATAATTAGGTGATCCTTGTGTGAATTTTTATAAATTATATATGAATCCAATGCTGATGAAATTTATTGGAAGTTGTCCTAGTACCTTAGGGATGCTAAGAAAAATATAAATCTATTTCTTGACCCTTTTGATTAGGGTTTCCTATTTATGTTATTTTATGCCTTGTTATTTTTGTGTAGGATGTTATACTTGTTCAAATGATGTGAAATTTTTACAGTAGCCTACTTGGAGCATATAGTGCCTACCGTAATGTTTGTAGATTAAATGATGCAGTTTTCATATATGTTTATTATTCCTCTTAAACAATTAAATAAATTAAGAAAGGCATTAAAAGAAATGAATTGGTGGTGAACACTTTACTTTCTGGTGTTATTTTGATATGTGTAATGAGTTAGTAAAGTTGGTTTTGTCCATTTATATGTTTGCAACATAAGTTAATAATTATTTTCTTGCATTATGTCTTTCTAGATAGTTCTGGGAACTTTGCAAAATTCACCATGATAATTTGGTTTTTTGGGAAAGTGGTGAGTATAAAAGTTGTAGATAACTTATGTATCTAGCTGCTGTTAAAATTTAGTGGCATTTGGCCTAGTAGTTTAGGAGTTACAGTCATTCAAACTTGGATCATAGTTTTGCTTACTCTCTGTCTTGTTTGGACCTGATTATGTGGTTATGTAAATTTGACCTGGTAAAGTTTGGAATCATGCCTTGTGGTCTAAAAATGAATTATAGGAAATTTCATAAGCTTTCCAAATTATCTTGTTGTCTGTCATTTCGATTTGTAGATCTCCAGTTATGATCAGTTTACTATACCGCTGTATAGTCTCTGTTTTGCTGAAATACGAATGTTTATGTGTATGCTTTGTTGCAATGTTCTTATTGATTGTTTAGGTGCTAGCCTAACTTGAGAATATGCTTAGGTGCAGGAGCTAGGTCCTTAACTGAAGATGAGCAATTGTACATTAGGTTGTATAAACTTGGTAAGTTAAAGTGATTTAAATAGAGCAATTGTACATTACGGGTTAGGGGGAGAAGAAGAAGGAGCGATGCTAATCCAAGGAGAGGAAAAAGGGGAAAAGCACTCACCAATTCGATAAAGTCCTCGTCGGGCTGTATCGGTGGATGGACGTCAAACATGGTGTCGTCGAGGGCGCTCCTGAGCGCCAACCTGATGCACTTCTTGATCTCCTTGCGGCGGAGCTCCCCCGGTCGGACACCATCCCTTCAAGGGATGCACCAGGAACCATCTCGTCCAGGCTGCGTGCCCACCACATCAGTGGTAGCACCCTCCGAGTGTGGAACGCAGTGATGACTCTAGCCCCGATGACCCCCACATTCACTAAGCGCTTGACCGCCTAGAGAAGAGAGGCAATCTTCTTCCCCTCCTTGGTGGGGGGGTGAAAGGTCCTAATATGGCTAGAGGGGGATGAATAGCCTATTTAAAAATCTACAAACCAACTAGAGCAAATTGATTAGTATGACAAATAGCGAAATGCAAAGTTGCTCTAGCTCTACAAGGGTTACAAGCCATCTATCCAACAATTCTAGTTGCAATGATTGCTAGTCACACAACTTGCTATGATACTACTCACTAAGAGCTCTCAACCTTGTTACTCTAAAGAGCTCCACTAGATGAACTTAATTAGCAAAGCAAGCTCTCAATTCTAATTACACTAAAGAGCTTGCCATAACTAGTTTGCAAGAATATAAATGAGTGAGTAGGATGATTATGTCGTCACGTAGAGTAGTGAACCAATCACAAGATGAATACTTAATCAATCACTGAGAGAATACAAAAGGGCAAGTGACAACTGATTTTCTCCCGAGGTTCACGTGCTTGCCAACATGCCACGTCCTCGTTGTGTCGACCAACACTTGGTGGTTCGACGGCTAAGAGGTGTTGCATGAACCTCGTCCACACAATTGGACATCGCAAGAATCTACCCACAAGTGAGGTAACTCAATGACACGAGCAATCCACTAGAGTTACCTTTCGGCGCTCCGCCGGGGAAGGTACAAATCCCTCACAATCATCGGAGATGGCCACGAACAATCACCAACTCGTGCCAATCCTCCTCCGCTGCACTAAGCTATCTAGGTGGTGGCAACCACCAAGAGCAACAAGTAAACCCCACAGCGAAACACGAATACCAAGTGCCTCTAGATGCAATTACTCAAGCAATGCACTTGAATTCTCTCCCAATCTCACAATGATGATGGATCAATGATGGAGATGAGTGAGAGGACTTTAGCTAAGCTCACAAGGTTGCTATGTCAATGAAAATGGCTAAGTGAGTGAGCTTGAGTCGGCCATGGGGCTTAAATAGAAGCCCCCACAAAATAGAGCCGTTGTACTCCTTCACTGGGCAACAACACGGGGTGACCGAATGCTCTGGTCATATTGACCGGACGTTGGACCTCAGCGTCCGGTCGTGCGATGCACGCCACGTGTCCCCTCTCTTCAAATGTCGATCATCCGATCTCAACGGTCAAGTGATGACCGGACACTGGACTCCAGCGTCCGGTCATTTCTAGTAAGGTTCCAAACGCGAGAATTCACGACCAGACGCGTCCGGTCATGCTCGACCGGACTCTCCCAGCGTTCAGTCACTCAATGTCTCCTCTGTGCGCCCCACGTCAACGTACGTCAGCATTGACCGGACGCACCCTGCCAGCGTCCGGTCACTTTTAGCGCCAGCATCCGGTCGAAGACTGAGACCGCGCGCTCACTGCTGCTACTGACCGAACGCGCTGGTCCAACAGAGACCATCGTCCGGTCACTTATAGTGACCTTCGTATTTTCTGTCTTAGGCGCCGGTGGCACCGTCGGACTGTCCGCACTACACTCCGTCGGTGAAGTATCATACCCTTGCTCAAATGTGCCAACCACCAAGTGTATCACTTTGTGCACATATGTTAGCTTATTTTCACAAATATTTTCAAGGGTGTAAGCATCCCACTAGATCCTAAATGCATATACAATGAGTTAGAGCATCTAGTGGCACTTTGATAACCGCATTTCAATGCGAGTTTCACCCCTCTTAATAGTACGGCTATCGATCCTAAATGTGATCACACTCGCTAAGTGTCTCGATCACTAAAACAAAATGGCTCCTATAATTTATACCTTTGCCTTGAGCCTTTTGTTTTTCTCTTTCTTCTTTTCCAAGTTTAAGCATTTGATCATCACCATCATCATGATCTTCACCATTTCTTCATCACTTGGAGTAGTGCTACCTATCTTATAATCACTTTCATAAACTAGGTTAGCACTAAGGGTTTCATCAATTCACCAAAACCAAACTAGAGCTTTCAGGGGGCCCCAACCCCAGTGCTTCGGCGTGACCATGAAAGAACGGTCGGTGAACACCGGTAGGGGCGCCTCGGCGTCATTCCTAAGGTAGAACCATTTATGGTGCCACCCCTTATTAGATGACATGCCCTTCATGGAGATGTACCCATCCTGCCAGCTCTGGCGCACCTAGATTGAGCAGCTGCCAATGGGCACCGGTACCATCTCCCCCTTCACCGTCTTGAGGAAGACGGAGCCGGAGAAAAAGTGTCTCCACAAGGCAAAGTTGGGCTTGATACCCAAGTAGCCCTCGCACAGCACCATGAAGACCGCCATCTGCAGAACCGAGTTGGGGTTCAGGTTCTGCAGCTCGATCTTGTAATGGTGAAGGAGGCCATGGAAGAAGTTGCTCGCCGGCGTCCCGAGGCCCTGCTTGTGGAAAAGCACGAAGCTCACAACATAGCCGGTGGGACACTTCGGCACATCTTCTTTGCCAGGGACGGCCCACGCCGACTGTGCGCCACCATCTAGCCAAGGGCGGAGGAACCCCTCCTCGACGAGCCGCAACGCTTCCATCTTGGTGAAGGAAGAACGCGGCCATGGTTTCATCGACAGGGATGGGGGGAGATCACTCCAGCAACTATGGCGGCAGCGACGGAGTTTGGGTGAGCCCTTCTCTCTTCTCTCTTTCTCTCCTGCTCTAGCAGATGAAAAACTTGAGCATGACGAAGGCGAATCGCTGGAGGCGTACGGAGGAAGGGGCGGACGCCTGCTTAAAAATGGGGACGCACAGCAACCCAACCACCCGCATTAATTGCGGCGCCCGGTATGCTCCCCACGATTCCCAAACTCTTCGGTAACCGCACACGCATTTCCTGCAAAACTGTCCCATCATGCCGTGCCGCTCGCCTCGCTCTCCACGCCTACCGTTATTCCATTACTATGCAGGTCTCGGGCGCATTCCACCTACACAGGCCAGACGTGGGCCTCGGTAGGTAAGTACGGGATATAGGGCTATAGACACCCCTACGGCCCATCTTACGGTCCAGGGGTTCAAAGGCTGGCCCACTAGGAGTTCGACAACCGCCTTAGGATGACTTAGAGTCAGGGGTGGCAAGGGATGGGCACACTAGCGGCCAGTACCCTAGCGCGGGCACCGAGGGCATTCTGACCCATGTTTGAGTTCTCATGGATAACAGATTCATGGTATTCCTTGGTGGAAGGCATCGAGCCCTCGAGACCGGTCGGACGGCCCCGGGAACTATATGAATCGGCCATCGAGAAGTTGGAGTGCATCACCAGCTTGACCACTAGCCGGCGCCCAACGGATGGGACCGGGGCTCCACTCAAACCTACCCGCTAATAGCTCACTGAGCGCCATGGTTCGTCCATCGAGGATAGCATGATCTGGCTCACCCCCTTCGTTCTGCAGAGGAACGCGTGAGGGGCTGAACCAAAGACGAGAGGCCTCCCGATCGGACCCCTACAACGAGCAGGGGCTCGGGGGCTACGCTCACACCACGACCCGACGAACGGTCACACATCATTAAAAACACATGGTAACTCACGCTAACAAAAGGCACAATTCGTTAAGAGATGATAGGTCCTTTTTACAATATTTCTGCTGATGCAAAATACGAGAGTCTATCCTAGGCAGGGATCAAGGTGGCCTCGGCGTCGACGTCCTTGGGGCTGGGCAAAGGAGCACCGGTCAGCAGGGCTCAACCTTGATGTTGGCGGCCGCTCAAGGCCCCAGGCCCCCGGTGGCCTCCTCGACGATCCCCTCGGCGGGAACCAGATCGACGACGGCGTCCGCTGCCTCCTCAAAGTCCTCCCGAGACCCATCATGGTTGGCTAGCTCCTGGCCCTCCGGGAGCCCCACCAGGTGGTGGAGCACGTGCCCCGACCGCACATGCGCCACCGTCAGGGCCACCGCTGCCCCACGGTGGACACCAAACTCCACCGCGTCTCGCACGCGGTTGGGGATGTCAAGGAGGTGCTGCTCCGGGCTCCCGCCGCGGGCATGAACGTACCCTGCTGCGGCATCCGTGGCCTCCCGGATCCCCAGTAGCTCTACCTCCAGCTCTGCCCAACACACAAACGGGACAAGTAAGAAAATGAAAAGAAGCAGTCGAATTAGAACAACGGGCGGAGAACTCACCAGCCACCCGGCCGTCCGTGGCAACCTGTTGGTCGCGAACGGCCTACATCTCCCGTTCCACCGCCTCGAGCATGGCCTGGGAAACCTCCAGGTACCCCCTAAGTCTTTCTAGCTCCGTCTCCGTCGCCGCCACCGGCGCAGCGTCCGGCGGTTGCGCCGGTTCTGAAGACACGGCCAGAGGCAGGCGCCCCCACGCCCGGCATGGGATGACGCTCCCTGTCAATGTTTTCAACTAATTCCAATAGGCCTATACAAAAAAAAGAAACAAAGGATATGTTTTTGAAAATCACTATAATGCTAAACTGAGCCTAAGAGTTCCACTGATAGAAGATATGTTGCTAGCAGAAAAGATCTATTGAAAGAAGCAGATTACTGCAAGCAGGAAAAACATTGCCCACCCTACATGTGAGTTTGACTTCCCATCAGTAAACTTTGAGGCCATAGTGACATTATCACGTAGAGAACGATAATCATCAAGAACATAAATAAATTTATAGACAGAACAGTTTGGGAAATTACCTACTGCTTGCCCGAAACGGGGTCTATCACGAGGCGGTATGCTGGAGCATGCAAGTCCGAGACGAATTACTAAACAAGGCTGAAGCATCGTGTCAAATCCATGCCAAAAGACTAAGTGAGACCATTTATCAAGTTCTTGCAATGTAAAGTATGTGAAACGTCTCCCTCCAACGAATTGTCTTCTTAACCGAAGAGAGTAAACTTGAAAAGTCACCATTTGCAGCGACATAAAATCTACGTAACTCATCTTCAGTAAACCTGAAACATCCATCTAGATTCTCAGGCCCTGTTTAGTTCCAAAAACTTTTCACGAAAAACTACAGTAACGAATCTTGCGGCCTATGCATGGAGTATTAAATATAGACGAAATAAAAAATTAATTGCACAGTTAGCGTGTAAATTGCGAGAAGAACGTTTTGAGCCTAATTAGTCCGTGATTCGACACTAAAGTGCTACAGTAACAAATGTGCTAATGATGGATTAATTAGGCTTAATAAATTCGTCTCGTAGTTTCTAGGCGAGTTATGTAATTAGTTTTTTAATTAGTATCCGAAAACCCCTTCCGACATCCCATGAAACATTCGGTGTGACACCCAAAAACTTTTCGCGAAACAACTAAACAGGGCCTCAGTTGTGTGGAACTAGGATGCTCATTTCAGACATGTGCTACCTTCCTAATAAAGGCAGCTTGATTAAAAGACTACTGTGTACTATGGCAATAGCATTCATAAATGAAATGATATTATATGTCTTCTTTATTTGTAGATAATAGCATTGCAAGCAAGATCAAAAGATTACCAACATAATATAACAACTAGTGTGTAGAATTCATTAAATTGAGAACTTAGAAGCTGTGTCTATCCTCACACAGATAACATAGACAGTAACATATTTCTGCACTTCTATCAAAGTTCTCTTCTTAAGGATAAACTGATGTCCCCATATTCAGAAGTACAGTAAAAAAGCGCTGCAAAATGTACAATGAACTTGTTTGCCTGCTGCATAGTGTTTCAGATCCTAACTCAAGGACAAATACTCTAATAGTTTCAAATATGATGCACATGAATAGCAAAGAACATAGCAGAAAGTTAGGTCTTGTTTAGTTCGCGAAAAGAAATTTTTTAGGTGTCACATCGGATGTTTTATGGGATGTCGAAAGGGGTTTTCGGATACTAATAAAAAACTAATTACATAGCTCGCCTGGAAACTGCGAGACGAATTTATTAAGCTAATTAATTTGGCATTAGCGCGCGGGGGTTACTGTAGCACTTAAGACTAATCATGAACTAATTAGGCTTAAAAGATTCATCTCGCGATTTCTAACCAAACTATGCGATTAGTTTTTTTTTATTTACATTTAATGCTCCATGCATATGTCCAAATATTCGATGGGATGGATGGAAAATTTTTGGTTGGGAACTAAACAGGGCCCTCTCGGGCAAAGCGATTCCTTGCTTGTCAAGCTCCCTGAAAAGTAACACAAGCCAGTTCTCTTGCACGATTTCCTTTGTGCCGTCAGCAGCATCGCTAAAACAAGTCAAACCCACTGTGTTATTAAACAAGGCAGGCTTTTGTTAAGAGTATATTTGGTAGTTAGGATTGTAAATGAGGTATCGACGTAAGTATCCAAGGAGGTGTCTTGCCCCCCAAGTCTATGTACTCTCTATATATACTGCCCGAGAGGGCCCATCCACGCATTATTCGCAATCCTTCCGGCTTCACTTTTCATACCACTATCTAATTGCTGTGATAGGATGCCAGAAGAACTAGAATAGTATGATATCATAATTCAATGACAACAAACCAGCAAAGTACTGTATAAACTAACAGATATTTATTGGCTTATTTCTCAAGTTTTAACCAACCTTGTGCCACTTCATTTGTTTCAGAAGGTGTCTCAGAATGTTCTGTATTGTTATCTGGTTCATCGTCACGCTTGGAAGATAGCTCACTTACTGTTGTTATGACTGACAGAAACAACAGTGGCATGGATAGTTTCTGCAGTAGAGAACAAATCATCAGTTACTTGGAGCTCTTTTTTTTGGGGGGGGGGGGATAAAATGCTGTTTTGGAATGTGTTATGCAACCCATTCAAGTATCCAACAATGTATTGAAGAAGGGAAAAGATACAAATGAGATTTGATTGACATCTACAACGCATTCATCACATGAGCGCGTGCTTAGTTTCAGGAAGTTGAAATTTGGGGCTACTGTAGCACTTTCGTTTTTATTTGGCAATTAGTGTTCATTCATGGACTAATTAGGCTCAAAACGTTCATCTCGCAATTTCCCACCAAACTGTGCAATTAGTTTTTTTTCGTCTACATTTAATGCTCCATGCACGGGCCGCAAACATTCGATGTGATAGGTACTGTAGCACTTTTTGAGAATTTGGGGTAGAACTAAACAAGGCGTGAATTTACTTGGGATGTTCCACAGTAAGTACAGGTTATCTTGTGAAGTGCTGCAATGTACATTAAATAAGACATGTCCATTTTTTGTCACTGTCATAAACGTTAGCTGCATCCGAGCCACCTCGCGTAGCGCTCACCACATTTTAGGAAAATGTTTTTGATTTCATAATCTGTCTAGAAGCCCAGATGATGTTGCAAGAAGCCCATTGTGCAAAACACCCAATGCCCCAAACCAAACTTCTAGTCTTATGCCATTGCCAGCTATAAGCTGAGTAGAATTCTTCATATATTAAAGGGTTAATTGCATAGGTGACATTGCAGCTGTCACAATTTGAAAAAATAGCATTACTATTCATGATATTGGATCGGTGCTGTTACAATTCGTTGTGCATCTGAGATACGCCATTCTGTACACTCTAGACAGCATTGGACCCATATGCAGGTGTCCGTATTTTCGTATGGTCCAAAATGTCCCTGCCACTCCCCAACTCTCTATCTCAATGATTGAGGACTGTACCTCTCTTCTTCTCCTTCCTCCAGCTCTGCCTAATCTCCGCAAGGCAATGGCCGGCGAGGGGTGCAGGACCGGTGGCTGGCTCGCGCGGCACCAGAGAGATATGCCTCACGCCCCTCCCGTGCGCTGGCTCGTGCGACGCGAGAGATATGGACAGCTGCGGCTGCAAGCACTGGAAGCACAAGTGCAGGTGATCCAATCTCTGTTCCTCGTGCTCTCCGCTCTCGTGTCAGGATAGGACTGTACAGTCCTCAATCAAGTGGGCAAAATCAAGTAGCAGCAGGTGCAGGTCCAGAATTCGTGGAGTAGCAACCAGATGTCTCCGATGTTGGTAATGGCCATGCTTCGGGGCCGGCGAGCAGAGCGCCGCCGCACTGTGCACCCTCCTGCGCTTGCCGGTGCAGCAGCTGTACGTTCCCTCTCGCAGCTAGCGCTCGTCGGCAACGAATATCCTGCTCGAGCTGCCCCTCCTCTTCACCTTCCAAGACCTCGCCGCACCATCCCGTACGACCCGCAGCTCACCAGCCAGCCAGGCAGCCACCATGGCCGCGCCAGAGCGCCGACCCGCACCAGCCTGCTCGCCGGCCCGCCCACCATGTCCTCTGCTCTCGCTGCTATCCATGTCCGTTGGGTACCTCGCCGCACCGCCGCTCGTCGGGCCCCTCGCCGGCTTTTGGCCCGGTGGAGGTTTGGCCGAGCTGGTGGAAGGAGAAGAGAGGAAGGGGATGACGTGTAGGGCCCTCGTGTCATTGAGATAGAGAGTGGGGAGTAGCAGAGATATTATGGACCATACAAACACACGGACATATGCATGTGGGTCCGATGCTGTCCAGAGCGTATAGAATGGCGTATGTCAGATGCACAAAGAATTGTAATAGCATCAATCCAATATGATGAATAGTAATGGTAGTTTTTCAATCCGCGATAGTTATAATGGCACCTATCCAATTAACCCATTATTAAACAAGAGGGTGAAACATTTCACTACAGATTAACTCTGGACCAGTCATGGTTTGATTCGGCATGGGCTCAAAGGACGGATAAAAATGTTTGTCAAGGCTAAAAAAAGTAAAACATGCAATTGAGCAAACGCCTAAAACAGTGCTCTTGTTGCTGTAGTGTTGAAACTAAAAAAAAGGCTGCTAAAAAATATGCCAGAATGGAAAGAAAATTTGAGCATCCTAAGAACTGCTGGATCTATGTTAATTTCTAGAGAAAATTGTTCTAGGTCACCATGTTCGAAACACAAATAAACTATATAACTTACATCAGAACCGAACATGTTATTAAGATTGTGAGTAAATGAGACAATGTTGATGTACTACAGTACTATGATCAACTCAGTAGAAAGAAGGTTGTAATGTATAATAAAACTAACCGGAACCCCGCGCGTTGCCGCGGTCACAAATCAAGCTGAAAAGGGATATGGCATAATTGCAAATTAGGACACATAGGCTAACAAAAATTCGATTGAAATGACGACAGTGATGTCCAAAAGGTACTTATAAAAAGCAAGATTGGCCATTACATGCTGAAATGGAGCCTATAAGTTTTGAACCAAAAAAATATTTCTGAAAGTTCAGACCATTTCAAGGAGTGTCCTGAAAGCATGCACAGAGAGAGTGAGCTCGAGAGTAGTCTATTAAACTAAACACTGTAACCTGAGCGACAAATGACATTAAGCTACCAGGTAATTCTCTCATGTTTTTTGGCTACCTGTTATTAGTAAAAAAAATTCTCGAAAATGCAGAAGAGCTACACTTCATTGTATTAAGAAGAAGAAAGTTGGGCAAGAGCCCTGTTACAACTCTTATTAGTAATTTCATTTAAAAAAAGGTAGCATGGGTCATTAAGTTTTAGATTTATACAATTAGGATAGATCTAATAACTTGGATTCGACAGAAGACATTAAGCTATCAGATTGAAAAGGAACGCCATGATATTTATGTGGACCTTTCTCTATATCATCTAGTTGACAAAGTTTGCCAAGTGAACTAACACCATGTAGGATCTATATCTGTATAACAAAATGATGATAAGAATTGATAATGCGCTCTTAGCCTGACCAACATCGGCTAAATATTAAAGAAAAATTACTGAAAATTTCGAACAATAAATGTTGCATATTCTATCAGTCAATCTTTTAAAATTCTTTAGAAAAATATTGTACCTTCTACAGAAGGTTGGCAGATGTTTGGAATGTGCTCGTGCTGCTGCCTTCTTTTCTGCAAAAAGAATGACAGTAAGCAATAAATGTTAGATATTTAGAAACAATCCTTGTGCACAGATAAATGTTCTACTACAGTGAAGCAAAACAAACCCAAAGGCAATGCTTGTTCTTTTCTCGGCAAGCATTCAGCATTGTGAGTTACCATAAGAAAGTATCGTTGACCAATTACTAAGGCTATTTCTTTTTTGCACTATCCTCCGAGATTATATATTTACATCACTGAATCTGAATCGCTTGTAAGAACTCTATTTGCTGAGGGTAAGTCCTCTAATAAGGCTATCCTGTAAGCACATACATTGACTATTAAAAACACAGTTGTAAACCTGGTGCCCACACATTTTTGTGGTATGATATGATCATGTAAGAGAACAACTAAGTACACTCAACGCATTAGCATAATTAAGAAACTACGGATTGACATTGCACATCGGGCTCTCAGTTTCAATATACTAACAGGCTATCAGAAGAGTAAACAGGAGCCATAAAGCTAACATGTGAATTCTGTATACAAACTTAAATGAATAAGCTCTAATTTTTAGTGTAAGCTAATTACTTGACATTGCACAGAATCGTTGTTTGATGAACCTAGTAAGGAGGTCCAAAGATTTGCACATACCACCATTTCTTCTTATTAAGGCCCTGTTTAGTTCCAAAAACTTTTCGCGAAAAACTACAGTAACGAATCTTACGGCACATGCATGTAGTATTAAATATAGATGAAATAAAAAACTAATTGCACAGTTTGCGTGTAAATTGCGAGACAGACGTTTTGAACCTAACTAGTCCGTGACTTGACACTAAAGTGCTACAGTAACAATATGCTAATGACGGATTAATTAGGCTTAATAAATTCGTCTCGTAGTTTCCAGACGAGTTATGTAATTATTTTTTTAATTAGTATCCGAAAATTCTTCCGACATCCCATAAAACATCCGATATGACACCGACTTTTCGGGAGAGAACTAACGGGGCCTAAGACCCTAAGGGTCGGCAGCCGCTCAGCCCATCCACGACAGTAAAATTAATTTACTCCGTCAGATCTTCTTTCTATGGTCTGAGTTAACCCCACTTTTTGTCACCGTACATGGCCCGTGTGTCATCATTTAGGCCCTATTCAGTTTCAAAAAAATTTCACGAAAAACTACGGTAACAAATCTTGCGGCATATGCATGGAGTATTAAATATAGACGAAATAAAAATCTAATTGCACAGTTTAGATGTAAATTGCGAGACGAACGTTCTTGTCCATCAGCAGCTTGCTGCTCTGTTGCGTTGTTCCCTGCAGCAATGCCGATTTTACTGAACGAAACAGCATCATGATCGATTCTATTTCTTTTTCTGCATCTTCAGGCCACAAGTACGTACAGCTAGCTATCCGCCATGATTTCTTCCAACACGGAATAAAAAGTACAGTGAGCTCCACGAATAGTTCACCTAATCTGCACGACCTATGGACAAATGCAACAGCACTACGGCATGTGAAATCGGCCAATATTGCGTACTCCAGCTCTTTTTTTTCTTTTTTATTTGTAGCAAAGTGAGCGAGGAAGCCCGTCAAAAGAAAAAAATACTAGGAACCGAGGATAAGGTCTAAACTAGAGACGCAATAACACGCAAGGGGCTAAAATTCAGAAAAGCAAACTAAAAGCAAACTAAATTTTAAAAAGTAGTAGTCGCACAACGGGTGATAGCACAGAAAAAAACAGATTAACATAAAAATAGCAGTCGCACAACGGATGAAGATTAACACAAACACTTGGAACATGCATTTCCAGTATATCCAAGGAAGCTACTCAACTTAAACCATCAAATAAACACTGGATCCCTTTTAGGGTTTAGCACAGATCAACATCAAAGGCCCACCCTTCCTTTGCTATCATCTCCTGACCTCCCTGATTTTTGCAGTGGCGGCCTCCATACTGTTCCGTCAGGTAGAGCCTAAAAGTAGAGTTATACAGGCTATGTTAGAATCCCCCGGGTAGTCTGGTCTTGTTGAATAATAAGCATGTAATCTGACATGATTCTTAACAAAATTTACATACTTGTGTGGGGGCTGGAGCGTATCAAACCCATTTTGTCTGCAATATCCAACTTGTTTTTGGCATATTCATAATAGGTCTTGAGCCTTAGAACCTGCAAATGAATTTAGCTTCCAGATAAGCGAAGTCAAGCAAATATTTGGAACACATTAAAAACCAGAATAAAGGTACATCTAAAATCTCAAAAGAAAAAAAGAATCAACTAACAAGTTTTCTGACAGCCTCGAAGATCAACCAATAAGCTTCACCTTCTTCAAGCTACATACAGACAAGAATTGCTTTAGTGCAAAGAAAAATTCCAGTTGGACACTGATCTCCAAGAAAAAAATAGCTTACATTTTTATCTATGCCATCCACACATGTTTTATACTGGAGAGAAAAATATGAAAGAATTAGGCACTGGGGATAGGACAGAATAAATTTCAATATATAAGCGAATGACGCCTGTGAACAAGGGCGACTTAGACTTACATTATCACTTTCTAGCTCAGCATTCACTTCAGGCCACTGGAAGGGCCACATGGCTTTGTCCTTCACTTCATCCAAAGCATCTTTGAAATTCATCTAAACAATGTTCAAGGGGAAAAAATGACCCTGTGATTAATAAACATATAAAGCCAGAACAAATTGAAAAAAAAAAGCACTGTAAATTTCTTAGTTCTGCATATTCAGACAAAAATCCAAACCTTCTGCTTAGCAACCCGTTTCCAGATCTCAAAATAGAGACGAGCATAAAAATGATCACTCCTAACACTATCCAAAAATTCCTGAAAAGAAAAGCGATATGTAATTGTCGAATACTATCACTTGCAATATCCAACACATTAATATGTTGAGGAGCTAGGATCGTTACCAATAAGAAAGGACCAAGTAACCTCGAATAAATTTGGGGGTAATCTGCTTTAATCTTCGCTGCGTGATAGTAGGTCACACGGCCCATTTTCCTCCGCTAAACAAAAAATAAATGAAACCACTTTAGGGTGTGAAGACTGAGATAGCATCGAACACATTCAACAAGCCTATTAACCACAAGAGAATTTTAGGGGCTGTGTACCTCTTGCGGTGTGAGTTTGTGGTAATGTTGAAGCCACTGCATGTGACAAAAAGGTTATCAAAACAAAATTGGCATATGACCAGAAGTGCATAATCAATAACATCGCTTATACCTTGGTTTTATCTAATAGCTTTTCCCACAAGCGGACAAATTGTTGATCACTCTCAAGTGTACTAAAGGCATTGTAATAATAAGACCAGTCTTGGTAACGCTGCACGAAGAAAAAAAAAATAACAATTACACATTTTGTTTCGTCACTACTGATAGCACAAGTGGTGGGCACCAAAGACATGGGGAAAAGAAGTAAATCCGGTGCCAACTTATAACTGCTGGGTGTAATTTATTTATGGATGTCCCACTCCCACTGCATTAGCTCTGTCAATTCTGCATTGACAGGGAGACAACTTACGACAACAGCCCTTGCAAAGAGCCACATAGACAAGGCACCACTCCATTTCAAAGCCTTGAGCGAATATAGATGATCCAGAGCAACACAGACTGTTTAATGTGGCTCAAAACAGAATGCATCTCGAACTAAAAATGCGATGACGTGGGCTTAGCAGCAAGAATGGATCTGAGAAATAGTAGTGCCTAAGTGTTACATACATGATCATTAAGGAGAATGAGACGCTGGTAGTCCTGGAATCCAGCAATCTTGGAGCGTTCGACGTCGAAGGTCCACTTGGGATCACGCTCGTAAGGTCGGAAAGGCCCATCTTGTTCGAGTATGGACAACAACTGTGCATCGTTCAGCCCAGCACCCTTTGATATATCGGCAAAAGCAAAAGCAAGGCAAGGCATAAGGGGTATATTAAACAGATGCAAGTGCGGAAAGCAGAATTGTACACATCCGATGTACTATATGGTTACCTTGTGAGCTCTGATGTGAGCTATGGCGAGGCGTTTTTGGACTTGTTCAGTCTGTTGGTCATCGTTTTAAAACCCAAAAGTCATCATCTAAGTCAGGAAGGCCGAAGTAATTAAAAAAGGAATCGACTTCCACATTGACATCAGCATCGGTCCAATCATAGCCTTCGACCTGCTTCCAATCAAAGCCTTCAACTCGCCCCGCTCCTTGTTCTGGTCCGGGTTCAGTGCTGATCATAGGAGCAGTCATGTCGACACCCTCAGAAGTAGGTGCGCTTTGGACCTTTGCCTTCTTCTTACCCGTCCATGCGCTTGTTTTCTCACCCACCATGGCATCTCCTGTTTTCTCCCCCACCATGGCATCTCCTGTTTTCTCCCCCACCATGGCATCTCCCCCGATGGTCAGAGGGCGAACGCGGAGTCGAACGCTCTGTCGCCTCTCTCCATCAGCCTCACCACCAGCAGCTCCGGATCCGGATTCACGCAAGCCGCTAGCTCAGCGCGCAGGACCCCGTGCCGACATCAGATCCTAATCCAAGTAGAATCAGGAAACCCTAACCTCGGGACTTCTCCGCGCTTCGAGTAAAAGCGTGGACGGGTAAGGGATTGGCTTGGAGGAGAGCGTGGGGAGAGTCGGCGGGCCGGGAGGCGGCGTCTGGTTTGGCCGGCGAGGATGTCGGGATTGATTTTGGGGATCCGCCGGGCAGGATGAGAAAACAAAAGAGGCCGCCGCCGCCGCCGCAATGTGACTCGCAAACTCCGACTTCCCCCTTATATGTATGGACTGATGAGGCGGTGGTGGTGATGAGGCGGTGCGCTCACCCAACGGGCCACTCACATAGCCCGCGTTCCTCTCAACTGGCTGGGATCGTGGGCCGCTCTTCTTTTCTATTTTGTTGGCCCATCTCTTGTTGTTTCTTATTTTTTTTCTTAACAAACCTGCGTGTCATCGTTCAATTGGCTTGGAAAGAAATATCTCCCCACGTCCCTCAATAAAAAAAAAGAAATATCTCCCCACGCAAAATTAATATGCACCGTATGATCTACATTTTACGGTCTGGGTTAACCCACCGTTTATTTCTGTAGATGTTCCACTTGTCATCATCCAATTGGCTCGGGAAGAAATATCTCTCCCGCATGATGGACCCCCCCTGTCGATGCCACCCCATACACACCTCTGCCACTAAGGACACCCTTCACGCTCCCATCATCGCCGACGCCCCTTTGCCTCTCCCCTCGCCATTAAGCTTGATGTCGGTGGTCCCGCCATCAAGCTCGTCGTTGTAGACGCCCTCCATGCTCCCACATCTCTTCCTAGCCCATGACTTGAACATCATACTAGTGCTTCATCGCATCTCACTAGAGTACTACCCGCTCTTCACCTTTCGCTTGCTCTCCATGGCTTTCGGCGTTGTGTTCACTAGCGGCCACCTACACTTGGTGTAAGGTAGGAGTGGAAATGGCACGGGAAAGGTGGTGGTAAGCTGGGAGTGGAAAAGGAAGGGAAAGGCAAAAGCAAAGCAGGGCGCCAAGCTTCCCACATGGAAGGAAAGGGCAACCATGGTTTTGGATGATGAGGTTGGCGAGGGAGGAGGAAAAGTTGGTCTAGCCTCTAGAACTCTAAATGGGGAGGGGCCGGCGCAGAGAGCACTCCGCTCTTTCGAGAAAAATGCTAGTCGATGCGCCCAATGCAAAGGATTATCATAGCGCAACGTATGAACTATGTAAGGAGCTGAAACCATTCAAGTCAGTGTGTTGTGGCCTTGTGGTTGACAACTTTAACTTACACTAATGAGAAATCACATTGCCCTACTACAGCAAACCAGTTAAGAAAGACATCGAAGGGGCTCAAATTGAACTGTGAACCAACATTGCCACACACAAGATTATTGTCGGGTACCGATAGTAGCCATACCCAACTAAAGGCATTAATAACCTATGATCCATCAAATCGCCTAAGGTTTAGGGCCGGTTTCTGTGGCAGAACCGACCAATTCATACAGGCTTAAGTAAGAAAATCACCTACCGACACAGATAAATTAACATACTTAAGTCCATATGAACCCGGTAGTCCGTGAAATCACGAAGGATTTCAAACCATCCAACATACAAGCCAAGACCGTACAAGTTTAGCAGCCACTATTCATATGTTACATAAAGTTCGCAACTTCATTCGAATATATCAGAGTTTAGAACATAAAGTTATTACAAACCAAGTTCATCATAAGTAGCGGAAGCAATTAGTTCTCGAACCACACAAGCACACTTAGTTTAGATACAGTGTCATATAGTGATCAAGTCCCACAAAAGCAGTAGATAAGACGTAAGGAATGAGCACGCCCTTGGTCCTAGTTGTCGTCCATAGCTAGGTAGAGACAGTGGATGCAGTAACCATAGTACATTTGACCATCTACAACAACAATGGAAACAAAGCCCTGAGTACGAGAATATACTCAGCCAGACTTACTCGACTTAAACAGAAATAAAGCGACACCAAGGAGTATGCAAGGCTTTCTTTTGGTGGGCTAGCTTGACTCATTTGCGGAAAGCATAAGTTATCATGAATAAACCATTTTAAGTACTTTTGTAGCATCTTTATTATAACCTATTAGTCTAGGTAAGCACATATGCTAAAGCAATCACTTGATTAACCATTAACATCCAAGTTACCATCTCAGATTTAGCACTTCCAACTTAATCCACATAACCATCCATGTTCCATCATCATTACTATGATGCCCTAGCTCGAGTCAAGTGCTCACTGTCTAGGAGCAATGGCGATTCGAATCGATTCCTAACCAGCTGGCGATTTATTCCACACACAAACCACGCTTCCCTCGTCAGGGTCACTTAGATCACAAATGGCACTATTTCGGTAAAGTCATGGGACAAACAGGGACCACAATACCCAGGGACCGCCTGACTGCTAGGAATCAGGACACACCTACCCTTGGGCTCACTCTTCGTACCCCTATCGTCCCCTATCCAGCTCCAATACGCGCGCCCATCAGGTCGATCTTGGCCCGAATAGTGCCACTAGCTTCGCGGTCAGAATGACTTATCCGGCCAGCTAAGTGTGAGGCATGCGTTCAACATGACAAGAGGGATGAGCAACGATCGGTCCTTAACCGACACAGGCAGAAACTACGAACACCCCAGAACCCTGTCTGGTTGCCCACTACACATTCTGCTCAGTCTCTATTTATCCATCAACACTTGGTTATTTCCATGATAGTATCCATAGTTGAGTATCTAGGTAACCACCTATAATTGTCGGTGACCAGAAATCACCGACTGCTACCGGTCTAGGCAGGGCTAAGCAATTAATGCGGTCCTAGACCTAACAAGGTAAGATATATTAAGGTAGACAAGGATAGGGCGGGCGAATTCTAGCTGCCTCGGGGGCTCACCTACCCCCACTAGATCCCTCGCTTCCTTCGCCTCAGGGCGGGCCAACCCTGACTTCCTCGGGGGCTCACCTCCCCCGAAATGCTCCTTTTCCTCCTCCTCCCTAGCCAGGGAGTCCAGCCAGTCATAGGACTGGGCCCCCTCCTCTTCTTCACCCTCCTCATCATCGTCGTCATCCTCCTCCACCTCGCCGGCGGCCCACTGCCTCCTTCGGTGCTGGTCGCGCTCCATCTTCTTCTTGGCCTTGATGTTTCTCTTTCGCGTCTTCTTATCCTTTTGCTTCTTCACCCCCTCAGCATGGGTCCAGTTCGCCGCATGTCGGGCCACGTCCTCGGGAAGAGGAGGGTGGCTGTTAGGGACAATGCAAAGGTTCCCCTACAATTCCCAAATTGCAGGTCAGGGGAAGAAGAAGAAGAAGGAGCAATGCCAATCCAAGGAGAGGAAAAAGGGGGAAAGCACTCACCAATTCGATAAGTCCTCATCGGGCTGTATCGGTGGATGGATGTCAAACATGGTGTCGTCGGGGGCGCTCCCGAGCGCCAACCTGATGCACTTCTTGATCTCCTTGCGGCTGAGCTCCCCCGGTCAGACACCGTCCCTTCAAGGGATGCACCAAGAACCATCTCGTCCAAGCTGCGCGCCCACCGCATCAGCGGCAGCACCCTCCGAGTGTGGAACACGGCGATGACTCCAGCCCTAGTGACCCCCACATTCACCAAGCGCTTGACCGCCTAGAGAAGAGAGGCAATCTTCTTCCACTCCTCGACGGAGAGGGGGTGAAAGGTCCTAATATGGCTAGAGGGGGGTGAATAGCCTATTTAAAAATCTACAAACCAACTAGAGCAAATTGATTAGTATGACAAATAGCGAAATGCAAAGTTGCTCTAGCTCTACAAGGGTTGCAAGCCACCTATCCAATAATTCTAATTGCAATGATTGCTAGTCACACAACTTGCTATGATACTACTCACTAAGAGCTCTCAACCTTGTTACTCTAAAGAGCTCCACTAGATGAACTTAATTAGCAAAGCAAGCTCTCAATTCTAATTACACTAAAGAGCTTGCCATAACTAGTTTGCAAGAATATAAATGAGTGAGTAGGATAATTATGCCATCACGTAGAGTAGTGAACCAATCACAAGATGAATACTTAATCAATCACTGAGAGAATACAAAAGAGCAAGAGACAACCGATTTTCTCCCGAGGTCCACGTGCTTGCCAACACGCTACGTCCCTGTTGTGTCGACCAACACTTGGTGGTTCGGTGGCTAAGAGGTGTTGCATGAACCTCGTCCACACAATTGGACATCGGAAGAATCTACCCACAAGTGAGGTAACTCAATGACACGAGCAATCCACTAGAGTTACCTTTCGGCGCTCCACCGGGGAAGGTACAAATCCCCTCACAATCATCAGAGATGGCCACGAACAATCAACAACTCGTGCCAATCCTCCTCTGCTGCACTAAGCTGTCTAGGTGGTGGCAACCACCAAGAGCAACAAGTAAATCCCGCAGCGAAACATGAATACCAAGTGCCTCTAGATGCAATCACTCAAGCAATGCACTTGAATTCTCTCCCAATCTCACAATGATGATGGATCAATGATGGAGATGAGTGAGAGGACTTTAGCTAAGCTCACAAGGTTGCTATGTTAATGAAAATGGCCAAGTGAGTGAGCTTGAGTCGACCATGAGACTTAAATAGAAGCCCCTACGAAATAGAGCCGTTGTACCCCTTCACTGGGTACAACACGGGGTGACCGAATGCTCCGGTCATATTGACCGAACGCTGGACCTCAGCGTCCGGTCGTGCGATGCATGCCACGTGTCCCCTCTCTTCAAATGTCGATCGCCCGATCTCAATGGTCAAGTGATGACCGGACGGTCCGCTAGAAAGTGACCGGACGCTAGACTCCAGCATCCGGTCATTTCTAGTAAGGTTCCAAATGCGAGAATTCACGACCGGACACGTCCGGTCATGCTCGACCGGACTCTCCCAGCGTTCAGTCACTCAATGTCTCCTCTGTGCGCCCCACGTCAGCGTACGTCAGCATTGACCGGACGCACCCTGCCAGTGTCCGGTCACTTTTAGCACCAGCGTCCAGTCAAAGACCGAGACCACACGCTCACTGCTGCTACTGACCGGACGCGCTGGTCCAACAGAGACCAGCGTCCAGTCACTTACAGTGACCTTCGTCTTTTCTGTCTTGGGCGCCGGTGGCACCGTCGAACTATCCGCACTACACTCCGCCGGTGAAGTATCATACCCTTGCTCAAATGTGCCAACCACCAAGTGTATCACTTTTTGCACATATGTTAGCTTATTTTCACAAATATTTTCAAGGGTGTAAGCATTCCACTAGATCCTAAATGCATATGCAATGAATTAGAGCATCTAGTGGCACTTTGATAACCACATTTCAATACGAGTTTCACCCCTCTTAATAGTACGGCTATCGATACTAAATGTGATCACACTCGCTAAGTGTCTCGATCACTAAAACAAAATGGCTCCTATAATTTATACCTTTGCTTTGAGCCTTTTGTTTTTCTCTTTCTTCTTTTCCAAGTTTAAGCATTTGATCATCACCATCATCATGGTCATCACCATTTCTTCATCACTTGGAGTAGTGCTACCTATCTCATAATCACTTTGATAAACTAGGTTAGTACTAAGGATTTCATCAATTCACCAAAACCAAACTAGAGCTTTCAGGGGGCCCCAACCCCAGTGCTCCGGCGTGACCGTGAAAGAACGACCGGTGAACGTCGGCAGGGGCACCTCGGCGTCATTCCTAAGGTAGAACCATTTGTGGTGCCACCCCTTATTAGATGACATGCCCTTCATGGAGATGTACCCATCTTGCCGGCTCTGGCGCACCTGGATTGAGCAGCTGCCAATGGGCACCGGTACCATCTCCCCCTTCTTCACCATCTTGAGGAAGACGGAGGCAGAGAAAAAGTGTCTCCACAAGGCAAAGTTGGGCTTGATACCCAAGTAGCCCTCGCACAGCACCATGAAGACCGCCATCTACAGAACTGAGTTGGGGTTCAGGTTCTACAGCTCGATCTTGTAATGGTGAAGGAGGCCGCGGAAGAAGTTGCTCGCCAGCGACCCGAGGCCCTGCTTGTGGAAAAGCACGAAGCTCACAACATAGCCGGTGGGACACTTCGGCACATCTTCTTTGCCAGGGATGGCCCACGCCGACTGTGCGCCACCATCTAGCCAAGGGCGGAGGAACCCCTCCTCGACGAGCCGCAACGCTTCCCTCTTGGTGAAGGAAGAACGCGGCCACGGTTCCATCGACAGGGATGGGGGAGATCACTCCAGCAACTGTGGCGGCGACGACAGAGTTTGGGTGAGCCCTTCTCTCTTTCTCTCCTGCTCTAGCAAATGAAAAACTCGAGCATGACGAAGGCGAATCGCTGGAGGCGTACGAAGGAAGGGGCAAACGCCTGCTTAAAAATGGGGACACGCAGCAACCGAACCACCCGCATTAATTGCGATGCCCGGTATGCTCCCCACGATTCCCAAACTCTTCGGTAACCGCACACGCATTTCCTACAAAACTATCCCATCACGCCGTGTCGCTCGCCTCGCTCTCCACGCCTACCGTTATTCCATTACTATGCAGGTCTCGGGCGCATTCCACCTACACAAGCCAGACGTGGGCCTCGACAGGTAAGTACGGGATACAGGGCTATAGACACCCCTACGGCCCATCTTACAGTCCAGGGGTTCAAAGGCTGGCCCACTAGGGGTTCGACAACCGCCTCAGGATGACTTAGAGTCAGGGGTGGCAAGGGATGGGCACACTAGCGGCCAGTACCCTAGCGCGGGCACCGAGGGCATTCTGACCCATGTTTGAGTTCTGATGGATAATAGATTCATGGTATTCCTTGGTGGAAGGCATCGAGCCCTTGAGACCGGTCAGACGGCCCCGGGAACTATATGAATCGGCCATCGGGAAGTTGGAGTGCATCACCAGCTTGACCACTAGCCGGCGCCCAACAGATGGGACCAGGGCTCCACTCAAACCTACCTGCTAATAGCTCACTGAGCACCATGGTTCGTCCATCGAGGATAGCATGATCTGGCTCACCCCCTTCGTTCTGCGAAGGAACACGCGAGGGGCTGAACCAAAGACGAGAGGCCTCCTGATCGGACCCCTACAACGAGCAGGGGCTCAGGGGCTTGAAAGGTCCTTGTTTGGTTTTGGTAATTGAGTGACAACTTAGGTGGACTAATTGTGTTTATGTGAGATACACAGGTGATTAGTCCACAGGTACATGTGTGTGAGCAACATATGCCATGAAGGTGAAAATGGCTTGGAGATGTTGCAAAGCTCACACATGTGATGATGAAGGAGCTTATTGCACATGAGACATGACATTGAGTCATGTGATCAAGGTGGAGAAGATCAAGACAAGACTTGGCTTGATGGACCAGTTGCAAGCGTGAAGGGCAAGTCGAAGGCTTTGGAGTGATGGACCGCGTGGCGGTGAAGCTTGAGCAAGACTTGGCGCCGATGGACGATGGCAACGGTGAAGAGCAAGTAGAGTCAAGATCGATGAACCAATATGATCATGTGATGATATGAAGTGGATCATATCATTGTTGATCGTGTTGGTGCATGTGTTGCATCGACATTGGAGGAGATGGAATGGAATGCGCAAGGCAAAGGTATAACCTAGGGCATTTTATTTCACCGGTCATAGGTGTGTAGAGAAGTTTATGACCGAGTTTAGGATAGATGGCCGTACTATCAAGAGGGGCAAACTTGTTTGCATATCGGTCATCTAGTGCCACTCGAGTGATCTAACTTTGCATTTGTCGCTAGGATCGAGTGGCGTGGCAAGTTGAGTGGCTAACATCCTTTGAGAAATGATTGTGAAAATGCTAACACACATACACATGGTGGTGTACACTTGGTGGTGTTGGCACATTTACAAAGGCGGTGGTGTTGGCACATTTACAATTTGGCGCTTTCGGGAAAATGGAATGTCTATTTTCTATTGCGCCGGATGCAAATTCTGGTGGTTAGCACATTGGTGCAAGGGTGAAGAAGTTAGAAGTGAAAACGAGTTGGTCGCGAAGATGCCGGCGTCGGTCAACTGACCGGACGCTGGATCTGAATGCACCAGACGCTGGAAGGCTGCGTCCGGTCAGACTGACGTACGGTGACACAGTAGTTGGAGTGTGACCGGACGCTGGCTGTGTCCGATCACGTTCGACCGGACGCGTCCGGTCATGCTCGGGAGCTTACTGGAAATGACCGGACGCTAGGGGTTCAGCGTCCGGTCAGTTGAGTGCTGCTGCGTCCGGTCAAGTCAAGTGACCGTTGGAACCGGGACACATGGTCGTCTGCGAGCGACCGGACGCTGAGGTCCAGCGTCCGGTCAACACGACCGAAGCGTCCGGTCGGCCCGACCGTTGCCCAGTGAAGGGGTAACGGCTAGTTTAGCCCTTGGGGCTATAAATAGAAGTGGCCCTCGGCCATGGCTGGTGCTAAGCACCTTGGGGGACTTTGTGTCCCTGCTTGAGAGTGCTTAGGAGCCCTCCATCACACATATACTTGATATTGATCATTCGATTGTGTGAGTGAGCGATTCTAGTGCGATTGCATCGTGAGGTTGCATCGAGTGGCACTAGGTGATCGAGTTGCAAGCCGGTGGTGCTTGTTACTCTTGGAGGTTGCCACCTCCTAGACGGCTTGGTGGTGGTCTCCGTCGAAGCGCGCAAGAAGCTTGTGCGGCGCTCCGGAGAAGTACTTGTGAGGGGCATTGTGCTCGCCCCACGGGAGCCGCGAAGAGCAACTCTAGTAAAGCGTGTCATTGAGCTACCCTCACTCAAGGGATAGGTTCTTGCGGCGCCCGATGTGCGGGCTTAGCGGGTGATGCTAATTAGCCGCCGAACCACCAAGTGAGCGGTCGACACAACGGGGACTAGCGTGTTGGCAAACACGTGAACCTCGGGAGAAAAATCATCGTGTCAACCTTGTTCTTCCTGTTGGTTTGCATCCCCATTACACAAGCTTGCAATTACTTTTATACATATTAAGCTTGTGTAGTTGCTCTTGTAATTAGATAGCTTGTGTAGCTTGCTAATTACCTTCTTGCTTGTGTAGCATAGAAGTAGCTCCCTTACGTGGCTAATTTGGTTTTAGTAACCTTGTTAGTCACATTGCTTAGTTTGTGTAGCTAAGTATTTGCGCTCTCTAATTAGGCATTGGTTGCCTTGTTATTGAGCACTGCTAGTGAGCTTAGTTAGCTTTGTGCTTTTGCTTACTAGCATGTGTAGGAGCTCCCTTGTTGCTTAAAGTACTAGAGGCATAGGTTTGTGTGACCTTGCTCCTAGCATTGGTTAGGTGAGCTCTAGCTAGCCCGGCACCTTTGTTGCTTGATTAGTATCTTTGGAAGGTGCTAGAGAACATATATAAAGGGGTGTAGTCTTGGCTAGACCGATTGTTTTAATTCCGCATTTATATCGGTTAGCCGACGCGATTAATTTTAGAAAAAGACTATTCACCCCCCCTCTAGTCCGCCATCTCGACCCTTCAGGGCTACGCTCGCACCATGACCCAACGAACGGTCACACATCATTAAAAACACACGGTAACTCACGCTAACAAAAGGCACAATTTGTTAAGAGATGATAGATCTTTTTTACAATATTTCTGCTGATGCAAAATACGAGAGTCTATCCTAGGCAGGGATCAAGGTGGCCTCAGCGTCGACGTCCTTGGGGCTGGGCAAAGGAGCACCGGTCAGCAGGGCTCAACCTTGATGTTGGCGGCCGCTCAAGGCCCCAGGCCGCCGGTGGCCTCCTCGACGATCCCCTCGGCGGGAACCAGATCGACAACGGGGTCCGCTGCCTCCTCAAAGTCCTCCCGAGACCCGTCATGGTTGGCTAGCTCCTAGCCCTCCGGGAGCCCCACCAGGTGGTGGAGCACGTGCCCCGACCGCACATGCGCCATCGTCAGGGCCACCGCTGCCCCACGGTGGACACCAAACTCCACCGCGTCCCGCACGCGGTTGGGGATGTCAAGGAGGTGCTCCTCCTGGCTCCCGCCACAGACATGAACGTACCCCACTGTGGCATCCGTGGCCTCCTGGATCCCCAGTAGCTCTACCTCCAGCTCTGCCCAACACACAAACGGGACAAGTAAGAAAATGAAAAGAAGCAGTCGAATTAGAACAACGAGCGGAGAACTCACGAGCCACCCGGCCGTCTGTGGCAACCTGTTGGTCGCGAACGGCCTACATCTCCCGTTCCACCGCCTCGAGCATGGCCTGGGAAACCTCCAGGTACCCCCTAAGTCTTTCCAGCTCCGTCTCCGTCGCCGCCACCGGCGCAGCGTCCGGCGGTTGCGCCAGTTCCAAAGACATGGCCAAAGGCAGGCGCCCCCACGCCCGGCATGGGATGACGCTCCCTGTCAATGTTTTCAACTAATTCCAATAGGCCTATACCAAAAAAAAGAAACAAAGGATATGTTTTTGAAAATCACTATAATGCTAAACTGAGCCTAAGAGTTCCACTGATAGAAGATATGTTGCTAGCAGAAAAGATCTATTGAAAGAAGCAGATTACTGCAAGCAGGAAAAACATTGCCCACCCTACATGTGAGTTTGACTTCCCAGCAGTAAACTTTGAGGCCATAGTGACATTATCACGTAGAGAACGATAATCATCAAGAACATAAATAAATTTATAGATAGAACAGTTTGGGAAATTACCTACTGCTTGCCCGAAACGGGGTCTATCACGAGGCAGTATGCTGGAGCATGCAAGTCCGAGACGAATTACTAAACAAGGCTGAAGCATCATGTCAAATCCATTCCAAAAGACTAAGTGAGACCATTTATCAAGTTCCTGCAATGTAAGTATGTGAAACGTCTCCCTCCAACTAATTGTCTTCTTAACCGAAGAGAGTAAACTTGAAAAGTCACCATTTGCAGCGACATAAAATCTGCGTAACTCATCTTCAGTAAACCTGAAACATCGCCCTGTTTAGTTCCAAAAACTTTGTAACACCTCGGTGTTAAGCATGCATTAACATTCCATCTCATGAGCATAATCATCATTTCATTATGCATAAGCAGCATCTATGCATTCCATTCTAAAGAAAGAAAGTGTCATTTCATGTGGTACTGAAATTAAATTGAAATTCATCATGTTTAAACTATTTGAAATGCCATGCTCATGTTTGGGTGATATGATTTCTTGGTTTGATCACTAAGATAGCTTATAAATATTTAGGATACAATTTGGAGCAAAGTTTATATTTAAATTTTTGCCAAAATTTTCTTTTAAAAATAATCTTCCAAAATAGGGTTTTGAAATTTAATTGACTTTAATTTTATAATTCAAAATCTAGCAAGAATTTGACTTTGGTCATTAAAGCAAAGTTATAGAGTACATTTTTCTGAGCAACTTCTATTTTGGGTCCAACTTTTGAAACTGCTTTGAAAAGGTTCAAAATTTTATTTGAATGGATTTGGAGAAGAAAATAAAAAGGAAAAATCACATTTTCATCCTTAATGGGCCGCCGCCTCCCTTTCGGCCCAGCAGCACAGGCCGGCCTGGCCTGCCTCCGCGCTCGATCGCCCGCTCGCCCGTGCCGCGCGCCTGCGTTCGACCGCGCCCGGAAGCACAAGCCGCGTGGCTGCCATGCGCCGGCGAGCTCGCCGCGCGGCACCGCCGACCTGGCCGTCCCGGTGGCCCCTGCGTGCGCCCACGTGCCCGCCTTCACCTGCCCGACCGCGCCACGCTCCCCACTCGCCCCTCCACTTCGCCCTCTCTTCCGCCAGTGCAAGCAGCAGCCGCAGCACACTCGCTCCGCCACGCGCCATCGCCGGAGTAGCCGTCCCGGCCACGCCTGACCACCAGAGCTCGCTATATCTTCGCCACACCTTCGCCCCGGCATCGCGTAGCTTTTGCTCGTCTCCTTTCGACGTGGTAAGGCTCGAGCCGGCCGCTATTGCTCGCCGGAGCAGCACGGCTCCATGGACCTCCCCCTTTTCGCTCCCTTTCTCCTTCCGATTTCGCGCGCGTTAGCACCGCCTTGCCCTTGTGAACCTCGTGCACGCCTCCCCGTGCCTTGCTGTGGCCGGGAAGTGCCCGCACGCGGGCATGCCGCGCCGTCATGTCGCCATGCGCGCCGGCGAGCTCGCTTCCGAGCTCCTCCAGTGCCCGCTCTTGGCGCATCGGGTCCGCCTCGTAGCGGGAAGCCGCTGGTGGTGACCTCACCGCCAGCGAGCTCACCGGCGGCGAAAGCCGGCAGGTCAACGACGACCCCTGCCTCGGCTCCGGCTGACGCGTGGGCCCGGCTTGACCGCGGGTCCCACGTGGCAGCACCTCTGGGTGCACTGCACCGTGTGCACCTAGCAGATTAGGGTTCGGTGGAATTTCAGTTTTAAAGAAAAGGATTTCTAAAATGATTTCAAAAATTGATTAAAAAGCTTGTAAAATGTATATCTCGAGTTATATTGCTCCAAAATTGATGAAATAAATTTTGCTAGGTTTCTTGTGACTAGATCTATCTGTTAAAAATATTGCATGTGGTTTTTGTGATACTTTTGTATAGGGTTTTATTTAATTCTTGTATTTGCCGTTTCTTGGAAAATGCTTAATAAATAGAATATACATCAGAAAAATATGATTCTAATTTGGTTGATCTATTCTTGAGATGTACTTTCTGTGAAAAATATATGCCATGCATGTTCTGTAGAGAAATATTGAGGTGTAGTTCAAGTGCCTTTAATTGATGATTTTTGTTATTTTAATAGAGAGCAAAAATTGTATAAAACATGTGTATGATAATTTTTGTGCAGTGATTGTTTACTGTGTAGAACATAGGAAAAATACCAAATCTGTTGTTTAACACTTTTCATAGTACTATTCGAGATAATTGTTTATTTAATTGTACCTCGCATTGATGAGGATTCCTGCAAATAATCAGAAAGCTTCAGAAAATTGATGGTTGTAAATGAAATGCATGTGTTCTTCCACCGATCTTCGAAACCTTGATGAGTTCATCATGGGGAAACGATCTTAATGTTGTCCATTCATCTATCCAGACAGATACAGAAGGAAGATTAGTATCAGATTATACGGGTGAAGCCCCAATAGGCTACTGCTTTTCAAGGGCATTATTGATAGGCGCAGGCAAAGAGGGTATCAAGATGTTCATTCGCTTGTGAGGTACTACCGTAGTAGGCATGACCTGTTACTTAGATTATGCGATTTATGAGAGTAACTCATTTCTGATCATGCCTTCAAGCTCCAAGTTCATGAACAAATGATGCTGGCCAAATTATCGAGACCTCTAAAATGCTCTAATGTTTTTTTAATTAATTTATTTTCCCTCTAAACACATTCCACTGTTTGCTATCTAAACACATTTCGCTGTTTGCAATCTAAACACATGCTCATTATATGATGATGGTGTGGGTGTGTTGTGTATCACTAAAATTACGCTGAAAGCCTCTTTGCTTATGAAAGGCTGTTCTAGGCATTTGCCAATTCATGTGATGCATTCCTACTTATGAAAGGTTTTGCTAATATACATTGTTGTTAAGCAGTTTCTGTTTCTTTTTTTTTTGCTCTGCAGCGTCGGCTCATATGCGTGTCTGTTTTTTTGTTAGGTCTATATTCCCTACATCTGGGGTGCTTCTCATTTGTTTCAAAGATCCAACAGACACTTTTGTTGCTCCTACAAATCGCAGGTTGCTGTTGTTCAGACTGGTGGGCTAAACTCCTACTTTTCTTTCTATTTTCCTCATCTACGTTGCACTTTTCACCTATAGTCATAGTGTTGCTTGCTGAATTTGTAACTTCTGGTTATTCATATGCACGTTCACGTGCCGGACTGCCGGTTCTATTCTATTCTACTATTATTATTCAGATTGATTGGGTTACAACATCCATTTTTTCTTTTCAAACATACAATGCTTGATTAAGATAATGAAAAAGGCATCATAGCTTATTGACTTTTCTGATAACCATTGTTTCCTTCTTTGCCAAAGTAATTGTTGTTCTTCGAGTGATATGTATGACATAAATAGTACGGTAAAGGCATCAATAATTGTTGTTCTTCGAGTGAGATGACATATATAGTATGGTAAATGCATCCAAAAATTGTTTTCATTCGTTGCTGTAGCTAAATCCTTAACTATACCCTCCTATGATTGTGTCTGATGGATGCCTGTGATTTGAGATTTTAAGATATTGGTTGCTCAGGTAAATTTGTTAGGGTTTTTTACTGCAATATATACTTACTGCTTCAGTAACTTCACACAGATTTTTTGCACTCTTATTATCTTTAAAGCTTCTCACTTATTCATATATTGTAGGATTAGATTGATCTGAAAAATGGGAAAAGAAGTGAACAACCGTAATCCTATATCACAAAGCAACTGCTGATATATGATGAATGGAATATGATTTGTGAATGTTAGCTTGTCTTAGAAGCGGAGCCTTGGCGCAGTGGTAAAGCTGCTGCCTTGTGACCATGAGGTCATGGGTTCAAGTTCTGGAAACAGCCTCTTGCAGAAATGCATGGAAAGGCTGCGTACAAAAGACCCAAGTGGTCGGACCCTTCCCCTGACCCTGCGCAAGCGGGAGCTACGTGCACTGGACAAATGACAGTTCTGGTACTCTAATTAGTTTCAACTAATATTAATGCCTTTCAAAATCCAAGTCACCGATGTGCTTAATGAACACTTCTGGTTCATTTAAACCTTAAACGTTCAAAATCTGACTTTTTTTTTACATAGTGCATAACCTGCTAGAAATTAAAGCAAATGCTCCCATCAGCTATTTTTATTTTCTGAGGAAATTTCCGCTTCACTAAATAGGATAGCAAATGAGGTCAATCAAAATTATTTTGTCTTATCATAGAATGAATCCATGTCTTAGTACTGTATTCAAGCAAATCACTCTTGACAGTACTGAGACAAATGCATCGTCTACTGCATGTATCTCCGATCATATCTTCATGCATAGTTTGAGGTGGCCACATACTTCTACAGTTAAGATATAGTATTTCCCTTTCCTTAAAGAAAAGGCTTCCATTCTTGCTAATAACACACCTAATTACTATAGTTCTAGAACATAGGTTGAAACACAATAGTGTCTTGCTGCCAGACAGGTGAACCATTAGCATTGTACCCCAAAAAATGTGATCTTTTTTTACTGACATGTCATCTATTGACATATTCATATAATATCTAATGCATATTACAGGCTTCAGCCACACCTGTTCAAAGCACGGTACATCCATCGGTCCTCTATGGAAGCACCACAAAACAGCAAAGGTACTACGTCACCATCGTATGCCAATTATCTGTACCCAATACAAAGGGTACATTATGAATTACCATCACCATTAACCAATTTCAGATACACATCAACAATACATAGCCATTGGAAGACTAAACGCATACAGCATGCACCCAGATGAAATTGCAAAAGAAATTGCAGTACCATTTAACTTATATGTCACCATTTTCAAGGTAACATATATACCACCAAAGCTTTATCATCCATTTAAGCAAAGCGAATCTACAAGCAAATCTACTTTCACAGCAGACGCTCCATGCAGCGAGCTTTGACTTGGAGATGTTACCGTGATGCAAAGAACATGAATTGGCTTATCTACCGTGGATGGCAGGTACATTCACCATGCCATAAACTGACACGGCTAACAGTCATCATGCTCTACATTTATCTACAAAACTGTGACTTTTTCTGCTATAATTTGGAGTGTTTTTTAAACAAGTATTTTTTTTAACAGTAGGTAGATCCAAACTTAATGTTTCAGCAACCATTTTCCCTGTTGATTTCAGATTGATTGACATTTTGTTTCCACATCCTAGGCGCCTGTGTGGCTCCAGCCTTCATCTGTGCCACTTCAATAGGTATGTTTCTCTTGCACACAAACAGAAGGCGTGAGCCTGTCTCTTCAGCATTCCACTTCATTTGGTCCTCTGAACCCCCATTCTCTGCTTTTGTTTCCTACCAGAATATGTGCTCCTTATAGTGAACAGTGCATACAAACAACCAAACGCCAAGATCTACAACCCGTTTCGTTGGTCTGGATTTGTATGGGATTAAACTCTAAGGACTCTTTGGATCATGAATCTAGCACATGATAATTGTACATGAATGTGTAACTTTGAAATTAGTTGAGACACCTGCATTTGTTACCTTAGGTTCACATAATGACCACATTTACTTTGCTTTGTTCCGAAGCTGTAGTTGGGCCTTAATGAATTGTGAAATATCGATCTGATGATTCATGTTGTTTTTGAGGTTGTATGGAGAGAAGATAAGACAGTTGTAAACATTGCCAAGACATGTTTTCTATTTACAGCACATACACTTACCCGACGCGCGCAGGGGCACGCGCATTCCACTAGTGTGCTCGCAATCACATGCACAAGAACATAGGGACACAACGTGAGAAGGGGAACGAGAATTATTTCTGTATTTCTCTTTCTTTCTCATGTATACAAAAGATGAAAAGCACCTCCTATTTATAGAGGATGGAGGTTGGATGGATGTGTGAACTCCTTGACTTTCTTCCCTCTCTTCATTTAATTTGGCCACACTCAAAGTCTCCCTTTCTTATACTGTTTTTGGACTTTGATTTACAACACTCCCCTTGGCCAAATTTATGCTATGTGTATGGCTCGTTAAAAACTCCCAAAACCTAGTGGGACATCACAGCCACCATTGGATTTGCACAAATTCGCATTGATCCGAAGCGACGCAGTGCGTAGGGGGTATGCCCTTAATGGCACATTAATACTTTTTTTTCGTGTACGCATTTTTCTCTCCTCAAGGACATATGTTATCCTTTTCCTAGTTTATGCACAATTTTTAGAGTTGTGAAGAGCAATTGAAAAGAAAAAACTTTTTGAAAAAGCAGGTTTTAAATGCTGCCTATTTATTTATTACATTGTCCAACTTGAAGCCTTAATAAATTATATTTTTTTATCGCTTCATGTTTAAATAAGTTGAGTTTTCTCTTAAGTTAAATTGCTAGCTACTACAAGTTGTTTGAGAATCCAGCAACTTGTATTTTCCACAACCAGGGGGGGCGCACACCACTTATCCAACGGCTCAGTTTGTTCCGAGATTCGTGCAAGCCAACCCACTCTTACCCCACTCCAAAAAAAAAAAGCACTGGCGCATGGAATTTTTTTTACCAAAAAAGCACTGAGGCACGAATCTTGAAGCAAATTGGACGTTGGGAGATAAGGGGTGGGCGCATACCCCATTGTGGTTTGTATTTAACCATTCTAAAATCTCAAGCGCCATATACCCTTAAAATATCAGTAGCTGATGTTGCTGATCTTTCTATAAAATACATACATTATACATGGGTGTTTTTTTTGAAGGAAATTATACATGGGTGTTACATGAACCAAATCACAAATACAGCACAACGAATTGCAGGTTTCTATAGTTACCACGAACTCAACGAGTGTGAAGACAACAGGAACTCCAACAGGTGTCCAAATGTGCCATTGTGTTTGGACGTGCACGGCTGTGGAACAACCTTTCCGGATTTTCTCCATTTTGCATTCTGGCATGTACTTTCTGTGTGGCCCTTACCGCCCTGCATTTTCAGGTCAATGTTCTGCAGTGTAATGCCTTGACATGGAACATTCTCGCTACAGCTCATCTTGATGGCATCCTTAGTAACAGTTGTCCCTCTGACGTTCTTGAAGACAACATTGCTGATCTGCACTGCTGACCTCTGTTCCTTGCATGGCCTAGCCTTGTCGCAGTAGTTCTGGTCAATGATGATCGGGTTCTTGACATTGTACATGATCATGTTTTGGAATGTGATGTCCTTGGCATATCCACTTCCTTCATGCGCCGCGAGTCGCGGGCCAAGAGATACCTGAGCAAGCTGCTGCGCAGCTTTGGGCTCCGGTGCAAGCTGTGACAACGGGTGACACTTGTATGCTAAGCTACTGGATGCATATGCTGACATGCGAGCGACACAATTGGTCAAAAGCTCCGTTGCACGCATTCTTCCGTCTTCGTCTCGTGCGTTTCAGACTGTCAGTGAACTAGTAGGTTCATCGAGTTTCCTTTTTTTTCTTTTTCTTTTTCTTTTTCCTGATGAACCAAAGATCGACCTTCACCTATGTGACTACGTGAGGATGGCCAATTCTTTTTTTGGTATGAAAAGTCTCGAAACATAGTTGTTGACAACTTCTATGTTGCAGGTGACTTTTCCACCGCTGGTGAGGTTACCGGAAAAACGTTTTTGGATTTGGCGGATCCAATGGTTTACTTTTTGTCTTCGTGTAAGCATTTTTTTCTCCTCAAGGACATATGCTATCCATTTCCTCGTTTATGCATGATCTTTAGAGTTGCAATTGAACTTTTTTTTGAAAAAGTAGTTTTTAAATGCTGCCTATTTATTTATTTATTAATTACATTGTCCAACTTGAAGCCCTAATAAGATATAAATTGGCCATAAAAGCGGCCGATGCTAATACTGATGCTGATGCTGATGTTGATGCTAATTTATTGTGAGAGAAAACACTATAGCTGATAAGTTCAAGCGAACACGGCTATGCTTCCAATCCGAGCTAAGAAAAATGACGTGAAATGTTGTAGCCAGATCACCACCAAGCTGGATTCTCAAATCTCAAGCCGCATGTACCCCCTAAAATATCAGCAGCTATAGAATAAATATTGATGCTAATTTGCTGCGCCTTCTATAAAATAAAATACATTATACATGGGTGTTTCTTTGAGGAAATTATACATGGGTGTTACGTGAACCAAATCACAAATACACTGACCAGCACAACGAATTGCAAGTTTCTATAGTTACCACGAACTCAACGAGTGTGAAGACAACAGGATCTCCAACAGGTGTCCAAATGTGCCCATGTTTTTGGAGGTGCACGGCTGTGGAACAACCTTTCCGGATTTTCTCCATTTTGCATTCTGGCATGTACTTTCTGTGTTTCCCTTGCCACCCTGCATTTTCAGGTCAATGTTCTGCAGGGTAATGCCTTGGCATGGCATATTCTTGCTGCAACTCATCTTGATGGCATCCTTGGTAACGGTTGTCCCTCTAATATTCTTGAAGACAACATTGCTAATCTGCACTGCCGACCTCTGTTCCCTGCATGGCCTAGCCTTGTCGCAGTAGTTCTGGTCGATGATGATCGGGTTCTTGACATTGTTCATGATCATGTTTTGGAATGTGATGTCCTTGGCATATCCACTTCCTCCCTGGTACGTCTTGATGCGTGCTCCATTGGTGGTGCCATGTAATTGTACTGAATCTATGGTAATATCAGAGACTTTGGCTCGTGAGTTGTCATCTCCTAAGCTTCCGATGCTGATCCCGTGCCCAGGTCCACAAACAACATTGGAGACATGAAGTTTATGAGTCCCGTCCTCAATTGATATGCAATCATCCCCTGCGAAGTTTATATAACATGAAAAAAGTTCTAAGATAGTGAAAGTTTGAAGACATAGTGGCATATATGATGCGAAGAATCCAGAACATTTTACTTACCAGTCTTGATCTTGCAATTTGTGACCCGCACATCTTTGCTCCGAGTGATGTGAATGCCGTCAGTGTTAGGGCTCGTGCCAGGTGCTGTGATGGACAACTTCGCCAGTTGCACATTGGCGCAGTCCTCGACCGACATGTGGATCTGTTGGCTATTCACAATTTTCAGATTGACCACCTTCAGATTGGTGCAGTAGTGGAATGACAAAGCTGTTGGAGCCTCCTTGCAAGGCTGCAGAAAACAGAAGCCAATTCAGCTAGGTCAGGTTAGGAGTCCGGACACTTTTTTTCTGGAACACACACGCGCCCGTCAAAAAATTACTGAAATGAGCCGGAGCATGGGCGCCACTCTTTACCAGAGCCTTGTTGATCTTGCACGAGAACGGCCACCACTTGTGTCCGTTACCGTCGATGGCGCCACCGCCGTCGAGAGTGAGCTTGTTGACGCTCCGGAACACGATCCAGAGCCTCCTGTCCTTGTCGCTCCAGTCCGCTCTGTTCGGCGACGCC
Source organism: Miscanthus floridulus (assembly GCF_019320115.1). NCBI lineage: Eukaryota > Viridiplantae > Streptophyta > Magnoliopsida > Poales > Poaceae > Miscanthus > Miscanthus floridulus. The sequence continues at coordinate 37,258,310 of NC_089580.1, read as the reverse complement.
ACCAGCGTGCCCTTCACGGTGACCGTGACGGTGGACTTGCACGGGCCGCCGAGGGTGACGACCTTGAGCAGGTAGCGCCTGCCGTTGGGGACGAGCACGACGGCCGGCTGTGGCGAGGCGCACGCCGCCTTCCACGCCCTGGCGAGCGCGCGCGTGTCGTCGTGCCTGCCATCGCCACGGGCGCCGTAGCGGTCGAGGCTGAACACGCTATGGTGGGACGACGGCGACGCCAGGGACCCGCGGCTGCCAGATGAGCTGCACGTGTAGCCCGCACCGTCAGCTGAGGTGTCGTTGCTCGCGCCTACTACAGCCTCGAGAGCGCCGGACAAGAAGAGGAGCGCGAAGAGGGGTAGGGGCGCCATGAACGCCGCAAGCTTCGTCGGATTCCTGCTGGATGCCATTGGCAGCGCTAAGCACGATGGACAGGCAGCAGCAGCCCGGACTCCGAACTGAAGTTGAAGGCAATTGTGCAGCTTGAACTTAAACTCTGATCGCAGGGGACTAGAGACAATGCAGTTGCTCGGCTTGGCGTTGGGATTGTGATGCACGCGCGGGACGAACTAGATTCTATTCTATCTGGGGTTGCGTTGCCGTTGAAGAATCACACACACGGACGGCAGAGTTAGGCTGGTTTGTAGTGTGCATGCATGCGGCCATGTTTGCAGGCAGACGGAAACCCGTAGATTCTTGCTTCAGGTATGGCACGGATAAAATGAGTAATGTGACTTGAGTCTGAATCTGAGCCTTCTGTTGCTTCCTCGTGACAAAGCTTCTCTGCCCTGTTCGCTGCTGATAAGTCATGGCTGAAAGTACTGCTGACTGATTTGTTGTGAGAGAAAAATAATGTTTGTTGGCTGAAAAAAATACGGCTTATAAGCCAAGCGAACAGGGCGCTCAAATTTGCATCCCTCCACCCTGCAGTTGGCACGTGTACGTCAGCACACATGTACTTTGGTTCAGGTCAAGTAGTCCAGATGATGTTACGGAACTTTCAGAAAACAACTGAACAAGAGTTGCCTGACATTAGCAAGCTCCTGGCAAAGCATATTCGTGACACTAAAATTAAACTGACAGGGAAGTATGTAGCTTTACTGAAGGAATAATCACATGACACTATAACCAGCTCAAAGCTAGACGATCATGACAAAATCTATAAATAAAGATCTCTAAACTTGGTGACGATGATAGCTACAGTGCCGCTTCGTCTCATTGACTCAGAATCCGGTTCATCCACAGTAACCATCCCTGGCCATCCGATCCTTTCTTCCTGCGCTGGATGCCCACCACGCTCCCGTGCGGCCGCTGCGCCCCGCCTGCTTCCTTCGCTCGGCCTTATCCTTTCCCCAGACCCACCGACGCCCACCAAAAAATCCCCGCCGCAGCGGGAGGCGCTAGGCGTGTCCGCCCCCGCGCGCTGCAGGCGGACGGCCCGGCGCCACTCTCTGGCTGTGCGACGTAGCACAGCCGCACGGACGCGCGCCGGCGGTGCCCGCCTCCCGAGGCGGCGCGGTGCGGGCGACCCTCGTCGGTGGCCCCCGCAGCGCCTGGCCCCCCTCGCGTCGCCCGACGCCTCTTCGTCGGCCGTCCACTCCGCCTTTACCTCTGTCCTTCCCTCTCCTGATGCGTCCATGCTCCCGGCCACAGAACTCCACCCCAGGTTCAAGAACGGCAGGGGAGCAGAATGGGAGCACCCTTTGGTGCACGCGACCTCGAATGCGTCGGATCAGTTGGTGTGCCCACGAATTGTGAGTCCAACCTTCTCTGTCTTTGCCTCTCTAGACGGATTTGATTAGATTAGATTCGATCTATCTGTCTCAAACAGGACCGATGATGGTGTGGACCATTTGGTGTTGGCCTCCAACTGCGACTCCATCCTTCACTCTTTACCTCCGATGTAGCGTGGACTTGCCTACCTGCAGAGGCGAGGCCGGCAAGGTGCGCAGCCGTGGTTTTGACCCACTGTGCCTCTGTTGCCTCCTCATTTATTTCCCAGTGTTCATGCTCATCGCTGTATAGCCTACAGGACACAATGCCATACTGATTTACTCATCCTCTGCTCCGTGTTGCTGTAAATTTTGTTGCATTTTTTAGTGTTGCCTCCCTCGACGTACTTGCTGAATTATTAATTTCACCAAGCTGATTACTGTCCCATTTTTTAGGCACATACAGTATTCCATAGTACAGGTCTGTGATTTATATAAAGCTGTGCAGCTTGGATTCCATCAGTGCGCTGGAAAGGAGGACTTCAGAAGATACAAATTGAGGTGTCTGAATTCAATTGTATTATTTCTGTTCTGGCAGAGCAATAAAATGTTGCTCACATCCTCTTCGACACATTTGCACCAAAGCATTACCATGAAAATTCACATGAAACCTCCCAGGAATTATCTACCCAGGTACACGTAGCAATGCCACTACTGACTTCATATGTACACATATTGACTTTGCTGGCCAAAGTACAACCATATATACTTTAGGCTGTTTATTTGCCTTTGGGACGCACAGACTATATCATTACTCATGCAGTTGTTTCGTACTACAACATAACTTCATATTACACTTGCAAGGTTATATGATCATTAGGCTATAGGCAAAATAGTCTCCGGTCTTAACATGTTCTTACACAGAATCGCTTGATTGTTTGTTTCTCTAGTGTGTGGACTCCAAAACACTATGCTCAATACATTGTTTCCGTACTAATAGTGTCATCCATATTCCGCCTTTCAATAGTGAAATTGAGATCGTCACATCTGCTTACTTACTGCTACAATTACCATACTTAGTGAACCATACTTTTGTCTACTGTTGCATGTTCTCAAGAGTGAATTTGGTTACTCCAAAATTTACGGCACCATATCTGCAACTGTTGCATGTTCTGAGTAGTGAATTTGGTTACTGCTAAGATAACTAGGAGACAAGTAAGATGTAGTACGGTCTAGGCTCACAATGGTTGTTCATATTTGATTTTATAGTTGTAAATTAGTTGACCAAATGCCTCTTTGGGTTGTATTGAAAATTTTGGATGGGTACCTACTTACACATGCAAAAAGCTTCTGGTCTACATAAAAAATCTGTCATTTATTTTGCATTTACACTTCCAAAATGATTTCGGTTCTACGGGAAACAAATTTGGCTGTGCATGCGGATGCTTGGGTTCTCTGTTTGCTTCTCCTACTGTATGGTCATTCTCAGAAAGTTGCAGAATGCATGTTCCTTTCTACCTGTCTCATTTACAAGCATATCGCCACTCAGTAACATTTTGTGTCATATCAGTTTAGTGCCTATACAATGATAGGTCATATATGCATCAAAGGCAAAGTATGGATTAACATAGTGAACGCTTTTTGTTCGCTGCTGGTGCAAATTGCAATTTGGCTGCTGTGAACATTGTCCTTTTAGGTGAATCTACTCTTCTAAAGATGATTTCGCTTTCAGTCAATTGGCTTATTATCTACTCTTCCGTACCTTTTTCCTTTTTCTCAATCTTCGCTTCGTTCTACCTTACGTATTAATTTCACGCCCTGCTATTGTCCATTCACGCCATTATAATTTTTGAAGTTTGAAAATACGTCATTACAATTCACCTATTTGAAGAAATACCCTTATAATTTTATCTCTCATCCATCCATGCCATTTTATACACATCTCGTGTACATGGGCTCACTATCAGGTCGTATGCCTACATGAATACGCGTACAGGCCCGCTGTGCGCGAGCCGCGTGCGGAGGCGGAGCGGCGGCGGTCTGCCTCAACGGAGGAGCGCGTCGCGCTAACCTCGAGCTCGAGCGGGGTCTCGTGCGCGCGCCTGCGGTGGCGCGCCGGACCATGAAAGCCGAGGCCGACGACAGCGCCCGCCGGAACAGCAGCGCCTACGCCTTCCGCGGCGAGGACAGGATCGGGGTCAGGACTCAGGACCGGCTGCCGCCCGAAGCCCCAGCTAGAGCAGCCCTTGGCGGCGCCGTTCAGCAACAGCATGTCGCCGGCAGGGAGGATCAGCATGTCGCCCATGACGCGGCCCGCGTGCATGTCCTCGCTCTCCCACTGCGCGTCGGGCCTGCCCAGATTGATGCGGGCATTCCTCGCTCTTCCCCAAGGGCACTATTTGCCTTTGATTCATTATTTTCTTTTGTAATTCATGATCGTTAGAACGCATGGTCTACTAATAAAGCATGCACTGCTGCTGTTTTGTTGTTAAGAATAAAGTACACAGATAGTTCACTACATAAATGCTTAAATTGCCCGTCTAAGTGGCCAACAATGTTCTTTTTCTACACTCATGAATCATGAATTTCATGACAGACATTGATTGAAATGCCATTGTTTAAACACTTGCGCCGAGCCCATCATATTAGCAGGGAGAGGCCCAACAATCACAGCCCAGCTTGAATTTGTCTAGACTTGAATCTTCTTAACCCAGCTTTGCACTGGCCTGATCGACTGCACTTTCGGTCCTTTTTTAAGGTTCCACACAAAGATTATTAGGAGGATTCCTTGCAAACTCGAGGATCAAGTGCATGCTTGGTTAGCATCCAAAATATACCAAGTCATGGTTTTGGTTGTTATTTGGTTTGCTACAAAGATTTGCAACCTCTCACATATGGTTTGTCAAATCTATAGCAATTCTTTTTCCAACTTTTGCTTGCCAATCTTTAGCCTAACAAATTTTGGCCACAAACCAAACAGCCCCAAATACGCAAACTCTAATCCATTAAACCTATCTATACCATGAATTTGTGATGGAAGTAAAATAGTAGTACGTAGGCCCATATCCAGTCGTTCCCGAAAGCTTTCCACCACTGTGGCCCTATTGCACTAGAAAAAATTTAGTGGAGACAGTCCCATAAAGCAACCATAAACACCTGTCGCGAACTTGTGACACGTGTCATGTTGAAGCATCTAACGCATGTGAGGAAAGATAAGGCACTTGGAGGCCTCGCAAGAGGACGGATAAGACATGACAGATAAGAAAGCAGAAAAAAGAAAGTAAATGAAAAAAAGATAAAAAAACATAAGGATATTATAGATATTTTTCTCTTTTTATGTACCACGAGGACCTATTTTACCCAACCAGCTTCATCTTCACCCGCGCGAAGCTGCTTCTCAAGCTCTAAGTCAAAAAAACCTGCTCCACTAGTAAAGTAGAGTTGTACCAAACACAACCTTAGCTCGCGATGTGTAATCTAAAATCTTTTTTCTACTTTAATACTGTACAAAAGAAGCGCAGAGAAAAGAAAGATGGATCGAACAAAGTAATGACGTGTATGTAGACGCTTACGCACGTCAGAGCGAGCACCTGGCCAATTAATCCAGTATCGGAATGAATACGGATTCTGGTGAATTCTGGCCTCGTTCGCTTCGTTAAAAAAACAAGCCGAAATACTATTCTAACTGATTTGTTGTGAGAGAAAACACTGTTCCAGCTGACAAAACAAGTTGAAAAAGACGGATTATAAAATAAACGAACATAGCCTCTATTTGTCGTCCGTAATAACGTGTGTCTGCCGGAGACGGACGGGATCTCTCGCTAGGTTCTAGCAAGAGAGACAAGAGTACGCAGTAATGCTGGAGATGAATACTCGTACACACCAAGAGACGAGAATCTGGTGGCGCGGCCCCTCCAGCCGACGGCGTGGCATCATGCAGATCGATCGGCAATCAAGCAGTAAGCACAGTCATCTATCATGGCCGTGATGATGATGAGTTGATGACGAGGTGCAGTACAGTGTATGCCTGTCAGCATCGAGGTTACTGATTGCTGATGGGACGTTTTCACCATCCACGGTTAAGGCTGGTGAGATGACGTGGTACCGTGTCCCGCCGACGGGGGCACCGGCCGGCACCCATCCGTACGTAGCCGGAGGCGGAGGGGACGCCCCCCCTCAATGCCCATGATAACTTTCATCGTTAATCCCGGCCCACTACAAGTTGTTAATATCTTGGATTCTGCCATATAATTTTACGTTTTCACAGTGTTAATTAACTACTAAGGGTCCGATTCCATGATCCTAAGTACGTACTAGAGTATGCGTCTCTATGATTTTTATATTTATTATTACGATCTTACAATTACGATTGTTCCTAAAACCCCGCAATTTAATTTTGTTTTGTTTTAATCTACGATTTTGACAGCCGTTGCAATAATATAATTCTGCAAAGGCCACGGCGGGCACATATTGGTCGAGACTCACTTAATTCTGCAAATCCACCCCCATTTTCTTTTCTCTCTGGCTAGTCATTTGCCTCGCGCTAGCTAGCTGGGCCGCTAGGGTTCCCGTTCCCGTTCCGGTTCCGCCCGCCTCCGCTGCGTGCATCTGCAATTCTGCATGCATGCCAGGCGGCCACTCATTTCCGGCCATCGTGCGGCGCTTAACTTAACCATTGCTTTTGGTAGGTAAAGCCTCATTTATTTTCTTATTATGAAATCCGGAAAGGAGGAAAAAACAAAGGCAAAGAGATCGACGATGGCCTACTACTACTGGCGGCCTTAGCACTAACGTGGATCATGATTGAGAGAATTCCTTATTTGACACCAGACAAATGACCCGTTCCTTTTTTGGCCCTTAAAAAATTTTCGTTCCCTATTTGACACCAAGTTCAACTTTCGTTCCTTATACGACACTCCGTCGGGTTTGCCATCCGTGAACCGTTAACTGACATGTGGGCCCCACCACCCTTCTCCCCTTAACTGACATGTGGACACCAGACAAAACAACGGCGGCGCTTGGACGGGGCGCATCCGCGCGTGGAGGTGGCGGCGCAGGCGCGCTCGCACGGCCAGGGGCGCGTCCCATCCCCGCAGAGCCAGCACCCCGCAGAGCCCATGCCCACCCCACCCGGATGGACACCGGCCGGCCGATTCCCCACTCGATCCACTCGCCGCGGCTGCGCATATCATCGACGACGGACGACGACACCTCGATCACCCACTGTCCAATCCGCGGGACCACAGCCCCGCCGGCCGGAGCCGGACCCCCATCTGCCCGCGCCCGCTCTGCCTGCTACCAGGACTGCTAGCTCGCTCATCAGTCGCGTGAGGAAATAGCTTGCTGCTGCGAGAGCTAGCGAGGTCGCCTAGCTTCTTCCGGGTTCCCCAAACACTCTATAAGTAGAAAGAACTAGCCACAGCGGCAAGAGAGCTCCCCTCCCCTCCCCTGGATCGTGTGGTGCGTGGTGCAACGACGTGCGCGCGCCCCGAGCTGGTGGGGTGAGGAGCTGCGGTCGTCGCCTCGTTGGTGACCCATTATTGCTGGGCTGGCCGTGGCCGGCCTGCTGTGGTGTGGTCTGGAGGAGGAGGAGGAAGAGCTAGCGGCAGGGAGGGCTCGATCGACCGGCACGCAGCGGCGGCGGCGGCCATGCAGCGCGGGGACCCGCTGGTGGTGGGGCGCATCATCGGCGACGTGGTGGACCCCTTCGTGCGCCGGGTGCCGCTCCGCGTCGCCTACGCCGCGCGCGACATCTCCAACGGCTGCGAGCTCAGGCCCTCCGCCACCGCCTCCTGCTGCTCCAGTTCCTGGACGACCTGAGCGCGAGTAGGAGGACGCCGTGGAGCGCGCGGACTCCGCCCCCCGTGACGACGGCGGCGGCGTTGGCGGCTCAGGCCTGCCGTTGAAGATGGCGTTGAGGAACCCGCGAGCCGCGCACCAAGGGACGCCGGCCTCCTTGGCAGCCTTCTTCTCCGGCACGGGCTCGGACTTCGCGGCGGCGGCGACGCTCGAGACGAGAGCCCGTCATAGCTGGAGCACTCGGAGAGTCGGAGAAGCTCGACGTGGTGGCACCGTGCGGCCCTGGAGCCGCCGCCGCAGCCTTGCTGCCACGATAGCTCCTCGCCGCGGGGATGGGACGCGCCCCTGGCCGCGCGAGCGCGCCTGCGCCGCCACCTCCACACGCGGATGCACCCCGTCCAAGCGCCGCCGTCGTTTTGTCTGGTGTCCACATGTCAGTTAAGGGGAGAAAGGTGGTGGGGCCCACATGTCAGTTAACGGTTCACGGATGGTAAACCCGACGGAGTGTCGTATAAGGAACAAAAGTTGAACTCGGTGTCAAATAGGGAACGAAAATTTTTTGAGGGCCAAGAAAGGAACGGGTCATTTGTCTGGTGTCAAATAAGGAATTCTCTCATCATGATTTGTCATCCGAGCGCACTTGTTCTCGGCATCACCGTACCTTTTTTTTTTTTTTTTTTTTTTTTTGCAGTTTCTTCTCAGTGGTGTTCCCTAATCCGTCGGCCGCCATCATGTGCTGAGTCACCCACCAATCTCAAGTGAACAATCCCTCAACATGCGTTCCAGCCTCTAGAAAAAAAAAAGAATATAAGCAGAATTAATAAGGGAAAAAAGAAGTGTATAGTATTTAGACGTCAAGCCGGTACAATGATTGGTTTGGTGGTAAAGATAGCAGCTAGCTAAGCTCCAAAGCCTCCAAGCAGGGCATTGGCATGATTCGTGGAATCACTTTTTTTTTTAAAAAAAAACATTTTACTTATGCGCGCACACATCGTGCAACCTCTATGAGCACTTGTATTGAGTCGGACACGTGGACTTTAACCGGCTGCATCACTTTGCTTTGCACAAAGTTTTCGATTCGCTTGGCTAGCCTCCTCCACTCGCTCATGACCAGGGGTGAACAATGAGCGAATTGTATTTTTTTTTTCGAGTTTTCTTCAGATTTGACATATTTAACTAATGAGCAGAGGCAAAATAATTGGATTTTATTCAGAATTTGCTACTTTTGATTTTGGATGGATGAAAAACAAATACAAATGCAATTGGATTATTGTTTGTTTTTTGATAGGTGGATTATTGTTTTTTGGAACGAGCCACTGGGTGAGTTCATTCGACAGTAGTTTTGCCCGGTCCTATTCATGATGTACCGTGACACGGATGATGACTCGGAACGCGCGCAGGGTGCGAACAAAGGCAGTGTTCGGCTAGTACGAATCCGGTACCGTTCATGATGGAATTTACTCTTTACGCTGAAATTTTATAACAGAAAAACACTACTCCAACTTAAAAAAAGAAGTCAACCAGCCAGCCCAACAATGCCGAAGCTTGAAACCGAGAGCTAACCTACCGGCACCCGTAAACCCTCAGTTTATAGTAGTAGTTACAGAAAAATACAAAACATACGACTAGTTTCTTGGTGTGGTGCTTTACGTTTGCCAAGCTGTTACCAGCTAATTAAGCAAACAGACAGCATGTATACATGGCAGCACCTGAGCGATCCAAGGTCGCTCTCTGCGACTGCAACGTCTCTGCGAAATCAACCCATTTGTTTTAGGGCACTGTTCGCTTGTCTTATAATCTGTAGTTTTCAGCTTGTTTTTTTAGCCGGAACAACGTTTTTCTCTTACAATAAATCATCCGGAACAGTGTTTTAGCTTGTTTTCAGCGAAGCGAACGGAGCCTATCTGTTGTTGTACCCAAAGGCCAGAGGCCAAGCCGAGCGTGCCAATCGACGTCCTCGCGCAGGAATGTCGCACGCACGCACAATATTTTAGCCCGCACATCTGTGCCTCTAGCCACCGTAAACCAGCCAGCTGGCACTGGCGCACTGCACCCATCCGTGCTGCGTCAGCCCGCGCGGCGACTGACTCGGCGCAGCGCGGCAACGAGCGGGCGAGCGCGACAGCCGGTGGGCCACGTCACCCGCCGTGTACACGTCCCGCGGCCGTCGCGCACACGCAACCCCGCGGCCCGCGCACACGGGCGCGAGGGCGGAGGTGCAAACGGCGACACCCCCCTCGGCGCGCTCGCGGACGACAGAGACGTCGCGTCGCGTCCCGGGCTCGGCTGCGCTAAGGAAGGAGGAGGGAGGAAAGCGACGCGGCCCTCGCGACAGCGGCCGGCGAGCGACGCGCGGGCCGCCCCCGCACGTAGAAAAACAAGAGCGAGAGCGACGGCCCGCCACGACCTGGGCCTGTGCCTGTGCCTAGCCTGCCTGCCTGGCTGTACCGCCCTATCATCATCATCCATCCATCCCAATCGCGCGCGGAGCAGAGCATACTTGCCCGCGAATTAAACTAGTGTCGTGATGAGCTGCTGCTGAATACTGATGATGATTTTGGGCGATGACTAGTACTGCTAATACTATTTATTTATTAGCATGATAAACAACCGTGAATTAGTAGAGTAATCCCGTTGGCTTTTGGTCGCTGTTGTTTGTCCATAGTACGTACTACAAGATTATGCTTTCAAAAGACGTGCGTGGATTGGGCTTTCTGGTATCTTTTCTCTTCTCTAGTGCCCCGTCTCGATTGCGATCGATAATAATGCAGATAATAAAGCAACAACACTAGTAGCTAATCGACACACCACACCAGCACCTATCTACTTTCGCTAGGCGGTTTAGTAGTAGCAGTAGTATACAAATTTATTTACAAAGCTCCGTGCACGCTGGAACGTGATGGCACAGTACAGTAGCGTGTGTGTTTTTCGTTACGCTATCCATGCACTACTGTTAAGGCTGGACGAAAAACTCGAAGCTCGTTAGCTCGCTCGGCTCGTGGCTGGCTCGACTCGGCTCGGCTCGGCTCGTTATGATAACGAGCCGAGCCGAGCCAAGATTTTAGCTCGTTAGCTATAACGAGCCAACTCGAGCCAGCTCGCGAGCCGCTCGCGAGCTAAACGAGCCAAGCTTCCAGGAAAAAAAGTATCAAAACTTGTATTAGTTTTTGTATTACTTCATGTCTTGCACTTTACAATTGACTGGTAACTGATCTAGGCCCTATAAATTGACTTGTAACTGATCTAGATGCATTTCTTTTGTATTATTATTATTCTCAAATTTTAGATAAATGCAAATATTATATTTTGTGTATTTTTTATACCTGGCTCGCGAGCTTAACGAGCCGAGCCGAGCTGGCTTTCTGGCTCGTTAGGATAACGAGCCGAGCCGAGCTAGCTCGTTATCTTAACGAGCCAGAACGAGCCGAGCCCAAACGAGCCGAGCCGGCTCGTTATCCAGGGCTAACTACTGTACAACTATGTGTTTTATACAGTTTTAACATATGAATTTTTTTCACCGTAGAATTAAGATTCAACAGCCTCCATCCTTTTTCTACCTCCAGCCTACAGCCTCCACAAATCACAGATTACAGATCACAAATTTTTTTCTATGAAAGGACAAATCACATATGCGTCGCCGCCACTGCCATGGCCGGCGCGGGAGCGGGGAGGCGCACCAGGCGCGCCAGCACGCAGCAGTCACATGTTGTATGTGTTGTGCTGCCCTCCCTATGGCCTAGCTGAGCCAGCTACTTGGTCTGCTACACAACAGACATATGGGAGAGGTCCGTCGAATCAGAAGAGCTACTTGGTCTGCTGTTGTATGTACACGGCTAGGCCAACCAAAAAGAAACACAGACGCGCCAGATGCGCGGGCGCGGGCGCCGGGGCGAGCTCACCGGTCACCGGCGCCGGTGATCACCGGTGAGAAAGAGAGAGGAAGATAGATAAAAAAAATCCATGTGTTTTTTTTTTTCTAAAACATATGTGCATTATATAGTATTTCTGTTATATATATAGTTGTCAAACTTGTCAAGGTTTCAAGTTAGAAGAAAAAATGGCAGTAGATAAGGGCAGCCTTTTCTTGGTGCTTGTTTAGTTCCCAAAAAGTTTTCCAAAAAGTGTTATAGTAGCCATCACATCGAATCTTGCAATACGTGCATGGAGCATTAAATGTAGACGAAAAAAAACTAATTGCACAGTTTGGTTGAAAATTACGAGACGAACGTTTTGAGCCTAATTAGTCCATGATTGAATACTAATTGCCAAATAAAAACGAAAGTGCTAGCCAAATTTCTAAAATTTACGAACTAAACACGCACTTGTTGCGAATTGTGCTCATCGTATCCTTAATTTGACTGCTCTGTACAAGCCGTAAGTATTACTGCTATACCACTAGTAGTGCTTGGAAGCTTCAGTTCAGCGCTTAGGTACACGACAAGAAGCTGGAGAAAAAAAAAGGACAAAGAGAAGTTTCTCGATGGGAGATTCTTCTGCCTGCCTTCGTCTTCTTACGTAATTTATCAGTCAACCAATAATATTTTTCTTTCATACCAAATCAATCAACAATACTTTCGGTCATGGCTTATAAGTCAAACCAGTCTAAACAAACAGGGCAAGTAAAAGAAGCCTATCAAAGTACTGTGACGCGCCACTGTCAGTTACTACCAACATTTAGCTTTTCATTAACAGCGTACTTCTACTAAAACCCTTATCAGAATCACACACAGTCAAAAGTGCTATAACTTGCAAACTGGCAGTGTCAAGAAACATTCGGGGCAATCTATGGATGGGATTAAACAAGCTCCCATTTGCAGTAGTCAAGTCGCCAATCTCCAGGTGCACGGGAAGTCAGGCATGCAGCTGGAACACGAACACCCACGCCGCTGTGATGACTGCAGTGCATGCACCGGAACCGGAAGGGAACTTGGGCGATTCCCCCGACAGCTACGTGTCATCCGCGCGCGCCAATGGACGAGCCTGCCGAGACCCCATCCCATTTCCCATCAGCCATGGGCCATGGCCATCACTTGACTGACCCAGCTCGGGCTGCCTGCCCATCCTCCTCTCCTTGATAAACTCCGTGGTCCGCACCGAGCCGAGCCGAGCACAGGCACTGGCACGCTCGCACGCACGCACCAGCACCACACCACGCTCTCCTCATGCATGGTGGAGCCTAGCACGGGCAGCTCCCCGGCGGCGACGACCACCACCACATGTTGCATGAGCAGCAGGCACCGCCATCACCGGCAGTAGCAGCGCCACCGCCAGTGCCCTCGGCGCCGAGCCCGGCCAGCAACCACCACCACGACGACGACGGCGACGGCGGCCATGATGTCGAGGTCACGACGTTCCGCGACATCCACCCTCTGACGCCCGACGCGCCGACGCCGACACCGACGCCCCCCGCGCGTACCAGGTCCTGGGACACCGCCAGCCACCGCTCCTTCTCGTCCGAGGAGCAGTTCATGACGATGAGCCGCGAGTTCACGGCCATGGTCGCCGCCGGGGCGACCATGCAGACCGGCGGAGGCGGCAACGGCGGGTACGACGGCGGGGCCGACCAGCTCACCAGCATCGGCGAGGACGAGCTGGAGGAGACCAACCCGCTGGCCATCGTCCCTGACAGCCACCCCATCGCCACGCCCGCTAGGTCCAGGGCGTCCGCCGCCGACGCCGGGCTGGAGGTCGTGCCGGCGCCGACGCCGACGCCGCAGCCGCCCGCGCACGTGGAGGCTAGCCAGGTGAAGAAGGAGGAGGTGGAGACCAAGGTGTCGGCGTGGCAGACGGCCGAGGTGGCCAAGATCAACAACCGCTTCAAGAGGGAGGAGGTGGTCATCAACGGATGGGAGACCGAGCAGGTGGAGGAGGCCTCCGCATGGCTCAAGAAGATCGAGGTAAAATCTCTCAAAATAATAGCCCTTTTGTTCACTCCCTTTAATTTATTTTCATCAATCAATCCATGATTTATTAATCTGAATAACGCAAATACTAGATGCAATCTCTGTTAACAGTTTCTCAATTTCTTTTTTTTTTCTCGAATACATAAAAGGTTTGTGCATCTTTTATATTTATATTAAGATTGAGAAATAGTGAAAGTTACACCGATGAGCCACAGACACGGCACACTAGGGGGATACAGTTATACAATCAGTTTCTCGATTTCTGATGAACACATGCAGCCGATGGTCTTTGATTTCTAAATTGGGCGAATCTAAATCTGCTACACTAGATGTTAACGGTTCTTTCATCAGGAGAAAAAGGGGGGAAAAAAAGTAAAACATGACAAGCAAAGCACATGCACTAAATTGCCAACCATGCTTGTGGTCTTGCAGAAATCAATATGATTTCAAGCTGGTTATCGATGAAATTAGGTAGCATCTATGTGAATTCTGATGGGCAAACTGAAACAGAGGGGGTCATATGTGTCTTCAGAGTAGCTCTAGTTATTCAGTCCTGTTGCAGGAAAACAGTGGGTTCAATTTTCCTCTTGCCTCATGTCTGTTAAAAAAACAAACTCATCTTCTTCATGCAACTAATTTCTACAAGGAAAGAAAAAACTAGCTTGACAGGTTTCGTAAGTTGTTTATTTATTGTGCGTGGTCGATGTTCGTCCTGAGTCCCTGAGCACCCTATAAACAGCTGCATCGCGTGTCAATCTGTTCCTCCTCGACAACTTGACTGTTTTCAGTTTGGACAGGGCGACTGGCTCTACTAACAGAATTACAGAAGAAAGATGCGTGCTGTCTTTTTGACTGGATATATTCCTTGATTCCTTTGCGCAGAGGAAGCTGGACGAGCAGCGCGCCAAGGCGGTGGAGAAGACGCAGAACGACATCGCCAAGGCGCGGCGCAAGGCGGAGGAGAAGCGGGCGTCGGCGGAGGCCAAGCGGGGCCTCAAGCTGGCCAAGGTGCTGGAGCTCGCAAACTTCATGAAGGCCGTCGGCAGGGTGCCCACCAAGCGCTCCTTCTTCTAGCCGATCCATCCGGCGATCCCTACCACCTCCGATCCCCAGTACTGCTGCTGCTGCTGCCTACGGTTACGACCATAGCTAGCTCTCTCTGTCTCTCTGTGCGTGATCGATGCACGCTCGCCGCTGCATCCGAGAACCTAACTGTAAAAAAAAATTGTAAGCTGTATACGTACCGCCTGGTTCCCTGTGATGCCTGTGATCCATCACAGGGTGGCCGTTCTTCTCCCTCTTTTTATCCTGGCTTGTACTATATCGATCCATATGGTGGTGCTTGAACGAACTGTTTGCTTAACCCTGCAAACATACTGCATTCAGAACCCAACACTGCAACTAAGAGCTGTTACGTACTTGTGCAGTGCAGAGAATAGAATACGGCCACATCACATTACTGCAAACATGTGGAGGTTTTCTTGCGGTCTTGCTTCTCCGATCTGTCTGTTTTGTATGTATACAGCCATCGCCATGATCGGTACTGTAGCACTGCACGGCTGTGTTCGGCTACTCAGTCACGATACAATATTTTTCTCTCCTAACAAATTAGCACAAGTGGCTTATAGACCAGCCGAACAAGTCCTAAGCTTCTTCTGATCATGCATCATGATCAGAAGCTACTGTACATGTCTGTTATCTTCAGGAACGACCATACATATCTGTAGGAGTACACCGCGTTAGCGGCAGTCGCGCATCATCGCGACTGACGAAGAATGGCATGGCGACTTGAGGAAAGGAAAGACCCATCGCCCTGCTCGGCACGTCAGTCGGTAGCTTCATGCCCTCGATCGATTTGCCCTTTTCCTCATGACAAGGCCACCTCGATTTGGATTTAGGGGCCATGCAATTTTTGAAGAGGGGATGGATCCAAGGTAGTATACGATAGGATCGTGAAAGGGACAGGAGGACAGGTGTGGTTGACCGGGAGGGGGGGGGGGGGGGGGGGGGGGGGGGGACGACCGCCGGGCATCTTTCGTGGCTGTAACGTCGGCGACGGCGAGATGCCCGGCCGTCCGTCTCACTCACGCTGGCGCTCGCCGTAGTCCAGGCGGAACGGATGGAGACGGGCACTTCAGGGTTGTGAACTGTGACGAACGAACGAAAGGCGGTCTGCGACGTCCCAGACAGATTATTCCTGGCTGGTCAAGGTCTCGAGATGATGTCGCATGCAGAAACTGCTGGTTGGATAGAACATCACAAGTTCAGAGTTACGTTGCGACATGGGAGAACAAAGTCGCACGTTCAGAGTTTTGTCGCGACAACGGACGAGACTTTGTAGTAGGTTTCATTAGTGTCCCGCCCGTTTCTTACCCTTCACTTGGCTATTGCCGCCTCTGCTTTACGTGGTGAGTAACTGAGTACTGGCTTCTGAAATCTCAAAAAGTAAATTTAGTTTCCAACACACATCCGAAAAACAAAGCGAATTTGCGCGTGCGTCAAAAGCCCGAATCAAAGGTGTTGTAAAAGAAAAGGTCGGTCCGTGGCCAAGGCTTTGCAAAATGATAGGTCGACGGGAGCGCGGCTTCAGGTTAAGCTTAAGAGACAACTGATCCCCTTTCTCAAGAAGAGTCAACAGCAAAGATGGCAACGGGGATGTACCCATCGGGTATCGTCAGAACGTTCTCTTTCCCGCTACGGAGAATTTATCCTGTCCCCGTCCCCGTTAACTGTCTCGGGTATAGATTCTTGCCCATCCCGTACCCGTCGGGCATCGGTCGGGTAACAGATACCCGACGGGTACTGCATACCTGATAAACAAGGACACTTGGGGTCACAGCTTTGCAATCGGAGACGTTTCTTCTTCACCTGGGTATAAGTGTCGGAGTCTCGGAGCTGCCGAGGAGAAGGAGCGAGGTTGCGAGGAGGACGAGCAAGAGGAAGCAAGGGGCACGAGCGCTCGTGAGGCAGGTGTGCTTGTGCTGCTGGCGGAGATGGTGAGGAAAAATTGAATTAGGGTTCCTAGAACACACAAACTATATATACGATTATTCAGATTTCGGCCAAAATACCTATGTTGAGCTTCTTTGGACCTAATACTCGCATGACAGCTCAAATTGTCGGGTTCCCCCAACGGGTAACGGGGACGGGTAAACAGGGAACGTTCGCGTACCCGCTATACCCGTCGGGGATGGATTCTTGCTCATTTAGATGCCCGCGGGTAAAGATATGATCCCATCCCCGTTCCCTAATGGATCAAATACCCGTCGGGTATCGGGTATCGGGTATCGGGGCCGTTGCCATCTTTACCTTTAGTCAAAGAGTGTGGGTCTGTGGGATCAGATTTTTTTTTGTTTGATTGAGAAAAGTCTGTGGGATCAGATGGCCGCATGGACAGAGAGAAGCGGACCGAGGCCCAGGAAGAGTCAGAGTGTGGGATGGATGGCCGCATGGACAGAGAGAAGCGGACCGAGGCCCAGCAACTGGGGCCCGTTGAGAGATCTGAGCTCGTGGGTGAGTGAGCTCGCTGACCAGGAGCCAACATCCTTCGGCAAGGCATGTTACAAAACCTGTTGTGTGCTCTTCATAGTTTTGGAGATTTGGAGGCAGAGAAACAACAGAGCTTTTGGCAGGACCCTGAAAACGGCTCAGGAGACCTTCAATGACATATCAAATCTGCCGTGCGCTTCTTACGCATGGCCTTGTATTTTTTTTTTTGAAAGATCCGGTTACCCGGCTTTGATTTATCATAAGAAGGGGTCAGCAAACAACTGTTACATGCGCGAGAGGCGCGACCAGCCACAGCCTAAGCTATGGAGGTTTAGAGAGTTACATAGTCTATTACATAATGGGAAGATTCGCAACTGATAAAGACTTAAGGGCATGCCCGCCTGAAATCGACCAAAGATAACACTCATCCTTTATTTCGAAGAATATGGCCTGCTCATCTTTCCGGCTGTTCTTGAAAATAATAACATTTCTTTGCTTCCATAAGGTCCATAAGGCCTGTTCTTGAATATGGCCTTGTAATCAATCTCTACTATACTTATCAATGAATGAAATTCAGGTGACCGGATCTTTCGGGGAAAAAATACAGATCCCCTAATGGGACAATTCAGTTTCGTCAAAATAGTTGTAATAGGTGAAAATTGAGGCACAAGCCTGCTGCATCTAATAAAAGAGTGAAACTAAGAAGGTTGGCTGTATCAGTGATGATCCATGATTCAGTGTGCTGACAAATTATTAGGTGCTTTTACTATCACCAGTTTGATAGAACATGCATTTTTCAGTGTATATCCAAGGATGCTACTTAACACTGCAAACCAAGTAAACACTGACTCCGTTTTAGGCTTATCACCATCAATGGCGTGCCCTCCCGTGCTATCATCATCTCCTGACCTCCCTGATTTTGTAGTGACCTGATGACCACCAAAATGTCCTGACCTCCCTGATTTTGTTAGAACTTAGAACCCATGGAGGCGTCTAATCTTGTTGAACAATAAGCATGTAAACCGACATGATCGCTGACAAAATTTACATACTTGTGTGGGGGGCTGGAGGGGATCAAACCCATGTTCTCTGCCTTCTTTTTGGCATAATCATAATAGGTCTCTAGGCTCTTTCTTTTTTTTGCGATCGGACGT
Organism: Miscanthus floridulus; assembly: GCF_019320115.1. Lineage (NCBI taxonomy): Eukaryota > Viridiplantae > Streptophyta > Magnoliopsida > Poales > Poaceae > Miscanthus > Miscanthus floridulus. Next base: position 37,240,262 of record NC_089580.1, on the reverse strand, counting down.
TTCACTCGTTTTTCATTAAGAGGAAAATAGGTCTCGAGTCTTGGAACCTGTAAATAATTTTAGCTTCCAGACAAGCAAAATCAGGCAAATTTGGACAAAAGCATTGAAAGACCAGAGTAAAGGTACATCTAAAATAATAATAATAATAATTAACAAATTTTTTGACAGCCTCCATGATCAAAACCAATGGCGTGCGAGGAAGCACGAGTCGGTCCAGCGGCATGCAGGAGACGACGCGCGCTATCGGAGGCCACCACAACAGCTCCCAGTCAGGCAGGCGGCGTGCGGGAGAAAAGACGCGCGCTCTGACGGACACAGCAGAGTAGCTCTGGAGACGGTCCGTCAAAACAGTTATAAGACTGTCACCCATTTCAACCAAACCCAAAATAGGTAGCAAAAGGCCCAAAATCAGCCTCCAACAGAGTACCTATACAGGAGACCTATTTTGGGTTGCCTGAGAGGCACAACCCAAATATGAGCATTCTCTCTTCTGAAAACCTATTTGCAGAAATGATTCTCTTTTAGGTCTTGTTGTTGGAGAAGATGCTGAATAGGTATTGAACCTTTTGCCTGTAGCGCTACCCAAAGGACGAATGTGTCTTGTATTTTGGTTGTTGTTGTTGAAGATAGCCTAATAGGTGAAAATTGAGGCATATGCCTGCTACATCTAAAAGACTAATAAAGCCAGGACGGTTAGCTGCATCTGTGATGATCCATAATTCAATGAGCTGAACAAACTATAGGTTCTTTTACTATTAGCATTTTGATAGAACATGCATTTCCAGTATATCCAAGGAAGCTACTTAACTTAAACACTGTCTACCAAATAAACACTAGATCCGTTTTAGGGCTTAGCACACATCAACATCAAAGGCCCACCCTTCCTTGCTATCATCTCCTGACCTCCCTGATTTTTGTAGTGGCCTCTAAACTGTTCCGTCAGGTAGAGCCTAAAAGTAGAGTTATTGTACAGGTTATGTTAGAACCCACGGGTCGTCTGATCTTGTTGAATAATGAGCATGTAATCTGACAAAATTTACATACTTTTGTGGGGGCTGGAGGGGATCAAACCCATTTTCTTTGCAATATCTAACTTCTTTTTGGCATACTCATAATAGGTCTTGAGCCTTGGAACCTGCAAATGAATTTAGCTTCCAGATAAGCAAAGTCAAGCGAATATTTAGAATGCATTAAAAACAAGAATAAAAGTACATCTAAAATCTTGAAAGTAAAAAAGAATCAACTAACAATTTTTTTGACAGCCTCCACAATCAACCAATAAGCTTCACCTTCTTCAAGCTACATACAGACAAAAATAGCTTTAGTGCAAAGAAAAATTCCAGTAGGACACTGATCTCCAAGACAAAAGTAGCTTACATTTTTATCTATGCCAGCCACATATCTTTTATACTGGAGAGAAAATATGAAAGAATTAGCCACATTATCGCTTTCTAGCTCAGCTTTCACTTCAGCCCAGCGGAAGGGCCACATGGCTTTGTCGTTCACTTCATCCAAAGCATCTTTGAAATTCATCTAACCAATGTTCGAGGGGAAAAATGTCCCTGTGATTAATAAACATATAAAGCCGGAACAAATTGAAAGAAGAGCACTGTAAATTTCTTAGTTCTGCATATTCGGACAAAAACCCAAACCTTCTGCTTAGCAACCCGTTTCCAGATCTCAAATTAGAGACGAGCATAAAAATGATCAGAGTCAATAACATCGTGCATACCTTGGTTTTATCTGATAGCTTTTCCCACAAGTAGACAAATTGTTGATCACTCTCAAGTGTACTACAGGCTTTGTGGTAATAAGCCCAGTTTTGGTAACCCTGCACAAAGAAAAAAAATAACAATTACACGTTTTGTTTTGTCACTGCTGAGTACTGACAGCAAGTGGTGGCACCAAAGACATGGGGAAAGGAAGTAAATCTGGTGCCAACTTATAACTGCTGGGTGTATTTTATTTCTGGATGTTCCACTACCACTCCACTGCATTTAGCTCTGCCAATTCTGCATTGACCGGCCGGGAGACAAGGCACCGCTCCATTTCAAAGTCATGAGCGAACATAGATGATCCACGACAACACAGACTGTGTAATGTGGCTCAAAACAGCATGCATTGCGGTGACGTGGGCTTAGCAACAAGAATGGATTTGAGAAATAGTAGTGCCTACGTGTTACATACATAATCATGGAGAGCTAGCCGCTGGTAGTCCTGGAATCCAACAATCCTGCAGCGTTTGTGGTCGAAGTACCACTGGGGAATGCGCTCGTAATCGCGGAAATACCCATCTTCTTCGAGCATGGACATCACCTCTGCATCGCTCAGCTTCGCTCCCTTTGATATATCGACAAAAGTAAGGCAAGGCATAATAAGGTTGTTATAAATGAAACAGATGCAAGTATGGCCGACTGAAAGTAGAAATTGTCATGTTCTATATGATCTCGCCACATCCAACCGATATCGATATAATATAGGCTTGGCCCATATAATATTTAACAAATCAAATAAACTCTATGGTACGTAACATTAAGTGTTGTATGGCTTAATACCATACGGGATTTTGCATGAACGCTGACTCAGCTTATATGGTTGAAAATTACTCATCTAAATTGAGAAGCTGAGAAAAGGATAAAGGCGTGCCACACGCGCGCGCGCCGCGGAATGTGGCGGGCGGACGTGGCCAGTCTTTTGCCACTTAAATCCACATTATCACGGGAGTTTCGCTCCTTGATGGTGGAGGCGAACTGACTGCGTCAGTTACCGTCCCTTCCGCTTCCGCTTCCCGTCTCCTGGGATTCTCCGCTGCCTTCGTCTCCTTCCCCTGTCGCAGCCATATATCCCGTCTTCCGTCAGTCCAGAGATCCTGTCTTCCGCCGTTCCCGAGAGAACCACAGATCAGCAGCCCTTCTGACTTCCCCGCCCCGTACCTCTGCGCGCACGGAGGAGCGGGAGAGCAGGTGCCTCCGGAACCCTCGTCCGCCTGAGAATCCTGCACGGGGTGAGCGGCGATTAGGTTTTTTGGGAGCGATCCGTGATTGCTCGTCCATCTTCTTCCTGCTGGAGATCGCTCTTGGATCCGTCTTCTCCCTGGAACGTCAAGGCGTCTTCTTCCTGGTGATCCATTCGTGGGACTGCACTGCGAACATCTTCCTATATCGACCGTGGTCCGCGACTTCGAGCAACGCGCTATGTCGACCAGTGCGAATAGAGCCTCCGATGCCCTCGGCATGGGACCCTCCGCTGGGTACAGTCTAATCTCTGTGATGACTGTATTTTGTATTTTTACTGTATCGATCTGTATGTCATCTATGCATGTTGTAGCGTTCATAAGAAAGATACACATGCACATATATGCCGTCACAAACCTGCTGATGTTATATTTCTGGATTAAACTGATAATGAAAATGTCTAAATATCTAACAATCCAAAAACCTAATAATAGGCAATTTTCTGTCAGTGGATTTGCTGCCACTTTGAAGCCGAATAATTTTAATGGCAGGAATTTCATGATATGACGTGCAAAGATGGTATTGTGGTTGACTACGATGAACTGCTATCACGCCGCATAGGGGAAGCCTGAACAGTTTACTCCTGAGGAGGAGCGAAAGTTTTTTGCTGCCGATAACCTGTTTCGAGGCGCCGTGATTAGTGCACTTCATCCCAAGTATGAGAAAAACTACATATCTTGCACTTCAGGCAAAGAGTTATGGGATGCTCTTGAGGTAAAGTTTGGGGTTTCTGATGCTGGTAGTGAGCTGTACCTTATGGAGCAGCTGTATGACTACAAAATAGTTGAAAACCGTTCTGTGGTCGAACAGGCTCATGAGATACATGCACTGGCAAAGGAACTAGAACATTTCCCATGTTTGTTGCCCGACAAATTTGTGGCCGGCGGTATAATCGCTAAGTTGCCACCTTCTTGAAGGGATTTTGCTACTTCTCTAAAACACAAGAGACAAGAGTTTAGCGTGGCTAAGCTTATTGTATCTCTTGATGTTGAGGAGAGGGCGAGAGCAAAAGACAACCGTGGAAAAGGAGTTGAGTCTTCCACTGCCAATATGGTGCAGAAGAAAAACTCATTTGCTTCTCGTAATAAAAAGAAGAAGAACATGCAAGAGAACAACAATGCAAAGCCTAAGCAGACTGCACAGTTTAAGAAGAAAAACAATAAGAAAGGTGGAGGATGCTTTGTTTGCGGGAGTGATAAGCATTGGGCAAGTGCATGCCCAGACCGCAAATATAAGCAAGAAAAAAAATCAGCAAATATGGTAATTAGCGAGACTGGAGGAGGAACATTTGGGTATGGTAATTCTTTACCCTTTGTTCTTTTAGTTTGTCTTTCACCTGAGTGGTGGATGGACAGTGGTGCTAATATTCATGTGTGCGCTGATGTTTCTTTATTTATTTCCTATCAGGCCGGTAGGAGTGGAGCCTTGCTGATGGGAAACGATTCGCATGTGCGTGTTCTTGGTGCTGGTACGGTCGTTCTAAAGTTTACTTCGGAAAAGACGGTGTTATTAAAGAACGTGCAGCAAGTCCCCTCCATCAAGAAGAATCTTGTTAGCGCTTCTCAGATGTGTCGCGATGGCTTTAAAATTATGCTTGAGTCCAATAAGTGTGTTGTATCGAGACATGGAACATTTGTTGGAAAAGGTTATGATTGCGGAGGCTTGTTTCGCCTATCTTTGCTTGATGATGTGTATAATAAAGTAGTGAACAATGTTATTGTTTCGAATAAGTCGAATATATGGCATTCACGACTTTGTCACATTAATTTTGGTTCTCTCACGCGGCTTGCAAATCTGAATTTAATCCCGAAATTTAACTTAGTCAAAGATTCTAAGTGCCAGGTGTGTGTGCAATCAAAGTAACCGCTCAAGCCTCACAAGGCTGCTGAGGCGAGGAACTTGGCACCATTAGAACTCGTTCATTCTGATTTATACGAAATGAATGGCGAATTGACTAAAGGCGGTAGACGATACTTCATGACATTTATAGATGATTGCACTAGATTTTGCTACGTGTATTTATTAAAAACAAAAGATGAAGCGTTGCATTATTTTAAGGTCTATAAAGCTGAGGTAGAAAATCAACTTGAGAAGAAAATCAAGCGTTTGCGGTCCGATCGCGGGGGAGAATATTTCTCAAATGAATTTTCTGAGTTTTGCGCGGTGCATGGAATTATTCATGAGAGGACGTCACCATACTCACCATAGTCCAATGGGATTGCAGAGAGAAAGAACAGCACTCTAACTGATTTGGTTAATGTCATGTTGAAAACTATGGGACTATCTAAGGAATGGTGGGTGAGGCTATTTTGACAGCATGTCATGTCCTGAATAGAGTGCCCATAAAGAACAAAGAAATTACACCATTCGAAGAATGGGAGAAGAAGAGATTAAATCTCTCTTACCTGCGAACTTGAGGTTGTTTGGCAAAGGTGAATGTGCCAATAAACAAAAAGTGAAAGCTTGGACCAAAGACGGTTGATGGTGTTTTTCTTGGTTATGCTATTCACAGCATGGGTTATAGATTTTTAATTATAAACTCTAGTGTTTCTGAGATAGCTATTGATACAATCGTGGAATCTAGAGACGCTACATTTTTTGAGAATAAGTTTCCCATGAAAAATGCACCTAGCACAACTGGTCATGAATTTATAATTTCCCATGAGCATGAAAACTTTATTCCGATAGAACAAATTGAGGAACCCTATGTGCAAAATCCTGAGGAGGATGACACTATAGTCACCAGAAAAAGTAAGAGACAGAGGACTGCAAAGTCTTTTGGTGATGACTATATTGTGTACCTTGTGGATGACACACCAATAACCATTGAAGAGGCATATTCCTCTCCTGATGCTGACTTATGAAAGGAAACAGTAAGGAGTGAGATGGATTCTGTTATGTCTAATGGAACTTGAGAAATTGTTGATCGTCTCTATGGGTGCAAACCTATATGGTGCAAATAGGTGTTCAAGAAAAAGCTTAGGCCTGATGGTACTATTGAGAGGTACAAGGCAAGACTTATGGCCAAGGGTTATACTCAAAAGAAAGGTGAGGATTTCTTTGATACTTATTCACCGGTTGCTCGATTGACCACAATTCGAGTTTTGCTTTCCCTGGCAGCCTCTTATGGTCTCATCGTTCATCAAATGGACATTAAGATAGCTTTCCTAAATGGAGAGTTAGAAGAGGAGATCTATATGAATCAGCCTGATGGGTTTATTGCAAATGGTCAAGAAGGCAAGGTGTGTAAATTATTAAAGTCATTATATGGCCTAAAACAAGCTCCTAAGCAGTGGCATGAGAAGTTCGACAGAACTTTAACATCTGCTAGCTTTGTTGTGAATGAAGCTGACAAATATGTGTACTATCGGTATGGTGGGGGTGAAGGAGTCATTTTGTGCTTATATGTTGATGACATACTGATCTTTGGATCTAGCCTTAAAGTGATTGAGGAGGTGAAGGAATTTCTATCTAAAAATTTTGAGATGAAAGATTTAGGAGAGGCTGATGTTATTCTTAATATCAAGCTTCAAAGAGAAGGTGATGGTGGGGTAACTTTGTTACAAACCCACTATGTGGAAAATGTGTTGAGTTGCTTTGGGTTCAGTAACTGTGCACCTGCTCCTACACCTTATGACCCTAGTATGCTATTGAGGAAAATCGAAGAATAGCAAGGGGTCAGTTGAGATATTCCTAGATCATTGGTTCACTCATGTATCTTGCTAGTGCAACAAGGCCTGACATCTCATTTGCTATGTGCAAGCTGAGCTGGTTTGTGTCAAACCCAGGAGATGATCACTAGTGTGCTCTTAAGAGAGTAATGCGCTACCTAAAAGGGACCATGAGCTATGGTATTTGTTATATCGGACATTCAAAAGTGCTGGAAGGCTACTGTGATGCCAACTGGATTTCTGATGCTGATGAGTTTTATGCCACAAGTGGATGTGTTTTCGCTTGGAGGTGGCACTGTTTCCTAGAAGTCTTGCAAGCAGACTATCTTAACGAAGTCTACAATGGAAGCAGAACTCACAGCGTTAGACACTGCTGGATCTGAGGCTGAGTGGCTTTGTGATCTCCTTATGGATTTACCGGTTGTTGAAAAACCCATACCGGTTATTTCTATGAACTGTGATAACCAGACTGTGATTACAAAGGTTAACAGTTCTAAGGATAACATGAAGTCCACAAAGCATGTTAAGCGACGACTAAAATCTGTCAGAAAATTGAGAAACTCCGGAGTAATAGCGTTGGACTATGTTCACACAATCACACGTCTAACAATTTGGCAGATCAGTTCACTAAGGGTCAATCACGCAATGTGATAGAAAGTGCATCGAGAGAGATGGGTTTGAGACCCACTTGAAATTTACTATAGTGGTAACCTGTTCTATGTGATCGGAGATCCCGTGAAGTAGGACGGTGAAACAAACTAATAGTAAATTATGAGGAAAGATCCTTGGTAAGACTCATTTATAATGCATATCTTTCCTTTCTGTAAGGCAGGCTGGCTTTTGCCTTAATGTGTTCCAAGTGGCTTGTCAAAGCAAAGATGTTGTCCTACAGAACATCTTTTGAGGAACACACCTATATGAGTCAGACTGCTGGTCACAGTCTATGAGATTTGGGTGATCTCTAAATACTCATGAAAGGCACTGAAGTATGACTTATATGCTTCAAATAGAGGGGATGTCTTTTGCTGCCCAGTATTAGCTAAGGACTTTAGTGACATTCAACTCACACAAAACTGTCAATTCAAGACTTAGTTCATTGTTCAATTGTGACTGAGTAAAACTATTGTTCTAGATGGATGTTTAACTTAACAGTCTCCATCGAAACACTGGTATATAAAAGAAATATGGTTCTAAGACTACTTTGTTCCAAACCCTAGAGTTTGGTGGGGATTGTTGGATATAATATGGGCTTGGCCCATATAATATTTAATAAATCAAATAAACTCTATGGTACGTAACATTAAGTGTTGTATGGCTTAATACCATATAGGATTTTGACTGAACGTTGACTCAGCTTATATGGTTGGAAATTATTCATCTAAATTGAGAAGCTGAGAAAAGGATAAAGGCGTGCCACACGCGTGCGCGCGCCGCCGGCTGGGCCGGGCCGTGGGCCGGGCCGAGGCCATGGGCGTGGCGTGGCGAGGCAGGCAGGCAGGCGAGCGGCGAGCGAGCGGGCGGGCGTGGCCAGTCTTTTGCCACTTAAATCCACATTATCATGGAAGTTTTGCTCCTTGATGGTGGAGGCGAACTGATTGCGTTAGTTACCGTCCCTTCCGCTTCCGCTTCCCACGGAGGAGCGGGAGAGCAAGTGCCTCTAGAACCCTCGTCCGCCTGAGAATCCTACACGGGGTGAGCGGCGATTCGGTTTTTGGGGAGCGATCCATGACTGCTCGTCCATCTTCTTCCTACTGGAGATCGCTCTTGGATCCGTCTTCTCCCTAGAACGTCAAGGCGTCTTCTTCCTGGTGATCCGTTCGTGGGACTGCACTACCAACATCTTCCTGCATTGACGGTGGTCTGTGACTTCGAACAATGCACTATGTCGACTAGTGCGAATGGAGCCTCTGATGCCCTCGGCATAGGACCCTTCGCTGGGTACAGTCTAATCTCTGTGATTACTGTATTTTGTTTTTTTACTATATCAATTTGTATGTCATCTATGCATGCTGTAGCGTTCATAAGAAATATACACATGCACATATATGCCGTCACAAACCTACTGATGTTATATTTCTGGATTAAACTGATAATGAAAATACTTAAATATCTAACACTATATGTTTACCTTGTGAGCTCTGATGCGATATACGGCGAAGCGTCTCTGCAGATCTTTAGTCCGTTGTTCATCACAGAAATTCCAATAGTCATCATCTTGGTCACGAAGGCCAAAGTGAGGCTGTCTCCAATAGGAGACCCATTGCGGAACACAAACTCAAAATGGGTCTCCAACACAATATCTATAGCCTCCAACAGAGTACCTATATAGAAATATTTTGGGTGCCAGAAGAGGCATAACCCAAATCTGAGTATCCTCTCTTCTATAGACCCATTTGCAGAAAGGGTTGTCTTTTGGGTCTTCTTGTTGGAAAAGATCACAATAGGTATTGAATCATTTGCCTGTAGCGCTACCCAAAGGACAAATGGGTCTTATATTTTGGGTCGCGGTTGTTGAAGATAGTCTAACGACCGAAGGAATCGGTTTCCACCTTGACATTAGCCTCGGTCCAATCAAAGCCTTTGACCTGCCTCCAATCAAAGGCGCATTTGACTTGCCCCTCCGCCCCTTGTTCCGGTTTAGGGTTGATCACATCGACGACAGCAGTAATGTCGAGATCCTCAGAAGCATGTGCGCCTTCTTGGACCTTTGCCTTCTTCGCACCCGTCCATGCGCCTGTTGTTTCCACCACCACCACCCCACCAGCAAAATCGTGCCGGATGGTCGTCAAAGAAGGCGAGCAGTTCTTCTTCTGTGGCTTCGTCCTCCCATCTGCTGATCCTGAGCTCTCTCTATCTATTTCTATCGATAGCATCAGGTCTACATCGATCTGCCATGTGTCGTCGCACCGCAGACCCTAACCTAAGTAGAATCGCCCAGCCCTAACCTCACTTGATCAGAATTTGTTTGGAGGAGTAGCGGGATTGGTGCGGAGGAGAGCGGACGTGCCGACACAAACTCCCACCTTACCCGACATGTGGGGCCGTATTTCACCAGCGTCGCGCCTTGCCGCAGTCACTGCCACCTGGTCCCACACTCCCTCTCTACCTGTGCAGGTGCGGCCATAACCCATAGGACATATCAACTCTTTTTTTTCAACCAAAAGGACATATCAGCTCATGGTGTTTGAATTTTGATTGCTCTAACATGACTATTATTTTTTGTTCATGGAATGTAGAATGTGTGTGGCAGAACTGTCTAAGCTAATGCCTTTCAGGAGTACTTGTCTTCCATTAGACACTAAGTACTCAAGGAAAGACACTAAATGACGTAGTTTCGTCGAGCACACCCCAAGGGAGAACCCGAAAATCCAAATTTTCTATCAGGATCACAAATGAGAGAATAAAGCTTACAACATTTTAGCCATTTCTTACATCACTTTTCATGCAACATCAGAGTATAATATTTATTGATTATAACAGCGAAATATACCCATGTTACCAGAGTTATGAATAATTTAATTTAACAGCGGAATATAAACATGCGATCAGAGTTACAGCGGAAATAAATATATATTCATAACATGATGAAGCATTGATATATAAACTATGACAACAAATTATAAAACATCTATTTATAAAAACATTTAGCGAGAGTTATAAATAAAAACTAAGATCCTAGCGTAAAGGAATCATCTCTGAGCCCACCAGGAGGGATCCACACACAAGAGTCAGCTCTAGCATCCGCCTGTCACCTGCAACAGGGGAAAATAAAACCCTGAGTACTCAATTATACTCAGCAAAACTTACCCGCCAGGAGGAAATAAAACACTCCAAGGTTATACAAGGCTATCTGGCTTGTGGATTTATTGCATCTGCTGGAGCATTATTAAACGTACGTTCTTATATTTAATTTTATTAGCAGTCAGCATTAGTTCATTAACTAACCCTTCTATGTAAGCACCTGTGCTACTTTCAAGTAGGTGGTAAGCAATTAGAATTATTTTACCATCTTTCATCTTTCAGTTCTTACTATGGTGCTAGACTGTAGACAAGTCGTACCGAATCACCCGGCGATTCGCGAACCAATGTATCCCAGCGGGGTACCCTAAAACACACGCCCCGCTTGTACCCCAGGCACAAGCAAGACCAACCCACTACCCTCCTGTCACGAGGTCTAGGTCCCTGTCCAAACTTGGACTCCAAGCCCCCGCTCCTGAGTCCCGGACTCAGTGCGGTGCTTAGACCTCCACCATCCCTGCCTCCCATCAGTCGGTCCAAAAAGAGCCGGAACCTATGACAAGAGAGCAATGAGCCTTCCCGCGCCCATACACAAGTATGTGTTCAGGATAATAAGTCTATGACCTGACTACCATCCATTGTAATGACCGGTCCTTAACCGACACAGGCGGAACAAGTGCAACCCAAGCCTCGCTCGAATGCCAAACCAAGTCTAGATCCAAAGTACCATTCCGTCCGGTCTCCAATTATCATTCATATATATTCTATGTGATAGTAATATAATAACAACAATAATATCTTTCCTATCTCTCGCAAGTGACAGGCAATCACTCGACTTCTACCGGAGTCCTATAGCATAGCAATCTACGTGATCATGTCATACTAATAAAACTCATAGGATAAGGATATATATATATATATGCAAGTGGGTGTCATTCAACTCCTTAAACTTAATGCACAAGCATAAAATTAAGAAAAAAGAGTTTCGACCCTCTTTGGAAGACGTTTTTAGCCTATATATGTTTTTAATTTTTGAAATTCAACTAGCTCCTTTGAAGTTTTTGTGTTCAAAACGGAGGCCTTAACCCTGATCATGTCGATTTGTAAAACTGGTTTGTGAATTAATCTATGACGACTCACACGAGTTAATTTGATGCTACTCATGGCATTGTGTGACTCACCGGGGACCGGGGTTCTCTTAATCGGGTCAAATTCTCTATACTGACTTGGTAAGTTCCACCTATGGAATGTACGGTTTAAGCACTTAAAATTTACTGTGGTTGTTATATATATTCTAAAATAAATAAATTATGTTGCGGTTATTTTTTCTAGATCTAATTATCAACACATGGAGCTTAAGCCACAGGATCTTTAATCTTATTTGACCTTTATGCAGAGGATCTCTAAATAGGATCTCTACTCAATCTTTTGTGTTAGAAAAAAACTTAATCCAACAACGGTCCAACTCAAGTTTCTACTTTCCTAAAAAAAACTCAAGTTGGAGACCTCCAAAGCTCCCCCTCCTCTCAGGGGAAAAAACTCTATGGATACAGTATCCACGGTGCTCCTGTGCATACATACTCCTAGATGCTTGCCACGTGTACAGACAGATGGATCCAACGGCGTGCAGTCATGCGGAGTCGTGCGTCAAAGCCGAGCGGAGGAAGCTGCGGAGAGCTAGGTATGTATGCACGGAGGCTGTAGTGGATACGGTTTACATGGAATTGTTTCCCCTCTCAGCCCAATCTCTGGTGCAGTGGTGCGTAGGGAGCTTCCTACCTTATCCCACCAAAAACTCACCTCTGCTTTTTTTTCAGACTTTCTCCCACGCCACCACCCTGGCGAAGGGACCGCGTTATAGCGCGACCTGTCGCGCCATGGGGGAGCGCGCGACCCCTTCATGTGCCCCGACATTGCTCAAGCTGTGTTTAAATTCAGAGATAAAGTTTAGAAATGTTATATTAGGCGTCACATCATGGTGTCATGTGAGAGTGTTTGGATAATAATAATAAAACAAATTATAGAGGTCCTCAGTAATTCACGAGACGAATTTATTAAGCCTAATTAATATGTCGGCAGCACACGTTTACTGTACCTTTACTATAGCACCGCATTGTCGAATCATGGACTAATTAGGTTTAAAAAATTCATCTCGCAAATTAGTCACAATCTGTATAATTAGTTATTTTTTATCTATATTTAATATTTCATATATATATATCAAACATCCAAATGTAATAGTGACTAAATTTTATGGCCTCGATGGGATTCGGACCAACTCACGCAAGCAAGCCGAGGTAATATCTGCTGGCTATAACGGCCGTCCACCTGCTCCCGTACAATGATTCGAACCCCTTCCCGTCGACCCGCTGCAGTCCCGCTGCATGTGCGACATCAAATGCATGCAACTGACGTAAGCGAAAAACCAAAACTTTTTTTTTGGAATTGCTTTAACTTTTAAATCATTTATCCGTTTTCAATTTCGTCTATATCGGTATGTTCTACGTGACGAGACGAATAAAACTAAATCCCACTTACCTACGTTTCGAAGAATTTTATTTTAGTAGCAATTTATGTGTAAAAATGTGATAGGAGATTTATGAAGAAAAAAAAGTTGCTATACTAAACTTGCTACTCTAAAAATAGACTAAAGTTTTTGATTTGGTATGCACATCGATTGTTACCATGAAAATATAATAAATTTGTTATATAGTATTTACATAAAGTTATTAATCCCTAAAGAGAGTAATAGACCAAAACAAGACAAGCTGCAAACTAGAGGGCAAATTACTAAAATAAACATTGCATAAACTGTTAATTAGGGGGCAAGTTATTATAAAACACATTAAAAAAGTCAGGATACATGACTTGCTGTCAACTAAGGGCATTTATTATAAAATGAGGGTAGCGATACAAAAGAAGACAAGCTACAACCTGAAAGCAAATTGTTAGAACAAACATTGCATAAGCTGCCAACTAGAGGGGCAAGTTATTATAAAACCCACTATATAAGCCGAAAAAACATGACTAGCTGCAAATTAGAGGGACGTTTATTAAAAAAGACAAGAGTAGCAACCCAAAATAAGATAAGTTGCACCCTGAGGGGCTAATTATTAGATGAAGCATGTCATAAGGTGCCAACTTAGAGGGTAAATTATTATACAACTAATATGCAGGATTTAGAAATGCATTCGAACCTAAAAGGATGGCCGAGAACTGAAACTAAAAAAACATGACTGAAAACTGAAACTAAAAAAAATGAAAAAAAACTTGACTGAAAACTAAAACTGGGGGCAATTTTTTTGTGGCAACTTATGTGTGCAATGGCTATACTTTTATAATAACTTATATATTATAGGTGATGCAACTAATATGCAATATTTAGGAAGTCGAACCTAGAAGGGTGATTGAAATCTAAAACTAACAAAAAGTAAAAAAAAAAGTTGAATGAAAAATGAAACTAAAAAAACTGAAAAAACAGACTGAAAACTAAAACTAAAAAAAAATAAAAAAAACATGACTGAAAACTGAATTAAAAAACTGAAAAAAACTTAACTAAAACTGAAACTAGGGGTAAATTCTTTTGTGTCAACTTATGTATGCGATGACTATCATTTTGTAACAACTTATATACTACAGGTGAGGCAACTAATATGCAGGATTTAGAAAGACATTTGAACGGTAACTGAAATCTGAAACTAAAAAAATAAAAAAAAACATGACTGGAATATGAAACTAAAACCATTCTGAAAACTGAAAATAAAAAACATTTAAAAAACCTCGTGAAACAGAGACTAAATGAAACAATGAAAAAATCAGAAATGAAACAAAAACTGCTCCTTGCTGTACGTATCAGCAGGCAAACAGACACAGAGCATTGCAACATTGAGGTGATGTAGACATCATACGCCCATAATGTGTATGTGTACGCTAAAGGTCAATGTGTACGCACCTTGACATCCAATTGTGACGTGCGCGCGCACGTACAAGAAGATTGGTAGGCATGCTCATCTCGATTTTCTTTCATGATTAGCATCAGTGGCCCGATTCAAACTGATGCGTATTTTAAACCTGCTTCAATATTTTCGGTCCGGCCCACTTCATGTTCATATAGGCTGCTAACTCGGGCCTATATGCCACCGTACGCGCGGACGCGGACGCGGACGCAGGCCGGGAGTCGCGCGCTCCGACAGGAGCGCGACCGTACGCGCAATAGCCCCTTGGCCTGGTGCGGCTGCCCTCCTTGGCGCCCGTTCCCGCGAGGCCCATTTAAATATGGCTCCGCTCCTCTCGGTGAGGTGAGACACTCGACACACACACACACCGTGGGTCCGTGGCTCTCCTCCTTGTGCCATCGATCGGACCTCTCCGTGTCATCTCCCGTGCTCCTCTCTCGCGCCACCATAGCTCACTTGATTTGAAACGATAGTGGATGTGGCCGAATGATGAGCAGGTCCCATATGCCAGTGTATACTGCAATGGATTTGAGGGCCCTGATTAGTGCATTCATATTAGAGTAGATGAAAAAGAAAGGGTCTGTCTACCGAAAACTCACCCGAGTGACAGAACAGATAAAATCACTCAAATTTACCATACAAAAGAAATCGAGTGATTCAAGGTGATCTGTCACCCGATTCTCATAACCACAACAAAATCCAAAGAACGAAATGAAAAGGTCAAAAACAAAACAAAAAATAAAAAATAAAAAAATACAGATTAAACATATCAGTTGTATTAAAGGCATATTAGAAGAACAAAGCAGAAAATCAAAAGAAAAAAGACAGATCTAACCGATCATTTCTATAAAAGGCAAATTAGAAGAAGATCGAAGCAAAAAAAAAACAAAGAAAAAAGACAGAATTCACAGATCATTTCTATGAAAGGCAAATTAAAAGAAGATCAAAGCAGAAAAAAAAAACATAGAAGAAAGACAGATTCAACCGATCATTTCTATGAAAGGCAAATTAGAAGAAGATCAAAAGCAAAAAAACATAGAGAACTGTTCAAGTAATCCAAATGACCACTCTCATTTATAAAGAGTTAATTTACACCAATTAAACCTAGAACTTACACCCATGGTAAAATATGCTACATTGAGGTGTAATCTGTAGCTACTAATCAAGAAATGAATTTGCACAAGGCAGCACCTCGGCCCGGGCTGCGACGCGGCGGCATCGGCACTGGACGAGTGGGGATGGGGAGGAAGAACTACGCAGGGCCGCAGGTGCACGCGGCGCACGGCACGCCGGTGTGCGGACGCCGGAGTGGGGTCGGAGGCGAGGAAGAAAGAGAAGGATGCGAGAAGAGGAGCGAGGAAGAAGGAGGCGCGCTGTCCACTGCACGAGTTAATGCGATGCCTTTTCCGGTGCATGCGGCGGGGCCATTGGAGAGTAGAGTGCGCGGGATTAGGCGCGCGCTTCGCCCATCTGTCATCGCGTCCGTTCATGCCACCAGATGGATGGCAGAGAAATCGAGTGACACGACACCCAGAATCACCCGAGCGCCATATAGATTTAGCGAAAAGAAACACCTCAAGTGTACGTGAAGCCGTCAAAAGAGGATATAGCAAAAAAAAAAAGCAATCAACACAACATATTTCCAAAGAAAAATTAAAAACAATCGCAAACAATTAATCTGAAAGAACAAGGAGGTCACTGATGATAGATTCTCCACCATAAAACCAAATTGCATGACGATATAAATAGAACTGTTGCGGCAGCAAGGTCAAATGTTCAATCCTGGTACACAAATTAAACTTGTCCATCAACTAGGAGAACATGCATCTGTTTGGAAGATGAAGTACCAAATATGCTTCAGTGTCTGTTGGCATGTTGTTTTTTGCCTAGGTCAGGTACACACAAGCATTTAGATGGAGAAAATCCGATCGAGCTGTATATAACAAACGGTAATGCGACAATGCGTGGACAGGGAGAAATGACATTCAGAGTAGCATCCATTAGGTCTACTGACGTGGTGCTTCTTCCTCCAGCTTCAGCACAGGTTTCCCTGGATGGTCTGCAAGCTGGTCCTGCACGTCATGCTTCAGTGTTTCCTCGTAGGAGCCCTTCAGCCAGACTTCCTTGAGTTCAGATAGATGAACCAGGCCAGAAAGCTGATGTGACGACCCACTGCAGCAGTCAAATTTCAGCAGATCAAGTTTTTTCATTGTTTCTGATCCAAAAGTCACATGTAAGCTGGACATGCAAGCAATCTCAAGGACCTTGAGCTTCTGATAAGAGCGCTGCTCAACTCCATCTATAAAAACACAAAAATGGAGCCGAACATCTTCAGGCTGATTGACACAAAGGCGCAGAATGCATAGTTTTGGTAGCATGCCAAAAAACCTTATGTCCCATTCCCTTAATGTGGTTATCTCTAGATCCAACTTTGCGAGCTTGCTAAGCTGGCCGATCTGTAAAAATTGCAATTTGTCTACAAGCCCGTACAGTTTGAGGCTCTGTAGGTTCTTTAAAGGCAGGAATGTGTCATCCAAACAACATTGACTTTCTTTGTCGAACCACACTGACAAGGATTCCAAATGGACATGACCCGATATTGCAGAGGAAAACGCCGTACTGTTATTCCTGTTGACGCCGAACACTCCCAGCTTGCGCAATTGGGTGAGCTTCTTTAGCGCTTTCAGTATGGCCTCCCCCGCTGAAGAACCTATATTAACTACACCAAGCGTGTGCAAGGACCTCAGTTCCCTGATCCCAATGGGCACCCGAACACCAACAAGATGACTGAGATGGCGGAACTTGGACAGCCAGGATGAAGAAGCATTTGGCACTGATGGATCCTCTAATGAGATACTAGGCGTGCCCCCACGGATATACTGCAGCATCTGTAGTTTGGTGATAGTTGCTGGCAGAGTGACTATGGAGGTGTCCATCACGTCCAAAGTCTGAAGCTGCCTCAGACCACCAATTGAGCTAGGTAGATGGAAGATCCCACGGCATCCTCTTAGCGACAGGAACTTGAGGCAACACAGCCGCTTTACCATCTGCTCAACATCTGCATCTGTTAAACCTAATGAATCCTCCAGATCCAACACCCGGAGAAGCTTCATACTTTTGGAGATGAAGAATGATTTCCACATTCCAACCACTGTCATTGACCGTAGCCGTGAGAAGTCGATCCTCTGGAACACAGTCATATTTCTGTCCCAGTTTTCAGATATGACAAGATGACGTCCACTGCTTTTGGTGGTTGGGCTGCTAGTGTCGGTCAGTTCAAATACAAGGTTTTCCTCCATTGCCCGTGACAGGATGCACTCACGCAAAAATCCATTGACTCGGCATAAGACCACCCTTGCGTCACTGATGGCTGATGACTCCGGTTGGATTATGCTCAGATTGAGGAGCTTGGAGAAGAACTCCTCCCCATTCTCCTCTGCAGATTTATCATCACTGTCCCTGGAGTAGCCCTCAGCGATCCAACGCCTTACTAGACGCCTTCGCCGAATGTTGTGGTCTCTAGGAAAAAATGATAGGTAGAAGATGCATGGCTTGATGGAATCCGGACAAGTGCGGAAGCAGGAATGCATCCAACTAAATAGATCCCATAGGCTGTCAAACTCCGGGTTCATCTCTACCTCATTTATAAACCTCAGATTGATGGAACCTGCAGCGTCCATCCACGCTGCCTTGGTAGCCAATATGCCAGCCATAGCCACTATTATTGAGGGAAGGCCCCCGCACTTTGAAATAAGTTCTCGCAGCACCTCATTTTCGCGATAAGACGGTGAAGCGGACAATAGAGTCTTCTTAGATACTACCTGTACATTCAAACAGATCAACAACTGACCTTAATTACCATTAATTTGCGTAGGATTTTCACATAATGTACTTATATAATTATATACACTAGTACATCAACTCATGCTCACATCTGGACTAGAATCTTAGTAGTCATAAGTATCAAGATGTTTACCACTAATATTTACAGCTAATAAAATATTTCATATAGATACTCTATGATCTCTGTCCAACTGTGATATGTTGGATATATTATGGGCTTGGTCCATATAATATTTAATAAATCAAATAAACTCTATGGCCCGTAATAATGTGCGGTGTATGGTTTAATACCGTATGGGATTTTGACTAGACGTTGAATCGGTTTATATGGTTGAATATTGTTCATCTATATTGAGAAGCTGAGAAAAGGACATAGGTGTGCAATATTTATCTAACATGATAAACTTATCAATTATTATCTCATGCCATATTTAGATGTCCCTGGGTGAAATGGTAAGTACGAGCATGCATGCAGGAAAATACCGAGGTTACTGAAGTAGCAGGATATCATGTATATACATGTTTGTTTCTATGTATGTGTTTTACTTCTGATCTATATACTGGGCGGATCGAGGAAACACACCTCATTTTCGAAGAGATCAAAGGCTGCATCAGCTTCTAGAGTTTTGACATTAAACGCAAGTTCTTCCTTATCTGCGCAGTATGTTGCAAAACTTGCTTCAGTTGTTATCACAATGATGACAGTTCTAGATTCAGAGTGTCTAGATACCAACGAAGATTGTATCAAATCCCATTCCTGTATGGACTGAAGACCATCGATAACAACAAGGCACCGACGTGTACTTAGAACCTCACGACACTTTCCAATGGCGCCTTTGATCCCCACTATATTAGAGGGTGCAGTTTCCTTGGCTTGAAGAGACTCTGAATGAAAATTCATAAGCAAGCTTCGTGAGAAGTCCCTTAAATTGAAGGGTCGGGAGTGTGATAAACCCACCCAACCGTATTCTTGAAATTGCTGGTTCTCTAGTATCCTGTCGCAGTACAAGTTCCTGACAAGAGCTGATTTCCCCACGCCAGGTATCCCCCAAACAGACATAACTTGAGAATGGTTCATTTGTGCCTGAACTGTACAGTGACGAAGTTGATCCATCTGCAATCGGCGTCCAACAAGGGAAGAATTCTGCATCCAGTCCCTGGCTGCTTTCATTTTAGAGTTGGGGACGATCCTGTGGTAAGAGGAATAGACATTCCTCTGGTTATGGCTGAAGTCATACTCTGTTGATATCTCATTGCTTCGTGTCGATGTGCTATCATTGTTGGCCTCGCTTTTATCTCCAGCGTCTTCAAAACCCTAAAAATAAGAAACGGGTAAAAGACAGAAAAAAAAAGTTCTTAATTTTGTGCAGAAATTTTAATCACATGAATATGAATAAAAAAATTAAGAGTAAAATTTATGGCCGATCCTCAAACTTATATTATCTCATTGCTGGTCCATGTACTCTTAAATTGCACCGGTTCAGGCCTTAAACTCTGTTGGGGTCTCTTAGTCGTCCAAACAAATCTGACCCTACCCATGTATCAATGTGGCATACGAAGTGTGTGTTGTCATTGACCCAACATGTAGAACCCACATATCAGCTCCATCTCTCCTCTCCTACCTTTCTCATGGCCATGATCGATTGGCTCGTGCTACTCATGGGCCATAGGGGGAGAACTGGAGAAGGCATAGGCGGACGAGCTAGCCTGGCGATGGGCGGCAGAGGGTGCAAGCTCTAAGGTGTGGGCCAAAGATGGCATGGACACGACGGGGCAGAAGGGAGATAGGAGGCGAGTCACACTTCAATGATTTGGATGGCAGAGGCTGACTCATGGGTGCGGTGAGCCGGTGATGGAACTCGACAAAACTCCGATGAGCAATTTCTCTACATCTGATGCTCTTTGGCAAAATCCAACATCACCATTGAGTTCGCCTTTGTAAGCTCTATACCTCGGTGTAGCTGGTTACAAAGATCTTCGTTGTTGTACCTTGTCACGATCCTGACCAGATAGATAGGTTTGCCGGCGTGCACGCGCGGCTGGGAGCACGGCGGCGGCGCCGCCCCGAGCAGACAACAGAAGGAAGAAGAGGGTTCGGAACTAGGTTTTTATTATTCGCTGACCTCCCATCCTCCCACACAGCGAGTATTTGTTCAGTTCTACGATAAGGAAACGGGCCGAGCCCAGACGATACATCCATGCGGCTCGCAGGCCATCTTACATGCCATTTCAGCTAGTGTGGCCCATCCACGAAGAGCAGCCGGAGGCCTGGTCGTGACATTTCCCCCTCCTTAAGCAGCAGCGCGCCCTCGCGATGCAGTGCCAGCTGACTGCAGCAGCGATGATGGTACATTCGTAGCACGCTCCCAGGTAGCCCAATGCACTGGACAAGATTCACGCTGCAACAAAGCAACCGGTACCACCCGGTGACCTACCAGATGAAGCCGCTGATCCAGTACCTGGGATGGGGGAAGCCCTTCCAACATGTAGAGAAGCTGAAGCTCATCATCATTAGACAGATTAGTGTTCGAAGGTAAAGCCTTCTTTAGCTGTGAGACATGCAAAACAGGATGAATTTGACTATTTGCAGGTAACTGAAGCTTATATGCTAGTTTACCCACGGTTTGGAGCACCAGATATGGTCCGAAGTACTTGTAGCTAAGCTTTTGGTTGGTACGACGGGCAACCGATTGTTGTATGTGTGGTTGCAGCTTGACATAGACCCAATCACCCACAGCGAAGGTTCTTTCCTGACGATTCTTGTCAGCTTGATGTTTCATGCGCTGCTGAGCGCGAGCCAGGTTGTGCTGGATATGCTGCAACATGATATTACGGGACTGGAGCCAAGCCTCCAGATCAGGAACTGAGCAGGCATCAGTAAGTGTAATGCCGAAGTGCTTGGGCGGATAGCCGTATAAGGCCTCAAATGGGGTATGACCATGGGCCGAGTGGTAGGTGGTATTATACCAAAACTCGGCTAATGGAACCCACTGAGCCCACTTGTGAGGACAGGAGTGAACCATACAACGAAGATAGGTTTCTAGGCACTAGTTTAAGCGTTCCGTTTAACCGTCGGTCTGTGGATGATAGGCTGGGCTCATGTTGAGTGTGGTGTCAGTCAGCTTGAAAAGCTCTTGCCATAGGGTACTAGTGAATAGGCGATCTCTATCTGAAATGATGACAGAAGGCATGCCGTGCAATTTGTAGACATTGGAAATGAAGGTGTGAGCCACTGACAGGGCAGTGTAGGGATGACTGAGGCATATGAAGTGGGCATATTTGGTTAGTTTGTCGACAATGACCAAAATAGTGTCAAATTGCTTGGACTTGGGTAGACCTTCAATAAAATCAAGGCTGATAGTGTGCCAAGCATGTTGGGGAACGGGTAATGGTTGCAATAAACCGAGCAAACGACAATGTTCAGGTTTAGCCTGGGCAAGCGTTGATATAGTCAATGACAGATTGGTTCAAGTTGGGCCAGGCAAACAGGGCACGCACCTTGTGATAAGTGGCAGTAATACCACTGTGTCCTCCCAGACCACTAGAGTGAAGTGCCAGTAACACTGCTTGGTGGGCTTCTGTATGATTGCCCAGCCAAATTCTATTTTTATACTTGATAAGACCATCCGATAAGGTGAAGCCTTTATCATTGGAGCCAGTGATGCTGAGTTCTGTGAACAGTTGCTTGGTCTAATCATCCTTGGTATATCCTTCCACTATGATCTCTAGCCACCTAGGTGTACTGGTAGAGATGGCTGCCATCGTACTAGGTTCAGCTTGCCTAGATAAAGCATCAGCAGCCTTGTTTTCCAACCCTTTCTTGTACACTATCTTGTACTGCAGACCTAGAAGCTTGAGAAAGGCTTTATGTTTCATCCCTTCCTGTAACTTTTGTTCTCCCAAATGGATCAGGCTTTTATGATCAGTGGCTATACTGAACTCCTGATGTTGCAGATAGGATTTCCATTTGGTAACTGCCAAGATGAGTGCCATGCATTCTTTTTCATATGTAGATAATACTTGAGTTTGGGGTCCAAGTGCCTTACTAATGTAAGCCACAGGGTGGTTGTTCTGGGAAAGCACAGCACCAACTCCTATGGAGGATGCATCTGTCTCAATGGTGAATGGCTTGCTGAAATCTGGTAGGACCAGAACAGGGGCTGAGATCAAAGCCTGTTTGAGAGCCTCAAAACACATTTGCAGTTGGGGGGTCTAGTGAAAGAGAACATCCTTCTTGAGGAGGTCAGTTAATGGTCGACTGATGAGTCCATAATTCTTGATGAATTTGCGATAATAGCCAGATAATCCAAGGAAACCCCTTAACTGTTTGAGATCTGTTGGAGTGGGCCAATTGGCCACAACTTCAATTTTCTTAGGGTCTATGGCTACTCCCTCAGCACTGATGATGTGGCCCAAGTACTCCAAAGTCTGTTGGGCAAATGAGCACTTAGAGCGCTTGAGGAAGAACTGATGCTGCTAAAGGATCTTGAAAACCTCTTGCAAATGTTGCAAGTGGGCATCTAGTGTTGGACTGTAGATCAAAATGTCATCCATGAATACCAGCACACACTTGCGGAGTAGGGGCTTGAAAATTGTGTTCATTAAGGCTTGGAATGTTGCCGGGGCATTGGTGAGCCCGAAGGGCATCACCCAAAATTCCTAATGCCCACTATGTGTTTTGAAGGCTGTTTTCTCTTCATTAGCTGGTTGCAGTCTGATTTGATGGTAGCCAGAGAGCATATCCAGTTTTGTGAACCAGGCTGCTCCATTGAGTTCATCCAAGAGTTCATCAACAACTGGTAGGGGGTACTTGTCCTTGATAGTGATGTTGTTCAGTTGTCTGTAATCCACATAGAAACGCCAGCTGCCATCTTTCTTCTTTACCAAAAGAACTGGGGAGGCAAAGGGGCTGTGGCTGGGCTTGATAATGCCATTGGTGAGCATTTCCTGGATTTGGCGCTCAATTTCATCTTTCTGGGAAGGTGAATATCGATAAGGCTTGATGCAGAATAGTAGGGGTTATACACCGGGGCTTGTCTGGGTAAGATATAACAAAAAATTAGTATTCCATCTTTGTGACCTGATCCCTGGCACCATCTTTTTAGCTACCCCAGTTGATCCCATTAATCCATCATCGTTCCTAAATGATATGCAATATGCAATGCATTCTCAAGTCAAACAAGCATAACAAAACATTTACAAACATTAAACAACAAACAACATGCTAAGCATGCAATTATTACCAAACAAAGATGAGCAACACTTTACTTAGTCAAGCATGGAAAACAAGTAGCATATAAAGCATTTATTAACGTTATTCTAAACATCTAGTATATATAAAAGCTTAATCACCTACAACGTGGAATTAATAATCAATAAAGCACATGGCATCATGAAACTTATATAATAACATTTTATTAAGCACTAGAGCCATATTATGGGTTAATGGAACACAATAATTGTGAAAGTACATGATGGAACCACATTTTCTATTTTTGTCTACTTTTAATAATTTTAAAAACCATTAAACAAGCATATTACGAGATAAATCAATAACTCAAAAACTATGTCTCAATAGTGCATGAAATTTTTACCAGAGCACACACACGCCAACACTAGTCTACCATAAAATTTTCACTGCATTTGGATTACTAGAACATCCTCTAACAAATAAACATAAAGACCAAACTACACAAAACAACCAAAAACTTTAGACTAAAGCATATGATATTATATGTCTACTGCATAGAGCTAGTCACAAGGATTCCAAAACATATTCATTTTCCTTTTTATGATTTTCTACTATTTACTATGAATTTTCAAGCATTCAGCCGATTACTGAAATTAACAAAACACCGAAAAAGGAAAAAGGGTCCTTAGGCCCGAAGCGGCCCAGCTCGGCCTGGTCCAGCGGGCAAGGCAGCCCAGCCCAGCCAGAAGCGGCTGGCCCACGCGCGGCCCAACCAGGGAGACGCCGACTATTTTGCGAAGGGACCCTTGAGCTTCTCTCTATTCAACATGCAGTACATCACACACTATGCATCGCTATTTATATGAGTCACGGTTTTGCATTAGGAACCCTGGAAAAGTTTCTATTCTCACCCCGAGGTCTACTCTTCTTCCTCATGAGCAGAGCAGGGGCAGGAGACCGGCCGACGGCCGATTCGGCCGGTTGGGAGCCCGCTAGCGACGACTAGACGGCCGAGGAGGCGCGCGGGCCACGATCGGCCCAGGGCCTGACCACAAAGCGGACCGAGGCGGGGCACGATATAGCGGCCATGTGTGGCCACGGCAGGGGAGGCGGAGTGCCAGAACCCGGCCGGGGAGGATGGCCGGTGGCGGCGGAGAACGCCGCGAGAGCAGCGGGGTGCTTGACCGCACCCGAGGGGCTGCTCTGCTTGGCCCGAGGCAGGCCAGGTCAGCCTGCTGGCTGCGGAAGCAGACGACGGCAGCGATGGCTGCGTCGGCAACTGTGGCTTCCGGCAGCGACGCGGTCGGCGGAGGAGGCGCTCAGGAGCTCGCGCAGGGCAGCGTACGGCCAGACGGACAGCTGCAGCACGCATGAGTCGGCGTCCATGGCGGACGCGTGAGAGAGAAAGGGAGGGAGAGAGGGCAGGACAGAGGGGCGCGAGAGCAAGCTAGGAGCCATGTGTGGCACACCTTGTCCAGAAGCCAGACGTAGGGGCAGAGCGGTATAGGCAGCGGCTATGGCACCATCGAGCTTGGTCCTTTCCTCAATAACGTGCGAGTCGTACCAGGCGTGGTAGGTGAGATGAGTGGCTGTGAACGCGCGTTATCAACAGCGGCACAATGGTCGCGCGGGGCCGATGCACAAACGACGCGCGAGAAGTGCAGTGGCACCATGATCAGAGCATTAACTCGACGTGCCAACGCGGGCAGGCAGCGGCTCGGCGAGTAGGTGGTTCGAGCGGCGAAGAAACGCCATGACGCGACAAGGCGAGGCAGGAGACACGCCGCGGCTTCGGTCGACACGCGACAGCAGCATGTGTGCTGGCCCGCAGGGAGAGGCCACGGCCGGCCATGGGCCGAGCCCGGCGCCAGCAAAGCACGTGGGCACGATCACCGCGAACACAAGGTGAAAGACAGAAAACGGTGTCGTGCACGCTATTTAAAGCATACCAAAACTGCTTAAAAGCTCGACTAAGGCTCAACCAACTACACGAACCTAAAGTCCACACCACCTGCTATCCAGCGAAGCAATCGTCGAGACTAAAGAGTGACTAGAGGGAGAGGGGAGGATGCCAAGGTGATCATGTCGCTTGAACACTGGTTCACGAGCAAAGCACCGGTGATAAGGTTCTAGTGCGTTCTGATCGAAGTTAGGCAATTTCTATGAGATTACCGTGACACCTATCGCCACCTCGACCTACACCGCTCTCAAGTGCTCATTTCGACGCAGCTGACGGTGCAAAAACATGAAGTTGGTGTTTAGGAAATTTTGTGGATATTTAAATGTCGAAGTAGCATTGTCTATCATCTTTTCAGACTTAAAAGGAATTCAAGGTTCCATTTAGAACTAACACTCCCTAGCACTTTTGGTTGAATTTTTAAACAGTCTAAACTTTACCAAACTTCACCAACAACCATTTCACGACTTAGCACACACTTTATACCAAACAATAGAACCAAAATATTAGGGCGTTATTTAACTATTTTGTATTTTATAAATCACCAAAAAGTGTACTTTCAACACAACTTCAAATTTTTGCCGATTCAACGAAAAGGGCTAATTTTAATTTCCAATTTGATTTTTGAGCTTCCAAGAACACTAGTTAACAACCTTTGTTTTCAAAAATTAAAGTTGCACTTTTCATTTACACCATTTGCTCATCACCTTTACTTAAGCACTACACACAAGCTATATTTATTTTTTTGTTTATAGAAATTGCTTTTCGTGCCAAACAATTAAAACTACTTTTCTTATTTTCTTGTTAGAATTTTCATTATCGCATTTGATTAAAGTAACTCACTATACTTATAGATCTATTTCTCAGGCCACAATCTCAGTGCTTAGTGAGCTCGTAACACCAGAGGTGTTACAATGTGTAAGACACAAACATATCAATTCGTTATAAATTCCTTTTAGACCCTCTTTTTTTTTAAAGGACGGTAAAAGCTTTGTCGCAAGTTTTATTAGACGATAGGAAAAGAAAAAAGAGTTTCGACCCTCTTTGGAAGACGTTTTTAGCCTATATATGTTTTTAATTTTTGAAATTCAACTAGCTCCTTTAAAGTTTTTGTGTTCAAAACGGAGGCCTTAACCCTGATCATGTCGATTTGTAAAACTGGTTTGTGAATTAATCTATGACGACTCACACGAGTTAATTTGATGCTACTCATGGCATTGTGTGACTCACCGGGACCGGGGTTCTCTTAATCGGGTCAAATTCTCTATACTGACTTGGTAAGTTCCACCTATTGAACGTACGGTTTAAGCACTCAGAATTTACTGTGGTTGTTATATATATTCTAAAAAAATAAATTATGTTGCGGTTATTTTTTCTAGATCTAATTGTCAACACATGGAGCTTAAGCCACAGGATCTTTAATCTTATTTGACCTTTATGCAGAGGATCTCTACTCTATCTTTTGTGTTAGAAAAAAACTTAATCCAACAAAGGTCCAACTCAAGTTTCTACTTTCCTAAAAAAAACTCAAGTTGGAGACCTCCAAAGCCCCCCCTCCTCTCAGGGAAAAAAATTCTATGGATACAGTATCCACGGTGCTCCTGTGCATACATACATACTCCTAGATGCCTGCCATCCAACGGCGTGCAGTCATGCGGAGTCGTGCGTCAAAGCCGAGCGGATGAAGCTGCGGAGAGCTGGGTATGTATGCACGGAGGTTGTAGTGGATACGGTAGTACATGGAATTGTTTCCCCTCTCAGCCCCGATCTCTGGTACGTAGGGAGCTTCCTACCTTATCCCACCAAAAACTCACCTCTGCTTGTCTTTTTTTTTTTCAGACTTTCTCCCACGCCACCACCCTGGCCAAGGGACCGCGTTATAGCGCGACCTGTCGCGCCATGGGGGAGCGCGCGACCCCTCCGTGCGCCCCGACATTGCTTAGGCTGGGTTTAAATACAGAGATAGTGTTATATTGAATGTCATATCGTGGTGTCACGCGAGAGTGTTCGGATAATAATAATAATAAAATGAAT
The DNA here is from genome assembly GCF_019320115.1 of Miscanthus floridulus. NCBI lineage: Eukaryota > Viridiplantae > Streptophyta > Magnoliopsida > Poales > Poaceae > Miscanthus > Miscanthus floridulus. The sequence continues at coordinate 37,212,858 of NC_089580.1, read as the reverse complement.
TATAGAAGTCCTCAGTAATTTACGAGATGAATTTATTAAGCCTAATTAATATGACGGCAGCACGCGTTACAGCACATTTACTGTAGCACCATGTTGTCAAATCATGTACTAATTAGACTTAAAAAATTTATCTCGTAAATTAGTCGTAACATGTATAATTAGTTATTTTTTTTTATCTATATTTAATATTTCATAGATGCGTCCAAACCACCCCATGTAATAGGAACTAAAATTTGCGAGCTAAACAAGGCCTCCATGGGATTTGGACCAACTCACGCAAGCAAGCCGAGGTAATATCTGCTCGCTATAACTGCCGTCCACCTGCTCCCGTCGACCCGCTGCAGTCCTGCTGCACGTGCAACAGCGAACCCGTTCGCTTGTCCGAATTCTGAAGGAATTTGGATAGTTTGATAAATGCTGGATGAATTTGTGAGAGAAAAACACTGTTTCGGATGAAAAAAATAAGCAGATCAAGCCGGGTTTAAGGGCACGCGAACGGAGCCAGCAAATGCATGCAACTGACGTAAGCGAAAAACCTAAACTTTTTTTTTGGAATTGCTTTAACTTTTAAATTATTTACCGTTTTCAATTTCGTCTACATTGTAATATTCTACGTGACGAGACGAATAAAACTAAACTCCACTTGCCTACGTTTCGAAGAATTTTATTTTAGTAGCAATTTATGTGTAAAAATGTGATAGAAGATTTATGAAAAAAAAGTTGCTACCATATAATACTAAACTTGCTACTCTAAAAATAAACTAAAGTTTTTAATTTGGTATGCACATCGACTGTTACCATGGAAATATAATAAATTTGTTATATAGTATTTACATAAAGTTATTAATCCCTAAAGAGAGTAATAGACCAAAACAAGACAAGCTGCAAAGTAGAGCGCAAATTACTAAAATAAACATTGCATAAACTACCAATTAGGAGGCAAGTTATTATAAAACATATTAAAAAAGTCAGGATACATGGCTTGCTGTCAACTGAGGGCATTCGTTAAAAAATGAGGGTAACGATACAAAACAAGACAAGCTACAACCTAGAAGCAAATTGTTAGAACAAGCATTGCATAAGCTGTCAATTAGAGGGGCAAGTTATTATAAAAACCCACTATATAAGCCGGGAAAACATGACTAGCTAAAAATTGGAGGGACATTTATAAAAAAGACAAGAGTAGCAACCTAAAATAAGATAAGCTGCACCCTGAGGGGCTAATTATTAGATGAAGCATGTCATAAGGTGCGAACTTAGAGGGTAAATTATTATACAACTAATATGCAGGATTTAAGAATGTATTCGAACCTAAAAGGATGACTGAGAACTGAAACTAAAAAAACATGACTCAAAACTGAAACTAAAAAATGGAAAAAAAACTTGACTAAAACTAAAACTAGGGGCAAATTCTTTTGTGACAACTTTTGTGTACAATGGCTATACTTTTGTAATAACTTATACATTATAGGTGAAGCAACTAATATGCGGTATTTAGGAAGTCAAACCTAGAAGGGTGATTGAAATCTGAAACTAACAATAAGTAATAAAAAGTTGAATGAAAAATGAAACTAAAAAACTGAAAAAACAGACTGAAAACTAAAACTAAAAGAAATAAAAAAAATCCATGACTAAAAACTGAATTAAAAAAACTGACTGAAAACTAAAACTAGGGGCAAATTTTTTTGTGTCAACTTATGTATGCGATGGCTACTCTTTTGTAATAACTTATATATTACAGGTGAGGCAACTAATATGCAGAATTTAGAAAGACATTTGAACCTAAAAGGGTAACTAAAATCTAAAACTAAAAAAATTAAAAAAAAACATGACTGAAATATGAAAATAAAAGATTTCAGAAAACTGAAAATAAAAAACATTTAAAGAACCTCGTGAAACTGAGACTAAATGAAACAATGAAAAAATCAGAAATGAAACAAAAACTGCTCCTTGCTGTACGTATCATCAGGCAAACAGACACAGAGCATTGCAACATTGAGGTGATGTAGACATCATACGCCCATAATGTGTATGTGTACGCGAAAGGTCAATGTGTACGCACCTTGACATCCAATTGTGACGTGCGCGCGCAGGTACAAGAAGATTGGTAGGCATGCTCATCTCGATTTTCTTTCATGATTAGCATCAGTGGCGCGATTCAAACTGATGCGTATTTTAAACCTGCTTCAATATTTTCGGTCCGGCCCACTTCATGTTCATATAGGCTGCTAACTCGGGCCTATATGCCACCGTACGCGCGGACGCGGACGCAGGCCGGGAGTCGCGCGCTCCGACAGGAGCACGACCGTACGCGCAATAGCCCCTTGGCCTGGTGCGGCTGCCCTCCTTGGCGCCCGTTCCCGCGAGGCCCATTTAAATATGGCTCCGCTCCTCTCGGTGAGGTGAGACACTCGACACACACACACACCGTGGGTCCGTGGCTCTCCTCCTTGTGCCATCGATCGGACCTCTCCGTGTCATCTCCCGTGCTCCTCTCTCGCGCCACCATAGCTCACTTGATTTGAAACGATAGTGGATGTGGCCGAATGATGAGCAGGTCCCATATGCCAGTGTATACTGCAATGGATTTGAGGGCCCTGATTAGTGCATTCATATTAGAGTAGATGAAAAAGAAAGGGTCTGTCTACCGAAAACTCACCCGAGTGACAGAACAGATAAAATCACTCAAATTTACCATACAAAAGAAATCGAGTGATTCAAGGTGATCTGTCACCCGATTCTCATAACCACAACAAAATCCAAAGAACGAAATGAAAAGGTCAAAAACAAAACAAAAAATAAAAAATAAAAAAATACAGATTAAACATATCAGTTGTATTAAAGGCATATTAGAAGAACAAAGCAGAAAATCAAAAGAAAAAAGACAGATCTAACCGATCATTTCTATAAAAGGCAAATTAGAAGAAGATCGAAGCAAAAAAAAAACAAAGAAAAAAGACAGAATTCACAGATCATTTCTATGAAAGGCAAATTAAAAGAAGATCAAAGCAGAAAAAAAAAACATAGAAGAAAGACAGATTCAACCGATCATTTCTATGAAAGGCAAATTAGAAGAAGATCAAAAGCAAAAAAACATAGAGAACTGTTCAAGTAATCCAAATGACCACTCTCATTTATAAAGAGTTAATTTACACCAATTAAACCTAGAACTTACACCCATGGTAAAATATGCTACATTGAGGTGTAATCTGTAGCTACTAATCAAGAAATGAATTTGCACAAGGCAGCACCTCGGCCCGGGCTGCGACGCGGCGGCATCGGCACTGGACGAGTGGGGATGGGGAGGAAGAACTACGCAGGGCCGCAGGTGCACGCGGCGCACGGCACGCCGGTGTGCGGACGCCGGAGTGGGGTCGGAGGCGAGGAAGAAAGAGAAGGATGCGAGAAGAGGAGCGAGGAAGAAGGAGGCGCGCTGTCCACTGCACGAGTTAATGCGATGCCTTTTCCGGTGCATGCGGCGGGGCCATTGGAGAGTAGAGTGCGCGGGATTAGGCGCGCGCTTCGCCCATCTGTCATCGCGTCCGTTCATGCCACCAGATGGATGGCAGAGAAATCGAGTGACACGACACCCAGAATCACCCGAGCGCCATATAGATTTAGCGAAAAGAAACACCTCAAGTGTACGTGAAGCCGTCAAAAGAGGATATAGCAAAAAAAAAAAGCAATCAACACAACATATTTCCAAAGAAAAATTAAAAACAATCGCAAACAATTAATCTGAAAGAACAAGGAGGTCACTGATGATAGATTCTCCACCATAAAACCAAATTGCATGACGATATAAATAGAACTGTTGCGGCAGCAAGGTCAAATGTTCAATCCTGGTACACAAATTAAACTTGTCCATCAACTAGGAGAACATGCATCTGTTTGGAAGATGAAGTACCAAATATGCTTCAGTGTCTGTTGGCATGTTGTTTTTTGCCTAGGTCAGGTACACACAAGCATTTAGATGGAGAAAATCCGATCGAGCTGTATATAACAAACGGTAATGCGACAATGCGTGGACAGGGAGAAATGACATTCAGAGTAGCATCCATTAGGTCTACTGACGTGGTGCTTCTTCCTCCAGCTTCAGCACAGGTTTCCCTGGATGGTCTGCAAGCTGGTCCTGCACGTCATGCTTCAGTGTTTCCTCGTAGGAGCCCTTCAGCCAGACTTCCTTGAGTTCAGATAGATGAACCAGGCCAGAAAGCTGATGTGACGACCCACTGCAGCAGTCAAATTTCAGCAGATCAAGTTTTTTCATTGTTTCTGATCCAAAAGTCACATGTAAGCTGGACATGCAAGCAATCTCAAGGACCTTGAGCTTCTGATAAGAGCGCTGCTCAACTCCATCTATAAAAACACAAAAATGGAGCCGAACATCTTCAGGCTGATTGACACAAAGGCGCAGAATGCATAGTTTTGGTAGCATGCCAAAAAACCTTATGTCCCATTCCCTTAATGTGGTTATCTCTAGATCCAACTTTGCGAGCTTGCTAAGCTGGCCGATCTGTAAAAATTGCAATTTGTCTACAAGCCCGTACAGTTTGAGGCTCTGTAGGTTCTTTAAAGGCAGGAATGTGTCATCCAAACAACATTGACTTTCTTTGTCGAACCACACTGACAAGGATTCCAAATGGACATGACCCGATATTGCAGAGGAAAACGCCGTACTGTTATTCCTGTTGACGCCGAACACTCCCAGCTTGCGCAATTGGGTGAGCTTCTTTAGCGCTTTCAGTATGGCCTCCCCCGCTGAAGAACCTATATTAACTACACCAAGCGTGTGCAAGGACCTCAGTTCCCTGATCCCAATGGGCACCCGAACACCAACAAGATGACTGAGATGGCGGAACTTGGACAGCCAGGATGAAGAAGCATTTGGCACTGATGGATCCTCTAATGAGATACTAGGCGTGCCCCCACGGATATACTGCAGCATCTGTAGTTTGGTGATAGTTGCTGGCAGAGTGACTATGGAGGTGTCCATCACGTCCAAAGTCTGAAGCTGCCTCAGACCACCAATTGAGCTAGGTAGATGGAAGATCCCACGGCATCCTCTTAGCGACAGGAACTTGAGGCAACACAGCCGCTTTACCATCTGCTCAACATCTGCATCTGTTAAACCTAATGAATCCTCCAGATCCAACACCCGGAGAAGCTTCATACTTTTGGAGATGAAGAATGATTTCCACATTCCAACCACTGTCATTGACCGTAGCCGTGAGAAGTCGATCCTCTGGAACACAGTCATATTTCTGTCCCAGTTTTCAGATATGACAAGATGACGTCCACTGCTTTTGGTGGTTGGGCTGCTAGTGTCGGTCAGTTCAAATACAAGGTTTTCCTCCATTGCCCGTGACAGGATGCACTCACGCAAAAATCCATTGACTCGGCATAAGACCACCCTTGCGTCACTGATGGCTGATGACTCCGGTTGGATTATGCTCAGATTGAGGAGCTTGGAGAAGAACTCCTCCCCATTCTCCTCTGCAGATTTATCATCACTGTCCCTGGAGTAGCCCTCAGCGATCCAACGCCTTACTAGACGCCTTCGCCGAATGTTGTGGTCTCTAGGAAAAAATGATAGGTAGAAGATGCATGGCTTGATGGAATCCGGACAAGTGCGGAAGCAGGAATGCATCCAACTAAATAGATCCCATAGGCTGTCAAACTCCGGGTTCATCTCTACCTCATTTATAAACCTCAGATTGATGGAACCTGCAGCGTCCATCCACGCTGCCTTGGTAGCCAATATGCCAGCCATAGCCACTATTATTGAGGGAAGGCCCCCGCACTTTGAAATAAGTTCTCGCAGCACCGCATTTTCGCGATAAGACGGTGAAGCGGACAATAGAGTCTTCTTAGATACTACCTGTACATTCAAACAGATCAACAACTGACCTTAAGTACCATTAATTTGCGTAGCATTTTCACATAATGTACTTATATAATTATATACACCTAGTCCATCAACTCATGCTCACATCTGGACTAGAATCTTAGTAGTCATAAGTATCAAGATGTTTACCACTAATATTTACAGCTAATAAAATATTTCATATAGATACTCTATGATCTCTGTCATACTGTGATATGTTGGATATATTATGGCTTGACCCATATAATATTTAATAAATCAAATAAACTGTATGGTCCGTAATAATGCGCGGTGTATGGTTTAATACCGTATGGGATTTTGACTAGACGTTGAATTGGTTTATATGGTTGAATATTGTTCATCTATATTGAGAAGCTGAGAAAAGAACATAGGTGTGCCACACGCGCGCGCGCGCGCCGCCGCCGCCGGCCGGGCCGTGGGCGTGGGCGTCGCGGGACGGGGCCGTGTTTTACCAATCAAGTTGCATAATTACGGAAGTTTCTTCCATTTTTAATCAGTGGCGACTTGATTATGGGAGTTTCACCCGTTACCGCTGGCTGAGCCTTGATGGACAGAGCTCTTCCGTCTCCTAATCTCCTCCTGAGACTCATCGCTTCCCTGCCACGAGCATATATTCCCAACTCCTCCGTCAGTCATCTTCTTCTTCGCTTCGGAGTCAACCACATTTGCTGCTCTTTGGTTCTCCCCGTCCCGGTTCCCTGCGCGCAAAGGAACTGGGATGAGTAGAGCCTCCGGGAGTCAACCACATCCCAACTCCTCCGTCAGTCATCTTCTTCTTCGCTTCAGAGTCAACCACATCCTGCTGCTCTTTGGTTCTCCCTCGTTCCCGTTCCTTGCGCGCACAGGAACTAGGGTGAGTAGAGCCTTCCGAAGTCAACCACATCTGCTGCTCTTTGGTTCTCCCTGTCCTGGTTCCCTGCGCGCACAGTAACTAGGTGAGTAGAGCCTCCGGAACGTCTGCCGTCTTCGAGTTCACCTGCTCGGGTGAAGGGCGGCAATCACGTTTTTGGGGAGTGTCGTTAGCGGCACGACTACTCGCATCGATCGTCTTCTTCTTCCCGGCCTCGGCGCACGTCTCTAGGTGATCGGCACTGCTTCCTTCCTGCACTGCAACGAGCGGGACGACTACACCGACCTGCACTATGTCGACTAGTGCATCCGGCTCTAGCCGCTGGGTATGTCTCTGTTCTCCGTTATCCAGTAAGGTCTTGTGTACTTACCTTGCTGGTTAGTATCATATACATGACGTTCATGCTTAGATCACACAAGCACATGTATGATGTCACCAACCTTGGCTCTGCCGCTGGGTATGTCTCTATTCTCCGTTATCCAGTAAGGTCTTGTGTACTTATCTTGCTGGTTAGTATCATATACATGATGTTCATGCTTAGATCACACAAGCACATGTATGATGTCACCAACCTTTTGTTTATCGTTTTTTTTTGGATTAAATTGCTATTGAAAATGCCTAATTATCTAACAATCCAAAAACGTGACAGGCAATTTTCGGTAGTTGGCTTTACGGGTATGCTGAAACCGAATGTGTTTGAGGGCACTCACTATAAGAGGTGGCGGCAGAGGTGCATATTATGATTGACTGCTATGCACCGCTACTTTGTTGCTGAGCCTAGGGCTGTTGGGCCGCATACTCCTGAGTAGGAGCGTGCGTTCCAACATGCTGACAATACGTTCAAGGCAGCAATTTTGAGCGTGCTAGGAGACTCCATAGTAGATGCATATGTGCCACTATAGACTGGTAAGGCCATGTGAGAAGCACTTGAGGCCAAATATGGAGTGTCTGATGCTGGTTCTGAGTTGTATGTCATGGAGCAGTTTCATGACTATCGGATGGTCGATGGCCATTCTATAGTGGAACAAGCTCATGAGGTACAAACACTAGCAAAAGAACTCGAAATGTTTGGATGTGTGTTGCCCGACAAGTTTGTGGCAGGCTATATCATTGCTAAGCTGCCACAGGCTTGGACAGATTTTGCTACCTCTCTGAAACATAAGAGACAAGAGTTTGGTATTGCTGAGCTCATTGGCTCTTTGGATGTTGAAGAGAAGGCGAGAGCAAAGGATGTCCGTGCCAAGAAGGTTGGTGAGGGGAGTTCGAGTGCCCATGTGGTACAGAAGAATCATCCTAAGCCCCAAAAGAAGACATTCCAGCAAGAACTCAAACAAAAGTCTACCACTCCTTTTAAGAAGAAGAAGAAGAAGGAAAGGGGAAATTATTTCACTTGTGGCAAGCCTGGGCACTATGCTAGAGAGTGCGAGGAGGCTAAGTGGAAGCCAAACAAGAAAACAGCAAACACAGTTGAGACTGATGCAGGAACAACGGGGTATGGTAATTTATTGCCTACTGTTCTTTCAATTTGTCATTCACCCGATTGGTGGGTTGATACTGGTGCAAATATACATGTGTGTGCTGATGTTTCTTTATTTTTTTCTTATCATGTCGGGCGGACTTCCTTCTTGTTGATGGAGAATGGGGCACGTGTGGCTGTACGTGGTGTTGGTACGGTCGATCTCAAGCTTACTTCGGGAAAGACCGTGCAGTTGAAGAACGTGCATCATGTCTCCTGAATAAAGAAGAATTTGATCAATAGTTCTTTGCTTTGTCGTGATGGTTTTAAACTTGTATTCGAGTCTAATAAGTGCGTACTTTCTAAGTATGGTACTTTTGTTGGAAAAGCTATGAGAGCGGAGGCTTGTTCCGCTTGTCTTTGACAGATACTTGTTTTAATTTCATGAACCATGTGAGCCACGATGATGAGACAAATATTTGGCATTTGCAATTATATCATATTAATTTTGGTTGCATGACTCGCTTAGCTAGGTTTAAATTTAATTCCAAAATTCGATGTGGTCAAAGGTTCTAAGTGCCATGTATGTGTTGAATCAAAACAACATCGCAAGCCTCACAAGGCTGCTGCGGCGAGGGATTTGGCACCGTTAGAACTAATCCATTCTGACGTGTGAGATGAATGGAGAGTTGACCAAAGGTGGCAAAAGATATTTTATAACTTTCATAGATGATTGCACTCGTTTTTCCTATGTGTATTTATTAAAATTAAAAGATGAAGCGTTGTATTATTTTAAGATCTATAAAACGGAGGTAGAGAATCAACTTAAAAGAAAATTAAACATTTGCGGTCTGATCGTGGGGAAGAATATTTCTCAAACGGATTTTTTGAGTTTTGCGCTGTGCATGGAATTATTCATGAGAGGACATCACCATATTCACCACAGTCCAATGGGATTGCAGAGAGAATGAACCGCACTCTAACTGAGTTGGTTAACGCCATGTTAGAGACTGCAGGACTATCTAAGGAATGGTGGGGTGAGGCTATATTGACAGTGTGTCATATCCTGAATAGGGTGTCTACAAAGAACAAAGAAATTACACCATTCAAGTAATGGGAGAAAAAGAGATTAAATCTTTTTTACATGCGAACTTGGGGTTGTTTGGTAAAGGTGAATGTGCCAATAAACAAAAAGCGAAAGCTTGGACCAAAAACTGTTGATTGTGCCTTTCTCGGTTATGCTATTCACAGCGTGGGTTATAGATTTTTAATAACAAACTCTAGTGTTCATGACATGGTTGTTGGTACAATTATGGAATCTAGAGATGCGACATTTTTTGAGAATGAATTTCCCATGAAGAATACACCTAGCACTTCCAGTCATGAATCTATTTTTCTGCCTGAGACACATGAATCGGTAATACACGCTGATGTTGAAACCCATGAAGAAATTCCCGAGGATAATGATATAGTCACTCGAAAGAGTAAGAGACGGAGGGTTATAAAATCCTTTGGTGAAAACTATATTATATACCTTGTGGATGACACTCCCACAACCATAGTTGAGGCATATTCATCTCTTGACGCTGACTTGTGGAAGGAAGCTGTTCAAAGTGAGATAGATTCTATTATGTCTAATAGAACTTGGGAAGTGGTTGATCGTCCTTACAGATGTAAACTAGTGGGGTGTAAATGGGTATTCAAAAAGAAGCTAAGGCCTGATGGTACTATTGAGAAGTACAAGACGAGGCTAGTGGCTAAAGGTTATACTCAAAAGGAAGGAGAGGATTATTTTGATACTTACTCACCAGTTGCCCGTTTGACGACCATACGTGTGCTATTGTCCTTGGCTGCCTCACACGGTCTTCTCGTTCATCAGATGGACGTTAAGACAGCTTTCTTGAATGGAGAGCTTGAGAAAGAGATCTACATGGATCAGCCTGATGAATTTATAGCAAAAGGTTAAGAGGGTAAGGTTTGTAAATTATTAAAATCCTTATATGGTCTAAAGCAAGCTCCTAAGCAGTGGCATGAGAAGTTTGACTAAAACTTTGACATCAGCCGACTTTACAGTGAATAAAGCTGATAAATGTGTTTATTATCGGTATGGTGGGGAAGAAGGTGTAATTTTGTGCTTGTATGTGGATGATATTTTAATCTTTGGAAATAATATTAATGTGATCAAGGAAGTGAAAGATTTCCTGTCTAATAATTTTGAGATGAAAGACTTGGGTGAGGCTGATGTTATTCTTAACGTTAAGCTACTGAGAGAAGGAAATGGTGGGGTAACACTTGTGCAATCCCACTATGTGAAAAATGTGCTAAATCGCTTTGGTTATAGTGAATGCACGCCTTCTCCAACTCCCTATGACCCAAGTGTGCTATTAAGAAAAAATCACGGAATAGCACATGGATCAATTGAGATATTCTCAAATTGTTGAGCTCACTAATGTATTTGGCTAGTGCAACAAGACCTGATATCTCAGTTTGCTGTGAGCAAACTTAGCCGGTTTGTTTCAAATCCGGGAGATACACATTGGCACGCTCTTGAGAGGGTGTTGCGCTATCTGAAGGGAACCATGAGCTATGGCATTCACTATACCAGGTACCCGAGGGTACTGGAGGGTTACTGTGATGCTAACTGGATATCTGATGCTGATGAACTGTATGCCACAAGCGGATACGCGTTCTTGCTTGGAGGTGGCGCTGTTTTCTAGGAAGTCTTGCAAGCAGACTGTCTTAACGAAAGTCTACAATGAAAGCAGAACTCACAGTATTAGACGCCGCTTAGCGCTGAGGCCTAGTGGCTTCGTGAACTCCTTATGGATTTATCGGTTGTAGAGAAACCTATACCAGCTATTTCTATGAACTGTGACAACCAAACTGTGATAACTAAGGTGAACAGTTCTAAGGACAACATGAAGTCTACAAGGCATGTGAAAAGGCGGTTAAAATTTGCCAGAAAACTGAGAAACTCCAGAGTAATTGCATTGAGCTATGTCCATACATCTAAAAATCTGGCAGATCAGTTTACTAAGGGTCTGTCACGTAATGTGATAGAAGGTGCATCGAGGGAGTTGGGCTTGACCCACTTGAAGTCACAATCTATGAGATGTGAGTAATCTCTAGATACTCATGAAAGGCCGTTAAGTGTGACTTATATGCTTCAAATAGAGGGGATGCTTTTTGCAGCCTAGTACCAGTTAAGAACTTTAGTGAAACTTACTTCACACAAAACTGTCAATTCAAGGCATAGTCCATTTTCAGTTGTGACTGAGTGTAACTACTGCTCTAGATGGATGTTCAACTTAACAATCTCCATCGAAACACTGGTATATCAAAGAAATGTGGTTTTGAGACTAGTTTACTACGAACCCTAGAGTTTGGTGAGGATTGTTGGATATATTATGGGCTTGGCCCATATAATATTTAATAAATCAAATAAACTCTATGGCCCGTAATAATGCGCGGTGTATGGTTTAATACCGTACGGGATTTTGACTAGACGTTGACTCCGTTTATATGGTTGAATATTGTTCATCTATATTGAGAAGCAGAGAAAAGGACATAGGTGTGCCCACACGCGTGCGCGCCGCCGCCGGCCGAGGCGTGGGCGTGGGCGTGGCTGTGGCGAGGCAAGGCGAGGCAGGAGGCGGCGAGCGGACGGGGCCATGTTTTGCCAATTAAGTCGTATAATTACGGGAGTTTCTTCCGTTTTTAATCAGTGGCGACTTGATGATAGGGAGTTTCACCCGTTACCGCTGGCTGAGCCTTGATGGAGAGAGCTCTTCCGTCTCCTGATCTCCTCCTGAGACTCATCGCTTCCCTACCGCGAGCATATATTCCCAACTCCTCCATCAGTCATCTTCTTCTTCGCTTCGGAGTCAACCACATCTGCTACTCTTTGGTTCTCCCCGTCCTAGTTCCCTGCTCGCATAGGAACTGGGCTGAGTAGAGCCTCGGGAACGTCTGCCGTCTTCGAGTTCACCTGCTTGGGTGAAGGGCGGCAATCATGTTTTTGGGGAGTGTCGTTGGCGGCACGACTACTCGCATCGACCGTCTTCTTCTTCCCGGCGCCGGCGCACGTCTCTGGTGATCGGCACTGCTTCCTTCCTGCACTGCAACGAGCGGGACGACTACACCGACAGGCACTATGTCGACTAGTGCATCCAGGCTCTGCCACTGGGTATGTCCTCTGTTCTCCGTTATCCAGTAAGGTCTTGTGTACTTACCTTGCTGGTTAGTATCATATACATGACGTTCATGCTTAGATCAAACATGTATGATGTCACCAACCTTTTGTTTATCGTCTTTTTCTGGATTAAATTGCTATTGAAAATGCCTAATTATCTAACATGATAAACTTATCAATTATTATCTCATGCCATATTTAGATGTCCCTGGGTGAAATGGTAAGTACGAGCAAGGACATACATGCATGCAGGAAAATACCGAGGTTACTGAAGTAGCAGGATATCATGTATATACATGTTTGTTTCTATGTATGTGTTTTACTTCTGATCTATATACTGGGCAGGATCGAGGAAACACACCTCATTTTCGAAGAGATCAAAGGCTGCATCAGCTTCTAGAGTTTTGACATTAAACACAAGTTCTTCCTTATCTGCGTAGTATGTTGCAATGCTTGCTTCAGTTGTTATCAGCAATGATGACAGTTCTAGATTTAGAGTGTCTAGATACCAACGAAGATTGTATCAAATCCCATTCCTGTATGGACTCAAGACCATCGATAACAACAAGGCACCGACGTGTACTTAGAACCTCACGACACTTTCCAATGGCGTCTTTGATCCCCACTATATTAGAGGGTGCAGTTTCCTTGGCTTGAAGAGACTCTGAATGAAAATTCATAAGCAAGCTCCGTGAGAAGTCCCTTAAATTGAAGGGTCGGGAGTGTGATAAACCCACCCAACCGTATTCTTGAAATTGCTGGTTCTCTAGTATCCTGTCGCAGTACAAGTTCCTGACAAGAGCTGATTTCCCCACGCCAGGTATCCCCCAAACAGACATAACTTGAGAATGGTTCATTTGTGCCTGAACTGTACAGTGACGAAGTTGATCCATCTGCAATCGGCGTCCAACAAGGGAAGAATTCTGCATCCAGTCCCTGGCTGCTTTCATTTTAGAGTTGGGGACGATCCTGTGGTAAGAGGAATAGACATTCCTCTGGTTATGGCTGAAGTCATACTCTGTTGATATCTCATTGCTTCGTGTCGATGTGCTATCATTGTTGGCCTCGCTTTTATCTCCAGCGTCTTCAAAACCCTAAAAATAAGAAACGGGTAAAAGACAGAAAAAAAAGTTCTTAATTTTGTGCAGAAATTTTAATCACATGAATATGAATAAAAAAATTAAGAGTAAAATTTATGGCCGATCCTCAAACTTATATTATGTCATTGCTGGTCCATGTACTCTTAAATTGCATCGGTTCAGGCCTTAAACTATGTTGGGGTCTCTTAGTCGTCCAAACAAATCTGACCCTACCCATGTATCAATGTGGCATACGAAGTGTGTGTTGTCATTGACCCAACATGTAGAACCCACATATCAGCTCCATCTCTCCTCTCCTACCTTTCTCATGGCCATGATCGATTGGCTCGTGCTACTCATGGGCCATAGGGGGAGAACTGGAGAAGGCATAGGCGGACGAGCTAGCCTGGTGATGGGCGGCAGAGGGTGCAAGCTCTAAGGTGTGGGCCAAAGATGGCATGGACACGACTGGGGTAGAAGAGAGATAGGAGGCGAGTCACACTTCAATGATTTGGATGGCAGAGGCTGACTCATGGGTGCGGTGAGCCGGTGACGGAACTCGACAGAACTCCGATGAGCAATTTCTCTACATCTGAGGCTCTTTGGCAAAATCCAACATCACCATTGAGTTCGCCTTTGTAAGCTCTATACCTCGGTGTAGCCAGGTTACAAAGATCTTCGTTGTTGTACCTTCGACCCTTATCTCCCTCTCCAACTCCGGGCGCTGACACCGAGCCGGCCGCCAACCGTGGCTTACCTACGCCCAACCCCATGTGCGCACTCCGCTTACCGCCAATGTCACAACCGCCCAATGCTATGCCCCGTTCGTCGCTGCCTCCCTCCCCCTCCCTCCTCCCGATTAGCCATGCTGCACTATCCCAGCCTAACCCCATTGGCCGCAAGCATCGATGGATGATGGGCTGCACAACCCCAGCCAGCTATTGTTGCCCACTGCTGCAGAAGATGATGATAGTTTTGGGAAATAACCAGGGGAAGTTTGTATCTTCACATAAACCCCTCCAAGCTTCTATGTCAAGCAAGTCCAGTCCTACATTGGCCCCGCATATTAGAGTCACATCACCACACACTCAACATGCCACATGAGCACAAAGGCACAAGCACTGATCCTGTTTGGATGGCCACTAAGACCTAACAGAGATTTAGGTCAAAACGATGCAATTTAAGATTATTAGTAGCGGCATATCACACCGATGTAAGTTTGAGAACGGCCATGCACTTCACTCAAAAATTAATATCGTACCTCTTATGGTGCAACCATCATAAACTAACTCGGTAAACCCGAACAACTATAGCTTAGCTCGAGTAATACCAGGAACCACCGTGGGTTCACGAAAAATTATAACCGAAATATGGATGGATACGGGGCGGACCCAGAAAATATGAATGAGGAGGAGGGGTTATAGATGAGTTATAAGAGGGGCAAAATCAATTGTAGGTGTTCCTTTGATAGGGCTGGGTAACTTAGATGCAAATGTAGGAGTTATTTTGATAGGGCTGGGTAACTTAGATACAAATGTAGGGGTTACTTTGATAGAGCTGGTAGCTTAGATGCAAATGTGGGGTTACTTTAAATTATCTTTTCATAATGATTGAAGTATGCAAATTTAGAGGTTACGCTAGGTTATCTTTCATAATGGCAGTCTTTTTTTTTTAACTTTCATAATGGCATAGTCAGTTAAGCAAGATGCAAATTTAAGAGTTATTACTTTGTATTACCTTTCACAATGTTAGATGGGTAATTTAAATACAGATTTATAAGTTATTATAATGTCATACGTGGGTGATAATAAATGATCCCGCAATCGACAAATGAAGAAAGAGGAAAGTTGTATCATGATAGTGATACAGTTTTGGCACGAAATCCAACCATTAAACCATGTACTTCCCTCCGTCTAGAAAAAAACGCAATTCTAGCTTTGAACCTGGACAAGGTGTCCAGGTTCAAAGCTAGAATTGCAGTTTTTTTTCTAGACGGAGGGAGTACGGCTATTAGGTAGAGTTGTTCCGTTTTATATTAGTTTTGGGCCCAATGTCATATAGGAACAAATATATGCTATAATTAATGGCATCGGTATAAGGAGAAATACTCCAAGACACTATGGATCTGATTGGGTACATGCATTAACTTGTATCAAGGCTTGTGTAGTGCACAGTTTATCGTGTTTGGTTGTCTGTATAGACTTTTATGTAGGCTTTCACGGTGCTCAAAGCAGCCCAATACAACATTAGCCAGAAAACTAGATTTCATTGTACTTAGATAATGCATATTTGAACAAGCTAATAAACAAAAATAAAATATTTTTACTCTGCGTACCTCTACTATAAATACGAGACCTCAACTACAACATAGAGTTGGCTACATTATAAACAACGAAACATAATTATCAAACTTGGCTATGCTAATGCAAGCAACCAATCAGACCTTAAGGCACGTACAGCGTCGTCTTTTTCCCTTCTCCATATCGGCAATTTTGCAAAATTCCCCCCGTTCGGCTCAGTAGACGGTCTCCCCGTCGTCTCGCGTGGCGACGTGCAGCCTGATCGGCAGGGAGCCGCTGGCTGGGCTGGCTGGCCAGCCCTCTCAGCAAAACACTGTTCACACGAACCAGCCAGCAGTATTTTTTTCTCACGTAAACGAATCAGCAATGATACGAACCAGCCAACCGATCATGCTGGTGGAAGGCCCGTACTCCGAGGCCAGTTGACGGAGAGAGCCGCGCTGTAGGACCTCATCCTCACTAGTCGACAGGGTGCTTGGTTCCCGCGTGGGCACGCGCAGTTTCTGGTTTGGGCGTGCACAGGATGGTGCGGCGCGCCAAACTCCCCGGTGTCCTCGCTTTCTTCCCCGTCTGTGTCGGCTTCGATTAGGAAGGGCATGGCGGCGGCGGCAGCCACCAACACCATGGTCGCGGTGGCGGCGAGGCGGCGGTACCCATCCCCATTGGTCATGGTGGCGGCCGGCGGTAACTTCCTCGATGGCTGGATCTAGCGTGGCCGATTCGCCCCTAATCCATGGCAGAAGCTGGTCCCGTGCTGCAGAAGAGCGCAACACTGTGTGAGGTCGTAGACGCGGCGAGTGTGTGGGGTGGGGCTGTGAGATGCATAGTCGCGGGAGCAGAAGAGGGCGGCAGCAGTTGTGCGGCGCAATGACAACGACGGTGGGTGATGGGCATGCAACGTCATCTGCACCCAAAAAGCTCCTTCGGTGGCCTCGCATTGGCTTCAGTTACCAGTATCTGAAAATTGGTTATCTGTTATCTGAAAATTGGTGTATTAGTGTTATCTGAAAACTAGAGTCATAGATGGCCATGTTTTTGTTATCTGTAATCTGAAAACTGGATTCATATATGTTCATGTTCTGGAAAAGTTCAAAGCTCCAATTATATTACTGAACATGTTGTCATGTATGAGCGGTTAGTGTATTGTTTCTTACTCAAATGTTTCACTGAATATGCATATTCTTTGTTTAGTCAGTTGTCGGTGTTTCGGACCAAGGGGTCCTCAACCAACTAGTAAATTTGTACTACGTGTTCCCAATCCCGGATGGTGATGCAAAGAGACACAAGGCTTATACTGGTTCAGGCGATCGGTGCCCTACATTCAGTCTGAGAGATTGATCTTGTATTCCTTGCACCGAGGTGCTTGTAGTACGGGGTTACAAGCTGGGTGAGAGAGCGAGCTATTCCCAGGTCTCGGCACGGAGTGATGGGGGCTGCTTGAGACGTTGCTCTCAGACAGCGGGTGAGTATGCGTGTTACAGGGTGTTGTATTTGTGTGTGCCTGTGTTCCTCCTCTAGAAACGACCCAAAGTCCTTTCTTTTATAGTTGAAGGGAGGACCAGGGTAGTACGTGTGCTAACTATACGGCGTCGTGCGAACGGAGGCGGCGTGTCCGAGCTTGTAGCCGGTTCCTGTGGCGGTATGGTCGTCGGAGTGGTTCGTCCTTGAAGCGCTGGGGCGACGTGCTGGTCATATCCGATCCTGTGCGTCATGGAAGCTCCAGGGCTACCTCGAAGCGGGTGTGGCGGTCAGCGTGCAGGGTCGCTGTGGGTTGACTGCGCGCGAGGCCGAGGCTCGATTGGTGCCGAAGGCCGAACCATGGTGGGGGTCTCGGCAGACGTGAATCTCGAGATGGCCGAGGCCCTGATGCAGGGTGCCGAGGCTCGGAGGGAGCAGTCGGTCTGGTACGCTGGTTCGGAGGCGATGATGACCCGGGTCGGACCTCCCATGCCGCGTTGTCCTCGGGGCGGGTGTTACGGGGCACAGCGTAGCGCCGGCGCTGATCGTGGGCACAGCGCCGGAACACAGTGGCCGGTAATCCCCGCCATGCCTTGTCTTAGCCGGTATGGTGTTGATGCGACTCCTCGTCCCGTCGGCCACTCCGTGGTGTCGAGCCGTCGTCCGGCTGAGATTGCGGGAGTGGTTGACGCATTAATAGGACGTGACATGTTGTCGGGAAGACTGGTCGAGGCGGGAGCGACGGGTTATTGCCAAGCCAGCCTCGGGCGATACGGAGAATAGCTGTCTCATCCGAGGCTGTACGCACGGGGCCTCGGGCGAGACGAAAATTGGGCTCCTTGCGAGGCCTCTCGTGGGAGGCCTCGGGCGAGGCGAGGATTTCGTCAGGGTGTCGAGACCTCCCGCGCGAGGCCTCGGGCGAGGCGGAGAGCCGGTGGGCTCGGACGGGGCTGGTGGTGAACCCATGACTTACCTTCTGTCTTTGTTTGTTGATGAGATTTAAGTGACTCTTTTGGTGTACGCTCGGGGTACCCCGATTTATGGTACCCGACAGTAGCCCTCGAGCCTTAGGGGGAGTGCGTGCACTCTCCCTGAGGGTTTGTCGAGACTCGGCTTGCTAGCCGCTCCTGTAGGGATTGCGTTTTTTGTACTTCGAGGCCTCGATGGGTGCGCGCGAGCGCACCCGCCGGGTGTAGCCCCCGAGGCCCTAGGGGAGTAGATTCATTCCCCTAGGGTCTTTTTTCTCACTTTGAGTGAGAGATTTTGCATTTGCCGAGCCCACAAGTGCGAGTTCGGGTCGTGGGGTTTAGGCAAGGTCACAGGAAGAGCCCCCGAGCCTCTGTATGGAGCGAGAGGGCGATCGGGAGCACCCCTGACTTTTTGTACGACCCTCGCGTTTCCTTTTCGCTCGGAAGGAGGGGTGGGATATGCCAAGCTACCCTCGGTGGGCACAAGCGGTGACATTCCCGATGAGCTGTTATCGGGTAGTCCGAGTGGAGGCCCGAGCCCCGTTCGCTAAGGGTCGGCTAGCAGTCCGGAGACGCACTCCAAGAGTACCGGAGGGTTTCTCTAGTGGGTGCCAGGGCCGTTTGCTGGGCCCCGGTGGCTTGTTGCCTCCCTACGGTGGGATCTCATTCGGAGACCTCTCTGCCGGTCTCGGACACGACTTGGGGCGTCCCGAGCGATCGTTCGCTCGGGCCTTGGCCATACTTGGGCTTGCCCCCAGTCGTCCCCGACTCTGTTGCCCTGGGGCGGCTGTCAAAACCCTGGGGGGCCTAGCCTTCGAACCCCTAGACCGTAATGGGCTTGATGCCCTTTGTCGTGTTTTTAACGAAACTTCCAGCGCGGGCCTTTATCGTTTGTCTTTGTCTTGGGTGCAGGAGAAGCCCCCGAGCCTCCACGCGGAGCGAGAGGGCGGTCAGGGGTCCTCCTGACTTTTTTGTTCGACCCTCACATATCCTTTTTGTTTGGACGGAGGGGTTGTTTACCGAGCCCATTCGGGTGCGAGCCTGGGTCGCTGGGTCTCGGCAAGGTTGCAGGAAGAACTCCCTAGCCTCTGCATGGAGCGAGAGGGCCGTCAGGAGTTCCCCTGACTTTTTGTACGCCCCTCACGCGTGAGGGTTTGTTTTGTCGAGGCCCCCTTGGGCGCGAGCCTGGGTCGTGGGGTCTCGGCATATCTGCAGGAAGAGCCCCCTAGCCTCTGCACGGAGCGAGAGGGCCGTCAGGAGCTCCCCTGTCTTTTTGCACGACCCTCACGCTTCCTTTTCGCTCGGAAGGAGGGTTTGTTTTGCCAAGCCCCCTCGAGTGCGAGCCGGGGTCGTTGGGTCTCGGCAAGGTTGCAGAAAGAGCCCCTTAGCCTCTGCACAAAGCAAAAAGGCCGCCAGGGGTTCCCCTGGCTTTTTGTACGACCCTCATGCTTCCTTTTCGCTCAGAAGGAGGGGTGGAATGTGCCACGCTACCCTCGGTGGGTACGAGCGGTGGCACTTCTGGTGAGCTATTATCGGGTAGTCCGAGTGGAGGCCCGTACCCCGTTCGCTAGGGGTCAGCTAACGGTCCAGAGACGCACTCCAAGAGTATCGGAGGGTTTCTCTAGTGGGTGCCGGGGCCGTTCGCTGGGCCCTAGTGGCTCGGTGCCTCCCTACGGTGGGATCCCATTCAGAGACCTCCCTGCCGGTCTCGGACACGACTTTGGGCGTCCCAAGCGTTTCGCTTGCTTAGGTCTCGGCCCCGCATGGGCTCGCCCGCGGTCGTCCCTGACTCTGTTGCCCTGGGGCGGCTGTTGAAACCCCTAGGGGCCCAGCCTTCGAACCCCTGGACCGTAATAGGCTCAGCGCCCAGTTCCTTCATCTGAAAGGAATAGGGCGAGGGGAATATCTTCCCCATCGGCTCGGCAATGGCTGGCGTGCCTTTTGAGGCGGTTTTCTAGGGAGACAGAACATCGCCTGCTACCGCAGCGGTCGGGCACACCGTGGTGTCAGCGGATGGGACGTAACTGTTCCCACAATTAATGAGAAAAAAGGTGGGCATGCGGGCGGTAAAATCGGATCGGGGTTAACCGCGCCGAATTCGGGGGAAACTTCCCCGATTTCATCGCCCGTCCGTTTCGTCTTTACCCTGCATAAATACGTAACGAGCCTCGCCCCTCCTCACCTTACCTTGCCTGTGTTAGTTCTGCCCCCATCGAGCCATCGCTAGAGCAGTGGACGCCGAGAAGAAGAAGGGAGGAAGGCGAGCTAGGGAGAGAGAGAGAGAGACAAACTCACCACCGCATTCGAACCCTCCACCACACCCATGGCCAGCGACATCGTTGTCATTGAGGTAGACCCCTGGGATCCGTCTGATGTCATCGTGGAGATGCTTCAATCGCTCATCGACGGCGGACTCCTTCGTTCGGTGACGGACCCTAATAGGCCAGAGTGGATCGCTTCGTCGGGCGAGCTGGAGCCGAGGCCTCGCGACGGCTACATCGTGAGCTTCGTCTCCTTTCACGAGCGTGGCCTCAGCGTTCTGGTGGATTGGTTTATGCGGGCACTCCTGCATTACTATGGCGTGGAGCTCCACAACTTCAACCCCAACTCCATCGTGCAGGCGGCCATCTTCGTCGCTGTCTGCGAGGGGTACTTATGGATTGCTCCCCATTGAGAGTTGTGGCTCCATCTCTTCCGGGCGGGGCATACCACTAAGCCAACGGGCATGTCGGGCATGAGGAAAGTGGTGAGGGCCGGTGGCTGCACTCTCCAAGTGCGTCAGGACCGCTAGCACCTCTACATCCCGGCCCAGCTCACGTCATCTAATCGTCGATGGTACACGAGCTGGTTCTATCTTCGCAACGACGACGGAGGACCTACCCCCTACACTAGGCGGATTGTGGGGAGCTGCCCAAAAAGGTGGCAGTACGGCGTCCCGAGGAAGGATCAGCCCAAGCTGAAGCCGCTTCTGGAGGGGCTGGAGAGGCTACTAAGCCGTGGCCTTACTGTGGCCGTGGTCGTGGCTGCCTTCCACCGCCGAAGGGTGCTGCCGCTGATGGCTCGGCGGCGGCGCCTGTTCGAGATGAGGCCGGGTGAGCCAAATGAGGGCATCCGGATGTCCTCCTCCTGCCCTTTCCGATGAGGAAATTCTTCACCGGGTGGGGGAGACGGTGGAGGCGAAGCTGAGAGGCGGCAACCTGACCCCCATCGCGATGCGCCCGTCGCGGGGGTTCCTCTCGCTGGTAAGTCGCGCGCCGCTGCAGCCCTCGAGCCCTCTCTATTTTCCACTATTTCTCGTTCCCTTATGCGCGATCACCGTTCCTGCAGGGGATGAGGGATGTGCGAGCCTCTCCGCCGCCCGTTCCCGAGGACGCGAGGCGGCGGGCGGTCAACCGGGCGCACGCCGAGGCGTAGAAAAAGAGGAAGGACGCCAAGGCGGCGAAGCGTACGAAGCAGATTCTCGCGCGCAAGAAACTAGATGAGCGTCGCCGGCAGCAAAGGAAGGATGGCCTCCCGTTGGAGGAGTCCCCGTCGCCGTCGTTATCGACGGATGCCTCGGACGAGGATGACGAGGGCGAGATGGGGCGGGGTCCCTTGGACCATCTCCCTGACGTAGGGGAGACGGTGCCCGGGGCATTGGCAAGCAGCCTGGCGCTCCCAGGAGGAGGAAGAGGAGCTGCCCCAGGGTCGGCGGTTGCCCGCCTCGGGGCCGAGGCCGACACGCCCAAGGAGCGGGCGTTGGGCAAACGTGCCATCAGCCCGGTGGGCTTGGCGGCAGTGGTGGAGCAAATGGCGGCGGGTGCAACGCCACCGCCCCTGTAGAGGATCGAGGGAGCACCGAGGCCCGTTGGGGACAGGCCGGCGCCGGCGGATGCGGAGGCCGCGCCCCTGCCACCGCCACCGCCCTTATAGACGAGGGTTGCAGTGCCGAAGCGGCTGCAGCCTCGCTCGGGGGTAAGCGTATTTTTGGGTAGAGCCTCAGCGTTTTCTGTTCACTCTTTGGTCTCGTGCTGACCCTATAAGTGATTTGTCCTTAGTCGGAAGCGACCTACGGAGGTGCTTTCCTTGGCGCCCCTCAAGGCGCTCAAGGTGAGCCCTGGCTCCTCCATCCACTAGGTGGCAGAGGCGCAGGCCGCCCTACAACGCGGCGCGGCGTCGGCGAGGGCCGACCTGAAGGAGCCGGCCACCCAAGGAGGGGCTGCCGAGGCGACCCCGACACAGACGGGGGAGGGAGTGCTTCCACCCCGCGAGGGCGAGGCTCATGAGTCGGATGGGGCCAGGGTGCCCTTAGTTGCCGAGGCCACCGAGGTCGAGGTCCCTAGGATCTCTGAGGCTGAGGCAACGGAGGCCGGGGCGCCCAAGATCGCCGAGGCCGCAGCGGCGGTGGTCGATGTTTCCGCGACCACCGAGGCCATGATGGCGGAGGCCGGAGCTCCCGAGACCATTGAGGCCATGATTGTGGAGGCCGGACCCCCCGAGATCACCGAGGCCGACGTGACGGCGGTGTGGCCATCTGCCCAAGAGGTGGAGATGAAGGCGGCGGAGGCCTTGGTGGTGCCCTTGGTTCAGGGCCCGCCGTTGTTATGAGAGAGCGCCCGGGAGGCGGAGGTCTATCCGATCTCCTCCGACGATACTTCCCGGGCGCGGGAGGTGGTCGACGCCGAGGAGACCAGCGCTGTGGAACAGCCGGTTCTGACCCTGGGCGAGGGAAGCTCGGCCCTCAGTGCAGGTGCGACCCGAGCCTCGCGGGTGGGATCACCCGCAGTGTACTGTGGTAGGAGCCAGGACGACCCTGAGGGGGAGCCTCTGTTCGCCCTTGAGGACAGCAGCCGAGGGCGAGCGCTGGGACACCTTCGAGCAATACCGCCAGCTCACGGAGCGGTCACTATGGACGGCGCTGTCCGTGGTGGACCGACAAACTACCCGGAGTCGCCCAGGTTCGCGCTTTCTTTTCTCGTGACGATGTCGTCTTTTTCTGAGTTTTATTGTAGTGAATGACCCCTGTTCTGCTTCCCCAGGAGCTCGAGACCCGGTCCCTTGGGAAGTCGGTCTTTCTCCGGCGGGAGAGGGACGTCTGGACCAGCTCCAGCGGCAAAAGGGCCTGCTTGCGGGTGCCAACGAGCTTCTGGCGGCGCGGAGCGCGGAGGTGGAGGACCTTCGGCTTCATTGTGCCGACGCGAAGGTCGAGGTGGTCACGGCCAGGAGCAGGTCGCCCCTTTGGCGGCGCGGGTCAAGGAGTTGGAGGAGGAGCTTACCCGCGTCGCCGGTGATCAGGATGCCTTCAGGTCCCGGGCTGAAGAAGCGACGGCCTCGGGCAAGGCCCTTGCTGGGCAGCTGGGGGCGGAGCAGAGTGCGCACCAGCTGACGAAAGGCGCCTTGGATGAGGCCCTTACGGCGGTTGAGGCCTCTCGGACCGAGGCTGTGGTCTAGGAGGGGAAAGGCCGAGGGTGAGTACTGTCCCCTTCGTTTTCTTCGTTTTTCTTGTGTTCGCCTCCTAACTCCCTGGTGTGATGCAGAGCTGGGGAGAGAGGCTCTAGGGCTGCCGAGGCTTCTCGGGTCGAGGCCCAGCGCCTGAAGGAAAAGGCCGAGGCTTCCCCGTGCCGAGGCCCAGCGCTGGGGAGAGAAAGCCGAGGCCTCTCGGGTCGAGGCCCGACACTAGGAGCAGAAGGCCAGGGGTGAGTTCCGCAGGCTTCCGTCCCTTTTTTGGCTTGTTTTTCTTCGCGCTCAATCTTACTCCGTTTCCTTGGGCGCAGAGTTGGAGGCGGAGGTCACCCGGGCGGCCGAGGCTTCCAGCGCTATGTAGACGGTGCTCAAGACCGAGATCGAGGAGCATGAGGCACTGAAAGGTGCCACCCTTTCCGCCTGTGAGGCCTTGGAAGTCGAGGGGGTTCAGTCAGGCAGCTCCCTTGGGAGCCGTTTGATTGCGCTGAGCAGCCAGATGCGCGAGCGGCTTGAGGAGCGCTGCACACGGGTGTCAAGCGCGTGTTGGCCGTCATCGCCTCTCACTACATTGGCATCGACCTCCCGGTCATCAGTGATGGTTATGTCCTGCCTGATGATGACGAGGAGGCCAATGCGGCGGTCACGAAGCTGATGGAGGTGGCGGAAGGCCCTGGCACGGCGCTGGCAATGCTGTTCGAAGAGGAGGTGGTCCCTCCCCTGCCGTCTGCCGATGCTGGAGGCCCTGAGCCTTGACCTAGGCCCAAGGGGCCATGTAAAATAGAGTAGGAATTATCTTTGTATCGTAACGCTTGTGGCCGTCGAGGCCTTTCTTTTTGAAGTACTCGTGTTTCTTAGTTAGTTTTTCTCGTGTTTCCGAGCCTCTGCCCTCTGTTGCTCTGATCAGATTTCTTTTGCAAAAAACCTCCTTGGAGCTTAAGCCGTCCCTTGGGCGAGAGGTGGTGAGGGAGTGCCGTAGCCCGGAGGCGTAGGCCGTCTCACGACTCTACCGGCCTCCTGCTTAGGAAACAGACTTTCGGTCCATGGGCTTTTTACAACCGATTCATCAGAGCGTGCTAGAGAGACTTGGCGTAGGAATTTTTTTCGAAAAATGACTGAAGAATGGTGCTTGAAGAATGGTGCATGGGACTTAGGGGGAGTCCCCCATCTAGCCCCCGAGGGAGGCTTGGTTCTGCAGAGGCAGAGCCGAGTCTCCCTTACAGTGTTATCGTATTGCCGAGACCCACGATGGGCTCGGGGGGGTTTCTCGAAAAATTAGAACAACTAAAGAACGCTTCTTAATTGTATTCCGAGAAACAATATATACAATGCTTGGAAATTTAAGGGTAAAAGCGACGTAGCTGTTCTATGTTCCAAGCGTTGGTGAAGATTTCGCCCTTCTCGTTGGCTAGCTTGTAGGTCCCGGGCTTCAGTACTTGGGCGACGATGTACGGCCCTTCCCATGGTGGGGTCAGCTTGTGGCGGCCCTTGTTGCTCTGTGTTAGCCTCAACACCAGGTCGCCTACCTTCAAGTCTCTGCTTCGAATGCGCCGAGCCTGATAGCGCCGTAGGGCTTGCTGGTACTTGGCCGAATGTAGCAGCGCAACGTCTCGGGCTTCCTCTAGTTGGTCGAGGGCGTCTTCGCGGGCGGTGCGGTTGCTTTGCTCGTTGTAGGCCTGTAGCCTCGGGGAACCATATTCCAAATCAGTGGGGAGGATGGCCTCGGCACCATAGACCAGGAAGAAAGGTGTGAACCCCGTGGCTCGGCTTGGAGTGTTCCTCAGGCTCCAGGTGACCGATGGGAGTTCGGCGAGCCATTTCTTGCCAAACTTCTTCAACCGGTTGTAAATTCTTGGCTTGAGGCCTTGTAGGATCATGCCGTTGGCACGTTCTACTTGGCCAGTTTGTCCTTGGGTGTCCTACGGCCGACCAGGCCACACGGATGTGGTGGTCGTCGCAGAACGCCAAGAATTTTTTGCCGGTGAACTGTGTCCCGTTGTCGGTGATGATGGTGTTTGGGACCCCGAACCTGTGGATAATGTCGGTGAAGAATAGCACTGCTTGCTCGGATTTGATTTGATTGATCGGACGAGCCTCGATCCACTTGGAAAATTTATCGATTGCTACCAAGAGATGGGTGTAGCCCCCGGCGCCTTCTGCAGAGGCCCGACCATGTCGAGCCCCCATACGGCAAATGGCCAAGTGATGGGGATGGTTTGGAGGGCTTGGGCCAGGAGGTGCGTCTGCCGTGCGTAGTACTGGCATCCTTCGCAGGAGCGTACTAACTTGGTGGCGTCGGCAACCGCCGTCGGCCAGTAGAACCCTTGGCGGAAGGCGTTTCCGACGAGCGTCCGAGGCGCCGCGTGGTGCCCGCAGGCCCCTGCGTGCAAGTCCCAAAGTAGGGCTTGGCCTGCCTCGGTGGTGATGCATCGTTGGAGGACGCCAGAGGGACTTCGTCTGTACAATTCGTGATTGCAGAGGACGTAAGTCTTGGCTTGTCGCGCAAGCCATCGGGCTTTGGTCCTATCGCTAGGAAGCTCTCCCTGAGCGAGCCAATCAAGGAACGGGACTCGCCAGTCCATGTTCTGGTCGGTCTGGGGAGGCCCCGTGTCCACTTCCATGACCTCGGGCTCGGCCGAAGGAGTCTTGGCAGCCGAGGAGGCGTCGAGCCCCACGGTGGGTTCGGCCGGTGGGCCCCTCTTCTGCTGAGGCGTAGTCAACGGAAGGCTTGTGGAGGTCCCTGGCAAAGACGTTCGGGGGGACCGGAGCCCGTGTCGAGGCCATCTTTGCCAGTTCATCCGCGGCCTCGTTGTATTTCAGGGCGATGTGGTTGAGTTCGAGACCGTCGAACTTGTCTTCTAGGCGACGTACCATCTTGCAGTATGCCTCCATTTTGGGGTCGAGGCAGTTTGACTCCTTCATGACTTGATCAATGACGAGTTGCGAGTCGCCCCGGATGTCGAGACGCCGTACTCCAAGCTCGATGGCGATCTGCAAGCCGTTGACGAGGGCTTCATACTCGGCCGCAGTTGTTGGAGGCGGCGAAGTGGAGCCAAACCATGTAGCGCATGTGTATTCCGAGGGGCGAGATGAAGAGCAGACCCGCGCCTGCCCTCGGACTTCATCAGGGACCCGTCGAAGTACATGGTCCAGCACTCCGTCCGAATTTGAGCAGGTGGCAGTTGGGTGTCGGTCCACTCAGCCACAAAATCGGCCAAGACCTGAGACTTGATTGCTTTCCGAGGCGCAAAGGTCAGGGCTTCCCCCATGAGTTCGACTGCCCATTTGGCTATCCTACCCGAGGCCTCCCGGTTATGGATTATCTCTCCTAGGGGGAAAGACGATATTACCGTTACCGGGTGGGACTCGAAGTAGTGGCGCAGCTTGCGTCGAGCCAAGACTACGGCGTAGATAAGCTTTTGGATGTGGGGGTAGCGTGCTTTGGTCTCGGAGAGCACTTCGCTGATGAAGTAGACAGGTCGTTGGATGGGTAGAGCATGCCCCTCTTCCTGCCTCTCTACTACTACGGCCGCGCTGACCACTTGGGTTGTTGCGGCGACGTATAGTAAGAGGGCCTCGTCCCTGGCTAGCGGTACCAGGACGGGAGGATTGGTGAGCAGCGCTTTGAGCTTGGCGAGGGCTTCTTCGGCCTCGGGGGTCCAAGAGAAGCGTTCGGATTTTCTCAAGAGGCGGTACAGAGGCAAGCCTTTTTCGCCGAGGCGCGAGATGAAGCGGCTCAGGGCCGCAAGGCATCCCATGACCCTCTGTACTCCCTTGAGGTCTCTGATTGGTCCCATGCTGGTTACGGCCGAGACCTTCTCCGGGTTGGCTTCGATGCCGCGTTCTGAGACTATGAATCCCAAGAGCATGCCTCGGGGGACCCCGAACACACACTTCTCGGGATTGAGCTTGATGCCCTTCTCTCTAAGGCATTTGAAGGCTATCTTCAAGTCGTCGACGAGATCCTCGGCCTTTCTGGACTTGACCACGATGTCGTCCACATAGGCCTCGACGGTTCGCCCGATGTGGTCGCCAAAGACCTGGGTCATGCACCGCTGGTAAGTGGCCCCTGCGTTTCTGAGGCCGAAAGGCATAGTCACGTAGCAGTACATGCCGAATGGGGTGATGAAAGAAGTCGCGAGCTGGTCAGGACTCTTTCATCTTGATCTGATGGTAACCAGAATATGCATCAAGGAAAGACAAAGTCTCGCATCCCGTAGTGGAGTCAACGATTTGATCGATTCGAGGTAATGGGAAGGGGACTTTTGGACAGGCTTTGTTCAAACCGGTGTAGTCTACACACATCCTCCATTTCCCATTTTTCTTTTTGACCAACACAGGGTTAGCTAACCACTCTGGATGGGATACTTCCCTGATGAACCCGGCCGCCAAAAGTTTCTGCACCTCCTCGCCGATGGTCCTGCGCTTTTCCTCAGTCGAATCGGCGTAGGCGCTGCTTCACCGGTCTAGAGCTGGCCCGGATGTCTAAGGCGTGCTCGGCGACCTCCCTTGGTATGCCCGGCATATCCGAGGGACTCCACGCGAACATGTCGGCGTTTGCGCGGAGAAAGTCGACGAGCACGGCCTCCTATTTGATGTCGAGGGTGGCGCTTATCCTCAGCGCCGGTCGTCGGGGCAGGCGGGGTCGACTGGGACGAGCTTGATGGCCTCCGCGGGCTCGAACGTCCCGGCTCGACGCTTGGGCTCGGGCAGCTGGCTGCCGAGCCGGTCGAGGTCGACGATGAGGGTCTCGGCTTCCACGAGAGCCTCGGCGTATTCGATGCACTCGACGTCGCAGTCGTATGCATGCTCGTACGTGGACTCGATCGTGATGACGCCGTTGGGACCCGGCATCTTGAGCTTGAGGTAGGTGTAGTTGGGGACCGCCATGAACTTGGCGTAGCACGGCCGCCCCAGGATGGCGTGGTAGGTTCCCCTGAATCCGACCACCTCGAAGGTAAGTACCTCCTTGCGGTAGTTGGACGGGGTGCCGAAGCAGACGGGAAGGTCGATGCGCCCGAGGGGTCGCGTGCGTTTCCCTGGCACGATGCCATGGAAGGGCGCGGCGTCACCCCGGAGCCGCGAACGGTCGATCTCTAGGAGCTCCAGGGTGCTGGCGTAGAGGATGTTGAGGCCGCTGCCTCCGTCCATCAATACCTTGGTGAGCCAGGTGTTGCCGACGATTGGGTCGACAACAAGCGGGTACTGCCCGGGATTCGGGACATGGTCGGGGTGGTCATCTCGATCAAAGGTGATCGCTTCCCGAGACCAGTCGAGGTATCGGGGAGTGGCCACCTTGACCTGAGAAGACCTCTCGGCGCTCCCTCTTCCGCTGGCGCGCTGTGAGGCACGCCGAGGGTCCGCCAAAGATCATGAAGGCGTTGTGAACCTCGGGGAACCCATCGTCCTTGTCATCGTCCCGGTCGCCGGCCCCTTTTGGCTTGGTGTCAGTCGTCGGGGGGCCCGAGCTTGGCGTAGTAACGCCTGGAGCATGGAGCAATCCTCGAGGGCGTGCTTTACCGGGCCCTGATGGTACGGGCAAGGTTTCCTAAGCATGTCGTCGAAGGGCCTAGGGCCCTTGAGGCCTCGGGGATTCTTGCGTTCTGCGGCCGCGACCAGATCGGCCTCTAGGACCTCCTGCTTCCCCAGGCGGCCCTTTTTCTTTCTCTTGGGGAGGTGGGAGGCTGAGGCCTCGGGGGCCTCGTCCCTCCGCTTCCCCTTGGCGTCGCTGTCGGGGAAGATGGCTCCAACAGCCTTCTTCGCCCGAGGCGAAGTTGGTGGCGATGTCGAGGAGCGCGGCAGCTGAGCGCAGGCACGTTCCGACCTAACTCTCGGACCAAGTCTCGGCAGGTGGTGCCGGAGAGGAAAGCCTGGACGATTTCCGAGTCGCCGACGCTGGGCAACTCGGTGCACTATTTGGAGAAGCGCCGGATGAAGTCTCGGAGAGACTCGTCCGGTTTCTGGCGACAGCTCTTAAGATCCCAGGAGTTCCCAGGGCGCACGTATGTGCCCTGGAAGTTCCCGACGAAGATCCTAACCAAGTCGCGCCAGTCGTGGATTTGTGAGGGAGGAAGGTGCTCGAGCCAGGCTCGCGCGAGTCTGACAAGAGCAAGGGGAGGTTGCGGATGATGAGCAGGTCATCGTCCACGCCACCTAGCTGACAGGCCAGGCGGTAATCGGCAAGCCAGAGTTTGGGATTGGTCTCGCCGCTATACTTCGCGAGATTGGCTGGTTGCCGAAACTGGGCCAGGGAAATGAGCAGCGCGGATGGCTCTGCTGAAGACCCGAGGGCCTGGCGGTTCAGGAGAAGGACTAGCGGTCCTCCTCACTGTCATAACGGCCACCTCGGTGTGGGTGGTAGCCCCGAGGCAGGCCCCTCATTGTCGTGGCGTCGTCGCCTGCTGACCACCTCATGGTCTCCCTGCACCTCGCGTCGATTGCCGAGGCGGTCAAGCAGCAAGGGGACCCTATGGGCTATCGGTGCTCGAGCGGGCTCGGGACGAACCGAGGCTTCCCTATCCTGCCGAGGCTGGTGCCGTGGGCAGGTTCAAGGTGCCCCCGTGCCATCGGGAGGTGGAACTCTCGGCCTGCTGCACCGCGGCGGTCTCTAGGAGATCTCAGAGCTCGCCGCGGACCCGTCGCCCCTCCGTGGTAGAAGGCTCGGGCATCGCGTGGACCAGCATTGCCGTAGCCAGCGACATTCTGGCTAGCACGATTGAAGACTGGGGTTTGCTCACTCCCTTCGTCGTCGTGGATGCGGTGATGCACATCTGGGCCCTCCGTCGGGCTCCTCCGCCGTCGCCGCGACCTCGCTGCTCCTGTTCGAGAGAGTCTCGAAGCTAGCTGTAGAAGGAGTCAGGTCTTGTTCGACCTTGGCCTAGAGCTCACGGAGCTGTTCCAGGTCCAGGCGTTGAGGTCGTGCAAGGGCGAGGTTCTCGTTCCGTGCTGCCGGCAGGACAACGCGCGGAGGTGTGGCGGCGCCTGTACCCGGGCGAAGTGGGGAACGGCTACCACCCCCTTCCTCCTCGTCCGCCCTCGGCATCCCGAGCCCGACGTGGAAACACTCGCGAGTGGGGTCGTAGGTGCCCTCGTCGTCGGAAGTCGGAGTAGCCAAAGCAGTATTCGCTTGCGGCCAAGAAGCGGCGCATGGCTTCAGGGTCGTGGAGTCCGGAGAAATCCGCTTCGGGCCATGCCTCGTCCTCCTCCAAGGAGTCGGCGTGGGTGTCGAGGTTGAGAGCGAAGCGCTGGCGGCGTCCTAAGGGATCCTCGTGAGCGAAGTGTAAGCGTAAGCATAAGAGGCGGCGGCATTTCTCAACCCAAAGGGGTATGGGGATGGTGCCAGTCGCCGGGCTCTGCTCCGCCGGAGTTGGCTCCTCAGGGAGCGGTGGAGCGGAGCTTGATGACTGGGCGTCGCCGCGTGCCACCGGCGTTTTTCCCTTGTCCAAGCTCAGGCTAGACAGGTCCCCAACCAGGGACCTTGCGCCAACAGCTGGTCGTAGGATATCGGCGGAGAGCGGCGTGTCGCCCTGGATTCGCATAGCGTCGGGGTGATCCTGCTCGCGTCGTGCCTGGCGAGCGCGGCGAGAGCGGCCGCCCGGGCGCCGCCTGCTGCCTGGGCTGCCGGTGCGTGACTTCATCGTCGGTTGGTGGGGCTCGGGGCGTGAGGAGTACCATGTCGTACTCATGCCCTAGAGACATGAACTCTAGGCTCCCAAACCAAATCACCGTGCCGAGACGCAACGGTCGTACGGGGTCTGCCATCCGGAACTTGTTGGGATGACGAAACTGACACGCAGAGGCCCCTACCTGGCGCGCCAACTGTCGGTGTTTCGGACCGAGGGGTCCTCAACCAACTAGTAAATTTGTACTGCGTGTTCCCGAATCCCGGATGGTGATGCAAAGAGACACAAGGCTTATACTGGTTCAGGCGATCGGTGCCCTACATCCAGTCTGAGAGATCGATCTTGTATTCCTTGCACCGAGGTGCTTGTAGTAGGGGGTTACAAGCTGGGTGAGAGAGGGAGCTAGTCCTAGGTCTCGGCACGGAGTGATGCGGGCTGCTTGAGACGTTGCTCTCAGACAGCGGGTGAGTATGCGTGTTACAGGGTGTTGTTTTTGTGTGTGCCTGTGTTCCTCCCTAGAAACGGCCCAAATCCTTTCCTTTTATAGTTGAAGGGAGGACCAGGGTAGTACGTGTGCTAACTATACGGCGTCGTGCGAACGGAGGCGGCGTGTCCGAGCTCTGTAGCCTGTTCCTGTGGCGGCATGGTCGTCGGAGTGGTCCGTCCTTGAAGCGCTGGGGCGACGTGCTGGTCACATCCGATCCTAGTGCGTCATGGGAGCTCTAGGGCTACCTCGAAGCGGGTGTGGCGGTCAGCGTGCAGGTCGCTGTGGGTTGACTGCGCGTGAGGCCGAGGCTCGGTTGGTGCCGAGGCCGAACCATGGTGGGGGTCTCGGTAGACGTGAATCTCGAGATGGCCGAGGCCCTGATGCAGGGTGCCGAGGCTCAGAGGGAGCGGTCGGTCTGGTACGCTGGTTCGGAGGCGATGATGACCCGGGCCAGACCTCCCATGCCGCGTTGTCCTCGGGGCGGGTGTTACGGGGCACAGCGTAGCGCCGGCGCTGATCGTGGGCACAGCGCCAGAACACTGTGGCCGAGTAATCCCCGCCATGCCTTGTCTTAGCCGTATGGTGTTGATGCGACTCCTCGTCCCGTCGGCCACTCCGTGGTGTCGAGCCGTCGTCCGCTGAGATTGCGGGAGTGGTTGACTGCATTAATAGGACATGACATGCTGTCGGGAAGACTGGTCGAGGCGAGAGCAATGGGTTACTGCCAAGCCAGCCTCGGGCGATACGGAGAATAGCTGTCTCATCCGAGGCTGTACGCACGGGGCCTCGGGCGAGACGGAAATTGGGCTCCTTGCCGAGGCCTCTCGTGGGAGGCCTCGGGCGAGGCGGGGATTTTGTCAGGGTGTCGAGACCTCCCGCGCGAGGCCTCGGGCGAGGCGGAGAGCCGGTGGGCTCGGACGGGGCTGGTGGTGAACCCATGACTTACCTTCTGTCTTTGTTTGTTGATGAGATTTAAGTGACTCTTTTGGTGTACGCTCGGGGTACCCCGATTTATGGTACCCAACACCAGTAAATCAATAGTTTGCAAAATGATTTTGTCCTACCTGATTAGCTGCATGGAATGGTACTGTGTTTGGCTAATACATGGAAAACATTGTCACTATGCTATTTTCATAATGTGAAATGGTAGCTGTTTTTGGCTGACTCGGGGCTAAGAGGATGTGTGCCTCTTTGTGGATCTTTCTAGTGAAATTTTCATTGAAGTCAAATCTGTAGCAGTTGCTTGCGCTATGGAAACAAAGAAAATAGATAAAGATGTTGCAATTATATACAATATATCATTTATATTGATTATTTTAAAATATTGTAATCATGTTCATCTTATTTAAGTTTGATCCGTTTTTTAGCAAATAGCAACACACTAGTATACAAAATAGTCTTGACAATTGATCTAGGCTATATACACAACAATAAATAGTTCACAGACAGTGAAACAATTTTTAGTTGTCTCTATGTCAGATTCGAGGCTCGTACAGACGACCCCTGTCTCTGGGTTGTACACGCCTTTATGTGTTAAGAAAGTAGTATTCTTCTTGTAATCTTATGGCATTGAAGTTTTGGAGCAAGTGCGACAATTCAATGGCTTAGTTCTAACCCTAGAGAAATACGAATACTATACTCAATATGGTAGACGGGATATTAATCCAGCGTGCGCACAATCACACACATAACAAAGACTAAGGCTAAAAGAAAACGGAGGATGTTGTGATACTGGCACCTTACGCGGAAGCGATTGCTTGGATCTACCTAGGCGAGATGCTCACGAGAGATCGCACACACCGCAAAAGAGACTCGATGTTTGGTAACGAGGTTCGGCCGAAGACTACGTCCCCGGGGCATGCTTACGGGCGCTCCTGCTCGAAACCGTGACACTGGCTGGCCGAGGCGCCGGCCAAAATCACCAACACCCCCCACGAGCCTGTTTGTCATACACCCAAATGAGGGCTGAAGGCCCATCTGGTCTAGGTGCCAGGGGCAGCAACAGTGCCGCAACCAAGGGGGCGCCGCCTAGGAAGGAGGCGCGCACAGCAAGGGAGGGTCCCCGCCGCTCCACTATCCATACCCAGATGATCCCCAATAGGAATAGGATCGGTTGAGATTAGATAGGGAGGAGTCCATATCTATAAGGACTTCCCTCAATAGATTAATTATGATACAAGTTTACCTAGGACTATAAGTAGAGAGGCTATGTAATCATTGCGGTCAAGAAAGAACAGCCTAAGGGCTTCCCTATCCCTCTCCTCTCTCTCTGTTGCGTCACCTCCTCCTCTTCTTCCCCTGTGCCACACCCTCTTCCTCCCCTAAACCCTAGCCGCCACCACCATAGCCGCAGCCACCCTAGGGCCCCTAACCAATAGGGCTCTTACACTGGTATCTCGAAGACTAGATCGAACCGATGGCCACCACCACCAAGATCGTTGATATGGAGACAATCTGCAACAACGTCCACAACATCACCGATCGCTTTTTGGAGGAGATGAACAAGTTCCTTGATCAGCAACACCAAATCCCTCCGTCAAATCTAATTCAACTGGAAAAGATCACACCAACACTCAGCAGATTCAACACCAAAATCAGCCCTACTTTTGCTCCTATAGATGCGTCTAAGGAGTCTTCAGATGGAACCTCCACGGTCACCAAGCACGACACCAACTCCACAAATGAGATCACCGCCGAGGGAACCACACACGACAACAGTAGGTTTGTTCCTCAGGGGAACGACGTCTACCACATCGTCAACAATGGGTATGCTCCGATCACCAACTTTGGGGCTACCACAGCCGCCAACAGCAGCAGCAGCCCGCTGTTGCCTGACACAGCCGCGCCCTCACTGCTTGCTGCACCTCGCAGCGAAGACGCAACCAGCCGCGCCGCCGCCGGCCATCTCCACAGCGACCTCGCCACCAAGATTGGGGACAACGACGCTCGCTGCAATGACGAGCATCCACGCCCCAAGAAGACCCCCGACATCCGCGACGTCACCGACCAGTGGATGAAGTTTGGCGAGCTCATCGCTCGTCTCGACACTCTTGCACCGATAGCGGTTCCAGAACTACTTTTGGTGGGGACCCTCTCGGCTCCGACAATGGCAACGACATCAGGCGCGCCACCAACACATCTACCATGCCCCCTCAAATGCCTCACCTCCACGAAGATGATGGAACACGACCACAAATGCAAGAACCTCTTCGACATCACGGTTGTCAACAACTACGACACCAAGGACATCGACAATAGCCTACTCATGATGATCGGTACTACTCAGTGGGCGGTTCATAGCTCCCCTCCCATGTTTCTTGCAGGAGCGATATTGGGCACCGACGTCCACATATTGGTTGACACGGGCGCTACACATAATATCATCGACATCAACGTCGCACGAACTATCAGCCTCCTCGAGCAGCGCATCACCACCACCATTCTCATTGGCAGTGGCCACGACATCTCGTGTCGAGCAGGAGCCTTCAGCGTGCCACTCCGCATTAATGCGGAAAGCTTCCAGGTCAATGCCTTCCTCCTCAACATTGGCAATGACGTCGATGTCATCCTAGGCACGCCATGGTTGGTGGACCTCGAACGCTTCACATGGGACTTCCCCACCATGGAGCTTCAGTACTACCGCAATGAGCGCTCCATCTCCTTCACCGCCGTACAGCCCCGACGCGCACCGGTGACCGTTCTCGCTCTCCTGGCACTGCCGCCCATCACTAGGATACCACAGGAACAACCAGTGCTACCTCGACTACAAGCACCACCGTCACTACCCCACGACATAACAAACCGGGCAAGCCGGTCTCGATTCCCTCAACAACATCGGCACCATCGCGCCGGTCTTTGATAGTCTATGACGGGCCATGCTTCAACAGAGAGAGCTACGCCACCTCGCCCTCACCATCACCCAAGGGACGGTAGTGCTGGCCTGGTCAATTGACCAAGGCTTGCTCTTCTTCGATGGGCGCCTCTACATCCCCGCAACATCGCCACTCCTTCTGGATCTACTTGCGGCCATATCACTAGGTGGCCCTGATAATATGAGGTACCTGGCTCTAGGCAAACACTCACCACCAATGGCTCCCCACCATAATGCCACCCCCACAGGCATTCTATTGGGTCACCCATGGCTGTAGGACGTAGTCTCCCCCACTACGGTGATCTTCATCAATGGCTTGGGACGACAGATCTTCTGCGTTCACAACATCTTCACCGGCCTCTGACCCGACTCTGACCAACAACAGCTGTCGGATACCATAAAAAGGGGCACCCTAAGCAAGAACCTAAAAATTGCTTAGACCTTGTAAATATCGAAGCCAAGTAACAACCACGAAGCCTCGGCCGATTCTCCGATTCACCCGAGGCCCACGTCGCAAGGCCTCAGACGTGGTACCAACCCTTCGCCTCGACTGAGGCCCCCTCGCCCGAGGCCCCAAATAGCAAGGCCTCGGACGGACCCCAAGGATCCGCCGGGAGGACAACAGCGCCACCTGCCATGAGAGCGGAGGAGAATGTAGCTACGGCGGTAAGGCGTACTCTCGCTATCTCTCACCTCTCCTCCCCCTTCTCCCTTCTTCTCCCCGGCGCTCTCTTCCCCTGTTCTTAGTAACTGCTCGAGGGCAGAAAGGGGCAAACGCAGGCAGCAAGGTAAAGAGGGGTGGGGCGAGGCTCGTCACATATTTATGGGGGAGGGAAGGGGGCGAAACGGATGGGTGATGAAACCGGGGAAGTTTCCCTCAGATCTGGCGCAATTAATCCGGATCCGATTAAACCGCCCACATGTCCACCTTTTCCTTATTAACCGCGCGCGCAGAGTAACGTCCCATCCATAGACATTACGTCGCATCCAACTACAGCGATGGCGGGCGCCGTTCCGTCTCCCTGAGAAACTGCCTCAAAAGGTGTGCCCGCCATTGTCAGTCGATGGGAGGGGGAATATCCCCCACCTGATTCCTTTCAGGCTAAGGAACTAGGCACCGAGCCCATTATGGTCCAGGGGTTCGAAGGCTGGGCCTCCGAAGGTCTCGATAGCCGCCCCAGGACAAACAGAGTCAGGGATGACTATGGGCGAGCCCGTATGTGGCCGAGGCCCAAGCAAGCAATTGCTTAGGATGCCCTAAATCGTGTCCGAGACCGGCAGGGAGGTCTCTGAATGAGATTCCATCGTAGGGAGGCACCGAGCCCTCGGGGCCCATCGAACGGCCCTGGGACCCACTAGAGAAGCCCTCTAGTACTTTTGGAGCGTGTCTCTAGACCGCTAGCCGACCCCTATCGAATGGGGCACGGGCCTCCACTTGGACTTACCCGATAACAGCTCACAGGAGGTGTCACTGCTCGCGCCCACCGAGGGTAGCCTAGCATACTCCACCCCTCCTTTTGAACGAAAAGGATGTGCTAGGACCGCACAAAAAAGCCAGGGAGACTCCTGATCGCCCTCTTGCTCCGCGCAGAGGCTCGGAGGCTCTTCCTGCAATCGAGCCGAGACCCAGTGACCCAAACATCGCACTCGGGGGCTCGGCCAATAATCCCTCCTTCTGAACGAAAAGGATGCACGAGGGCCGCACCAAAAAGCTAGGGAAACTCCTGATCGCCCTCTTGCTCTGTGCAGAGGCTCGGGGGCTCTTCCTGCAATCGAGCCAAGACCCAGCGACCCAAAAAATCGCACTCGGGGGCTCGGCCAACAATCCCTCCTTCCAAACGAAAAGGATGCACGAGGGCCGCACAAAAAAGCTAAGGGAACTCCTGATCGCCCTCTTGCTCCGCGTAGAGGCTCGGGGGCTCTTCCTGCAATCGAGCCGAGACCCAGCGACCAAAGATCGCACTCAGGGGCTTGGCAAACAAACCCTCCTTCCGAACAAAAAGGATGCGCGAGGGTCACACAAAAAAGACAGGGAGACTCCTGATCACCCTCTTGCTCCTCACGGAGGCTCGGGGGCTCTCCGTGCAATCGAGGACCTGAACTCGCACTCGGAGGCTCGACAAACGCGATAAAATGACTAAGGAACTGGGCACCGAGCCCGCTATGGTCCAAGGGTTCGAAGGCTAGGCCCCCAAAGGTTTCGACAGCCGCCCCAGGACAAACAGAGTCAGGGACGACTATGGGCGAGCCCGTACATGGCCGAGGCCCAAGCAAGCAATTGCTTGGGATGCCCTAAGTCATGTCCGAGACCGGTAGGGAGGTCTCTGAATGGGATCCCACCATAGCGAGGCATCGAGCCCCCAGGGCCAATCGAACGGCCCTGGGACCCACTAGAGAAGCCCTCTAATACTTTTGGAGCGCGTCTCTGGACCTCTAGCCGACCCCTATCGAATGGGGCATGGGCCTCCACTCGGACTTACCCGATAACAGCTCACCGGAGGTGTCACCGCTCACGCCCACCAAGGGTAGCCTGGCATACTCCATCCCTCCTTCCGAATGAAAAGGATGCGCAAGGGCCGCACAAAAAAGACAGGGAAACTTCTTATCGCCCTTTTGCTCCGTGCAGAGGCTCGGGGGCTCTTCCTGCAACCGAGCCAAGACCCAGTGACCCGAACTCGCACTCAGGGGTCCGGCAAACACGATAAAACCCCACACTCGACAGGGAAAAAGCCGCTAGAGGAGTAAATCCACTCCTCTAGGGCCTCGGGGGCTACACCCAGCGGGTGCGCTCGCGCGCACCCACTGAGGCCTCGAGCAGAAAAATACAATCCCGACGGGAGCTGCTGCGAGCCAAGTCTCGTCAAAACCTCAGGGAGAGTGCTCGCACTCCCCCCAAGGCTCGGGGGCTACTGTCGGATACCATAAAAAGGGGCACCCTAAGCAAGAACCTAAAAAATTGCTTAGACCTTGTAAATATCGAAGCCAAGTAACAACCATGAAGCCTTGGCCGATTCTCCGATTCACCCGAGGCCCGTGCCGCAAGGCCTCGGACGTGGTACCAACCCTCCGCCTCGACCGAGGCCCCCTCGCCCGAGGCCCCAAACCGCAAGGCCTCGGACGAGGTACCGATTCTCCGATTCGCCCGAGGCCCGCGCCGCAAGGCCTCGGACGAAGCACCGATTCTCCGCCTCGCTCGAGGCCGGCTCGGCAACAACCCCGTCGCCTCCGCCTTGACCGACTTCTCTGACAGAATGTCACGTCCAACTAATACGTCCAACCACTCCCGCAACGTCAGCCGCACGTCGGCGTAGTACAAGCAGAGTGGCCGACGAGACGGGAGTCACATCGACACCATGCAGTCAGGGACAGGACGGGGCGGGGGTTACCGGCCGCTGTACTCGACACTATGCCCACAGCTGACACCCGTGCTGCACTGTGCTGCCTAACCCCTGCTCCAAGGATAGCGTGGCGTGGAGGGTCATGTCCGGGTCCCTGTAGCCTCGGAATCGGCATGAAAGCCCAACTGCTCCTTCCGAGCCTCGGCTACCCACCTCTGCACCTTGTAGCCTCGGGACTCGCGCTCACCGAGCCCCCCACAATGGTTTAGCCTCTGCACCGACGGGACCTCGGCACTCTACGCTGACGACATACAGCGATCGGCACCACGCCCGTAGAACGCGCCATACCCTGCGTCGGGCTGCAGGAGCTCCCACGTCGTGTACAGGGCCTAGCTCCTGTAGCCTCGGAATCAGCGTACCCGCGCCATCGCATCAACCCTGCCTCGGCACTCCACGCCGGTCAAACATATAGCGACCAGCACGCCTCCTATAGAAGAGGGCACGCCTGCCACCACAGGAGCTCCCACGTCGCACAGGATCGAGCGTGACCGACGCGTCGCTCTAGTGCACCGAAGACAACCGCTCCACCGACCATACCGCCATAGTGACAAGCTGTAGGGCTCAGACATACCGCCTCCGCCAAGAGAAGAATGCCACGTAGCTAATACCTGTACCGCCCCTGTGCCTCCCTTCGACTATAAAAGGGAGCAACTAGGGCCGCTTCTAAGGGGGAAGACGCGCGAAACGGTAGAGACCCGCAGAACACACCCGCACGAGCGACGCGCAACACTTTGTAACACGCACTCCTCCACTGCGAGAGATCAACATCTCAAGCAACTCGCACTACCACTCTACGCCGAGACCTGGGACCGGCTCCCTCTCTCGCCCTGCTTGTAAACCCCTACTACAAGCACCTCGGTGCAAGGAATACAAGATCGCTCTCTCACACTGGACGTAGGGCACTGATTGCCTGAACCAGTATAAACCTTGTGTCTCTTTGCATCACCATCCGGGATTAGGGGCACGCAGTATAAATTCACTCGTTGGTTGAGGACCCCTTGGTCCAAAACACCGACAACAGCTATCCCCTAACGAGTTCGAGAAGGGCTACTTCATGTTCGGCACCATTCTGGACCTGACAACAACGCCAGCTACACGCTCCAACTCCACCATCTGGCGACGGGTGAACAACTACTTGCTTCCTGACATCGCCAATCACTTCAACAACTTCACGGCTCCACCGAAAGAGATGCAACACTTCGCCGTTGACGCCGCGGTCCGCCGCACCTTGCTGCTAGCAGCCCGCCGAATAACGATGACCGCGGAGGGAACAATCAGGCCATACACCTACTTCTTCTACAGCTACATCAGCAACCTACTCTACCGCCTCGAGTTCGTGTGGAATGCACGAGGGACAACCTCATCCTTGCAGACCCAATTCGTGGCCGCCTCTTCGTCGCCATTGAAGCCATCCTCCTAGGACAAGCGTATCCACCCGACGGCGTCAACACTTGGACACTACTTCAGCGCGAGGACGCGCTGATCGGAGAAGGGGGGAGTGATGTCATACGCCCAATGAGGGTTGAAGGCCCATTTGGCCTAGGTGCCAGGGGCAGCAGCAGTGCCGCAACCAAGGTGGGCACCGCCTAGGAAGGAGGCGTGCACGGCAAGGGCGGGTCCCCACCGCTCCACTATCCATACCCGGAGGATCCCCAATAGGAATGGGATCGGTTGAGATTAGATAGGGAGGAGTCCATGTCTATAAGGACTTCCCTCATTAGATTACTTAGAATACAAGTCTACCCAGGACTATAAGTAGAGGGGCTATGTAATCATTGTGGTCAAGAAAGAACAACCTAAGGGCTTCCCTATCCCTCTCCTCTCTCTCTCTCTCTCTGTGTGTGTGTGTTGCGTCACCTCCTCCTCTTCTTCCCCTGCGCCGCCCCCTCTTCCTCCCCTAAACCCTAGCCACCGCCACCATAGCCTGCAGCCACCCTAGGGCCCCTAACCAACAGGGCTCTTACACTGTTGCTTTGGGTTGCTTCTCACTATCGTGATTGAGTAGGTTACGAGTGCAGCCCCCTCCTTTTATAGAGGAACCGGGTTACAAGAGTCAATATCTAGCTCACCTAACCCTCTATTGCTAATTACAACACAAGTTTACTGTAGCCCCAATTAATACAATTAAATATTCGACGCATTTATAACATAGGAAGTAGCAAGAGAGTAATTTTATTTGCAGAATTAAGGTAACTGGCGGGTGTTTTCAGGTTTACCTCTCTCAAGAAAGCACAAATATAGTGTTCACCCGGCAACTGCTTCAGGTCCAATACTTGATACGAATGTCCCACGCATAAACTTGCAACTTCGTATTTCTGTGAGGCCACGACGATCCAGCTGCCATTCTTTCTGTTGGGAAGGAACGTCCGGATTGAATCCCACTCTGCCATGGTGGTCAGGTCTTCCAAGACAACGAGGTACCTGTTCTTGTCAACTATCTGAACGAACTCACTGAGGAGATCGGCACTCGCATCCATACTAGTTAGGACATCAACACCAATGACTGCTCCTTTTCGTTCTTGGCAACTGTTTGCGTAGAAGTGAGCCATCAAGGACCGGACAAACTCACGGGGATTGAATGGGTGAGTGAGGTTGACCCAGGCTCGGCATATGAAACTTTGAATGATCTCTGGATCACTGTAGCAGCTTCTGATGATGGATGTCGTCCCAATACCTCCGTCTGCCCCCCACACCGAAATCACTTGAAGGTCAGCATCGTCCTTGTTGGTGATAAGCTGGGTGAGATCCCCTAAGATGTGGTGTCTTCTCGTGTCGTATCCGACAGAATTGGGAGGCGCCGGTTGTTGCTGCGCGAGGACGGGCTTGGACTTGGAGCCAGAGTTGCTGATGAAGCTGTACCGAGAGTTCCAGTGGCTAAAGTCCTCCATCCTCACCCTTAACGCCTCGATCATAGACACTGCTTCCCACGAATCGACGTCACCATTCAGGGAAAAGACGGCCTCGATGCAGTCTTCTAGGTCATAGGCCAGCTCACGCACCTGCCTCACCCAGTCCCATGCCACGACGTCGTTGATGTGCACCTCGTTAGTGACTTTAAGGGATTGGATCAAACTGAACTCTTTGTTTATGAACGCCTGGACATGCTCCACGCTCACGGGATGCAGATTTAACTCGACTGCCCATTGGACCTTGTTCTGGGCCACCTCCAACACCGACTTGGCTAACCCAATCACCAGGTCCCGCATTGTGTACTGTACGTGCTCTCTCAGCCTTCTAACTCCCGTTATGTTGGTTGTTTCTTGTGTGGTGTAGCTAGTGGCAGGAAGCAGTGATGCTTGTGCTGGAGACGAGGATGTATCCACTGGAAGTACCTGGAGATGGGATTTTCAGAAGAGGATATCAGAAGCCTTATTCTAATAAGAAAATTAAAGTGCTGGAGTTCCTAAATACACGATGCAGAGTTTCCTCTTCCATTTATCCAGAGTACTGGAAAGATGCGTTATGCGAGATGAGTTGGTCTTAACTACAAGTATTATTGTACTCCTACCTATATATGTCACTTGCTACAACTTTCAACAAATAAAAAACAATTCAGCATCTGGGATTCTAGGCTGTTGAGGTGCTTGTGAAAATTTAATGGCCGAAATAATTTCCTTTGTATTATCTGGTGGTTAGACTTAACAATTGAAATATGCGTAGGCCCGTCTCAATGGGGAGTTTCATCACACAAACTGACACGTCAACTTTGTGCTGGTAACTCTAACAGCGGGTTTCATCTAGATAAAACTCTACGAAATTCTCTATCTCTCACTTCATAATTAACATGTCAACTCAGCAAATTTGCTGATATGCCACAACACTAAATGAGAATAAAACTCCTTTAAAACTTTCATTGAGACTGGCCTTATAGTAATGTATAAAAAAAGGCATCAAGAAATGGTCAACGTTAAACAACATATGCCATCGCATGTACTATTTTGAGGCATGATAATTTTGCATACTAGTCTATCAACCCGTGGTACTCCATGTGCACGAACTAGAATATTAGAAAATATAAGCATTAGACTTTAATGTTTAGTATTTACAACTAACCAAAATTATTAGTTATCTCTGCTTGCACTCTATCTTTGTCCATTATCTAAATACTCAATATTGGTACTCTACAATCTCTATCCGCCTGTCATAATCTTATCAATTACTATGTATCTTTTTTACATCCATATAAACATTTTTTCCTTCGTTTGCATAGCACCTCCATGCATATATATCCAGCATGAATTTAGTTGAGATCTTATTTTAAGCTACGATAGTTCTTGTTGCGTCTTATGTCTCGTGATGTCATAATTCTTTATTTTACCTTTTTAAATTTAAATCTTATTAGTTGCTATGCAATTTTTTTATCAATATGTGAAGTTGAAACTCTTTTCCTTATTGTGCCTATTACTCAAAACTCTCCTTTTGTATTCATTAAATGTAAGGTCTTAAAGTTCTAGACTACATGTTGATTACTATGATGATATAAATGGCCATTTAAGCCTGCACTGCATTGCTCAAGATAGAAGGTGGATCTTGGAGTAAGATTTAGGA
Organism: Miscanthus floridulus; assembly: GCF_019320115.1. Lineage (NCBI taxonomy): Eukaryota > Viridiplantae > Streptophyta > Magnoliopsida > Poales > Poaceae > Miscanthus > Miscanthus floridulus. The sequence goes on along the minus strand of NC_089580.1, from coordinate 37,169,282 downwards.
GGGGCCGATGAACCTCAAAAAGATATTGATATTTAGATTAATTATAGTAACATTCATGTTTACTCCAAAGAAATTTTAAACACCAGGGAGACCATGACCATCTTTGGGCTATACTAACCTTCTACGTTGCTTGAGATGTTGAATTTCCTCTATCAAAACATTATATGTGTAGTACTATTTGTTTATAGAAAAATAGTGTTAAAATTATATTATGGATATATCATAATGTTCTAGTCAAAATACATAAATTTATCTAAATTAGCCACTTACATTAATTATTTTCATGGAAATTAATATAATTTTAAATGAATTGGTACATGCGTTGTTAAGTGAACATTTTCCATGATTGGTAAAACATACAAATAAATTTGTATGCTCATGAATGTATGTATACTTGATATGCACTGATGGCACAACATGCACTTTTTTACTTAATGGTAATAGAATTGGGTAATTTAGCAGCACATATATGAATAATTTATGGTCATTTAAATTTTTTCTTGTAGCAGTAGTAGTTGTTGTTGGTAATTTTTATGTAAAGGACGTTTTACTTTGTTCTTAATAATGGTATAAGTGGGTAATTTAGTTATAAATTTAATAGTTACTTAGATTACCTATCATAATGGTAGGGCAAGTATTTTTATACAAATTTAGAGGTTACTTTAGATTATGTTTCATAACAGTAGAGGTGAGTAATTTAGATGTAAATTTAAGGCATTATCTATCATAGTGATAGGGAAGGTAATTTGATGCAAATTTAGGAGATTAATTTAGATTATGCTTCATAATGGTAGATGTGGGTATTTTTAAAGGAAATTTAGGGAGCTCCTGTATACTGTTTTCACAATGGCAGGAGTGGATAATTTCTTATAAAACATATTAGAGTCAACATATATTATTATCAAAGCATAATTTGCTACGGGATATTGCATTGCCAGCAGACATCGAAAAAATTCGAATTGGTCGATGCCTGGTGGATACTTTGGTTTGTGACAAATTTTCTAGAAGACACCATGGCAATTAAAATAATCATTTTTTTGCCTCCGGAGGAGAAAGAACAATGGTGAAATAAATGTGCGTTTTGCGGTCGAGAATGGGATTCGCTAGATAGCTTATTTGATAGCTTGGAAATCGAAGTTGACGCGAATCCGAACAAAGACTTAGTCATTTTCTTAAGTCAGAAAATGGATCGACGAAGTGAAGTTTGGGAATTTTTATAGAAGAATAGGTTTAAGTAGTAACATGGTTTTAGGGTATGTTTTAGTAGTTTGATATACCATCTCGAGCGTTAAATAGTTAGTTTAACTATAGGATCATCGAGTTGGATTTTTGAGCCGCTTTAACAACCGTGCATGGCACGTTACCATCGGTCGCTGCGTTTGGACGTGGTCACCCTCTGTTTCGGCTTAGCGCGCTGCGCTAGTCCGCCCGCCGCGCCAGCTGCCCAACGCGCCCGCCGCACGCGGACCACCGCGCTGGCCGGTCCTGCCACTAGCTCCGTGGTGCGGGCCGTGCCGCCGTTGCTGCGCCCTGGCATGCCACACACGCACACGCACGCGCATGCCGCGCCCGACGGCCTGGCCGCTCGGCCAACACCGTCGTCGTCGCAGGTCCGCTGCTCTGCCCAGCCCGCTATAGCCACTTCACCATGTCGCTGACCACGCGTCGCGCCACTGCGCTGCTGCTAACCACGACCGTTTGCGCAAAGTCACCGCGTGCGCCCTGCCACCACCGTCGCATCCGCTTGGCCGCTCTATTGCCTCACGCCCGCCTGGCGGTACCGTGCGCGCGTGGCCACTTTTGGCATTGCCCGCACGTCGCCTTGCCTCGCCTGCTTTGTCGGTGTGTCAGCACTCGACGACGCTACGCTGCTGCCTCCTCTGACCGACACCATGTCACTGCGGCGCGCTGGGCCGAGCCATCGTCGGCAGTTTGTGAATTATGGCCGTGCGGCCCACCATCCTGAGCACGTTGGTCGTTTCCCCATCGCCCTATAGCCGTATGTGTTGTGCACCGATTGACAGTCGCGTCCCACCATGGCAACGTCCCGCCAAGCCACATCGGCCGTCCCCTGTTCCTCTACCGCCTTGGTCGTCAGTCCCGCGCTTGCAATTCAACCTGGTGAAGCCACCTCAGTCCAATTAACCCCGTGCACAACTCCATCATGTAGCCAGCCAACCGCCCGACCCCACCTTGCAGTGAGCCTCGCCGTGCCATGCTCCAATTCGGAGTTTTCCCTCGCCGGGTCATTAAGGCCGCTGGGGCATGCGTCGAAGGCCAGCTCCCTATCCAGTGTAGCTCGTGTTAATTCGTTGCACCGCTAGCTTCGCCTCCGCCTACTCATCAGCCTATGCACCTTTGCCTAGTCGCTACCACCACCTAGCCTCCCCTGACGTAGCCTTGCCACCGCCGTGCGCCACCGCACCGCCCGTGCACACACGGCTAGCCCGGCTTGGGCCGCCTCTGGCTGAACCATCGCGTCGTCTGTGTTCGTGGCGAGTTCCTTGAGCTCACTCGCTACCCCAAGTTCTCCAGCATTGTTGTAACTCACCGGAACATCGCTGTTGCAGTGCAGGAGCTCCGCCGTCGTGGACCGGCCTCGCTGCGATGTCCCAGCTCGCGCTTCCTTTGCTCAGTGCTTCGCGTTCAAGCCTAGTAAGGTATCGACTCCGTAGATAGGGCGGGGAGGGGCTGGTCTCACCGGCATAACCACCGGTGTCAGCGTCGCCGCGCCGATGCGCGCGTGGGAGGGCCCGAGGGTATGGCCATGGTAAAGGAGATAGCAGACTGGCGAAATAGTGCTAATAGTGTTCGTGCGATTACCGGGTAGGCCGGGGGTGTTTTTGCATGATGACCGATGCGCGCGGGCCTTCCCGTCGCGGGCCGTCGTCGCCCGGCTGGGCCGCGCCCCTGCATGGGCTGCGCCATGCATCGCGCGCATGCGCGAGTCGCGCCAAACTGGGCCGAGCCGCTCGCGTTGGGTCGCGCGGTAGAATTGAGTTTTCCATTTTCCAGTAAGGTAATAAATGCTTATTCAATTTAGTTTTGAGCTGAACTTTGATAAATTGTAGTAAATCTTAGAGATGTCCAAAAATAGTGAGACAAAATTTGTTGGGTTCACAAAAATGCCATCTATCTGTTAGTGTAGTTAGTTTACAGTTAGCTATAATAATGATAGGTTCATAAATTCAATTTAGAAAGCTTAGTATTATTTAGCCTAATATTTGTAGGAATTTTTGTGGCAAATTGATGATAGCTTTAGACATGAAAGTTTTATAGTAGGTTCGTTAGATTATTATGTGCTCACTGTAATTTTTGTAGCCCTAGAGTAGGTTGATAAGTAGAGTAGCTAGTACCCCTTGTTTTATCATATATAGAGTAAATCGGTATTAAGAGTAAGGATACCTTTAGTTGATAAGATAATATATGTCAAACTTCATACTTGTTTGTGGTAACAGTAGGTAACTTAGCACCTTAGTCGGTAGGACTAGCTTACTAGCTTGATAGATGTATTTTATTTTAAGAGCTGCTGTTGCCATATTACTGAGTGTTGCATCATCATTTCGTGCATGTAGATCACGAGTTGGTAGAGTTTGTGCCCGTGGATGAATAGGATTATGAAGAGGTCATTGAGCAGTACAAGGAGGAGATCTTCGTGTAGGAGGGAGCCCCGGAGCCTTTTGGTGCTGACTTTGTTGACCCACCGCCTGCCCAAGGCAAGCCCCGGTGCATAACCCGTAATTTTAATGATCACTGAATATGTATGATGTGCATTTACGTTACAGGCATTTTATGGAAACTACATGCATAAATATATCTACCTATGAGTCCTACTAGTATAGGTCGAGTAGCTGCAATGCTCAGGATTGAGGTAGCGTGAGTAACCTGCCGTTACTCACAATAGGTGATAATTATGATCACTCATGATAAATGGTGGAAAGGAAAATTGTTGATCGGGTAGGTATATGGTTTGGGTACTGGTGGGTATAAAAGGTTGTGTCCTACGGCCAACAGGGCATAGCTTGGTTACACTTTTTCCGTGTCTGTGTCGGTTAAGGACCGACCGTTGCATAAGTCTCGAGATAGGTCACATATTTATTATCACGAGCACACACTTAGGTATGGACGTATGGAAGACTTGTTGCTCTCTTGTTGTGGGTTCTGGCTCTTTTCGGACCAACTGATTGGAGGCGAAATGTTGGAGGTCCTTGCACCGCACTAAGTCCAGGACTTAGGAGCGGGGGCTTGGAGTCCAAATTTGGATGGGGACCTAGACCCCATGACAGGAGGGTGATGGGTTGGTCCTGCTTGTGCCTAGGGTACAAGCGGGGCGTGTGTTTTTGGGTACCCAGCTGGGGGCATTGATTTGCAAATCGTCGGGCGATCCGGTACGGCTTGTTTTGGGTCTAGCACCGTAGTAAGAACTGAATGATGAAAGGTGAAGAAATGGAACTGATTGCTCAACTCTTGCATGAAAGTAAAACATGTGCTTACATAGAATGGCTAGATAATCAATTAATCATGGCTATTAATAATTACATAAATAAGGAGTCACTATTAGTATTGCTTTCTGCAAAAAGGAAACCAGCAAACTATAAAGCTTTGCATATCCCTTGGAGTTGGGAAAATATTCCCACTAGTCGGATAAGTCTTGCGAGTACATTGTGTACTCAGGGTTTATTTACCCCTGTTGCAGGTAATGCTTGAGGAGTACCATTGTGTGAAGGATTCTTTTGGTGGGCACATACGGATCCTTGTTCCTTTATCGCTAGATGTTTATTTTTATTCTGTTGTTTAATATTCCGCACTTGTGACTTTGTAAATGTAATAATGTACTTTTTACGAACTCTGGATGTATGAAATGGATTAAGTATTGTAACTCGTTCTCATTATTGGATCCTTGGGGAAAAATGTGGATCTTTTGGGTTCTCCCTTGGGGTGTGCCCGACGGATACCGCCCGTTGTAGCTTGCTTTCGGGGCGCTTAGTGTATGGTGGAAGACGGGCGCCTCTGTAAGTGTGTTATTTCAGGTGGTTCTGCCATAGTTGGTACCAAAGCCAATAATGAGTTTACGAGTTCGTCACTCTTTTCCAAAACTTAAAATTTGACCAACAAAAGTTTTGCGAAAAATAGGATGCGTTAAAATCATGTAAATAAGTATAAGCCCTAGCAATATGGTCTATTTAGGATAGCGGCACTGGTTTTATCTAATCAGTTTCTATAGGTACACTGACTTACATTGCGTAAGAAATCGATTAGCATACGGAAAGTGAGTGTGCGATGTGCCGAAATCTTTGTGAATGCCGCTATATTCCGGCCTGAGTGATCGGATAGGCCGATACATGCATCATGATAATAGCATCTTGTTTAAAACTAAAATCCCCCTACACGTATAATTTGGATTAGTAAATTGATAGGATAAGTAAAAGAATGCTTTAATAAATGTCTCGTCGTTTCTCTAATCCCTTGTTTATGAATCTGGAGGGTTGTTCTAAATAGATGGTTCCTATCTCTTACAGATGAACCTAAGGTCCAGACGTGGGAGCACCAGTGCCGGGGCGGGCCACGATCTTGGCGAAGGCCAGGTGAAAGTGGTCGGGCCAATGAGCACGACGGGGAGAGCCATGAGGCTCCACTGTTGGCTCCTCCTCCTCCGCCACCGCCGCCGCCACCGCCAATGACTCATGCGGATATGATGGCGGAAATGATGGCTGCTCATCGCGAGTCAGCCCGTGCCATGGAGCTGCTGGCACAGGCTGTCGCTGGCTTCGCTCGTGCAGGCCACAGGGGCAATGGTGGGAATGGGGGTGGTGCTCACGGTCCTGAGGGGCCCTGCTCTTACCAGGATTTCCTCAAGACGCACCCGCCTACGTTCACACCATCTGCTGAGCCCCTAGATGCGGAGCATTGGCTTCACATTCTGGAGCAGAAGTTCCTGTTGCTCAACGTGACAGACGAGTAGAAGGTGCGCTTTGCAGCTCAATAGTTGTTGGGGTCCACAAGTGCATGGTGGGATACCTTCATTGCCATGCAGTAGCCATGTCATAGGGTGACCTGGCAGGAGTTCACCGTAGCATTCAGGGAATTTTATATTCCTGTTGTTGTCCTCAATAGGAAATTGACAGAGTTCCTAGACCTACGGCAAGATAGTTTGTCAGTGATGGGCTACGTCAATTAGTTCAATCACTTCTCCCAGTATGCTGGGACTCATATGGATACAGACAAGAAGAAGAGGGACCGCTTTTATCGTGGCCTCTCTTGCAGCCTTAAGGAGAAATTGGATACTAGGAACTATCAGACCTTCGGGGCAATGATGAATGCTGCCATCGCCATGGAGGGCTTGCAGCGGGATTCCCAGGCGGAATGGAAGAGAAAGCGGATGGCTACGGGGTCTTCTAGCCACCCCCATACTCAAAAAGTACAGGTTGTTCGATGGGTGCCCTATCAATCATCAGGCGGTCATTCGTTTTGATAGCCCCAGCATACTTCTCAGGCTTCTTCCACATAGTACCATGCACCTACTCAACAGGTGCCGCAGCAGCAGCCCCAAGGACAGCAGGCCCCACCTCAGCTGGGATAGGAAAACAAGCTGGGTGCTTGTTTCAAATGTGGCAAGGATGACCACTATACCTAAGAGTGTCCCTAGAACCAGCCAGCCCAGTCTACCCAGCCATCGGCTAACTCCAGGCTAGTGAAGCAGATAGTGATCAAGAAGAAAGTGCCAGTCAGCCGATCTAGACAAGTGAATTTTATGGATGCTGAGCAGATATTGCAGCAAGAACTAGTGATGGCTAGTATGTTTACCATTGATTCCCATCCAGCTTATGTGTTGTTTGATTCTAGTGCATCACATTCATTCATGAGCATGGGATTTGTAGACCGGCACAATATACCTCTTATGGCTATACCGTATGCCTATAGAATTCGTACTCCAGGTGCGCAGATGTGCATCAATACTCGGACGGACACAGTGAGCTTGGTATTAGCCACTCACACCTACCGTCTCCAGTTCATGGTGCTGCCTGGGCAAGGCATTGATGTAATTCTTGGGATGAACTGGTTGCGGGTGTATGGGGTAGTCTTGGATCTGAAGCAGAGAATTATTGAGTTACGGTTTCCTTCTTCTGAGGATAGGATGTCTCTTCTAGTACCCTCAGATCCAGTCTTACCTGTTGCTGCTCATGCTGAAGCCTCTCTTGATCTTGCCTCTATTCTGGTAGTATGTGAGTTCCTGGATGTTTTTCCTGAAGATCTACCAGGGTTGCCACCGGACAGAGAGGTGGAATTCTCTATTGAGCTAGAGCCCAGTACTGCTCCTATCTCCCGACGCCCGTATCGCATGGCTCCAAAGGAATTGGCTAAAATGAAGAAGCAGCTAGAAGAATTGATGGAAAAAGGATTCATCCGTCCTAGCTCTTCACCATGGGGTTGTCCAGCCATTTTTGTGAAGAAGGATGGCACTCTTCGGATGTGTGTGGATTACCGCCCTCTTAATGCGGTAACCATTAAGAACAAGTATCCTTTGCCTCGTAAAGATACTTTGTTCGATCAGCTAGCTAGTGCCAAGGTGTTCTCCAAGATTGACCTCCGTTCGGGCTATCATCAGATCAAGATTAGACCACATGATATACCAAAGACAACTTTTTCTACTAGGTATGGGCTGTATGAATATCTAGTAATGTCTTTTGGTCTCACCAACGCTCTTGCATTCTTCATGTACCTGATGAATTTGGTCTTTATGCCGGAGCTGGACAAGTTTGTTGTGGTGTTTATTGATGATATCCTGATATATTCCAAGAACGATGAAGAGCATGCCCAACACCTTCGGATTGTACTGACTTGATTGAGGGAACACAAGCTGTATGCTAAATTCAGCAAGTGTGAATTCTGGTTAGATCGAGTACAGTTTTTGGGGCATATGTTGACACCTGATGGTATTTCTATAGATCCCAGCATGTTGCAAGAATGCTGAATTGGAAGTCTCCCAAGTCTATGCACCAGATTCGTCAGTTTCTTGGTCTAGCTGGGTACTATCGGCGTTTTATTCTAGATTTCTCCAAGATAGCACAGCCGATGACCAAGCTGCTCCAAAAAGAAGCCAAGTTTGATTGGAGCCTAGCCTGTGAAGAAGCCTTCCAAGCTTTGAAGACATTTCTGACCACTGCTCCTGTGTTGGCCCAACCAGATAATGATAGGCCTTTTGATGTATATTGTGATGCCTCAAAGATGGGGCTGGGATGTATGCTTATGCAGGATGGGCGTGTGATAGCTTATGCTTCGCGCCAACTAAAAAAGCACGAAGTGAATTACCCCACTCATGATTTAGAGCTGGTTGCTGTGGTCCACACTCTAAAGATTTGGAGGCACTATCTGTTGGGCAACAAAGTACATATTTTTATAGATCATAAGAGCCTCAAGTATATTTTCACTCAGTCTGAGTTAAATATGAGGCAAAGATGGTGGTTGGAATTGATTAAGGATTATAACTTGGAGGTGCATTATCACCCAGGAAAGGCCAATGTAGTAGCTGATGCTTTGAGCCGAAAGTCACATCAAGTTGAAGAAACACCTTTGTCTCTTAACCATGCAGAGGTGCTGGCTCACATTGCCTTGACCTCAGAATTGCTGGAACATATTATTCTGGAGCAGAGGCAAGACACTGAAGAAATTCCTCACATTAGGAAATTGATTGCCAAAGGGCGTGGCCCGCACTTTAGTATTGATGAGCAAAATATAGTGAGGTACAAGGATAGATTGGTGGTTCCATCAAATGATGAGCTGAAGAGGAAGATTTTGAATGAAGCTCACCATTCAAATCTATCTATCCATCCTGGCAGCAACAAGATGTATCATGATTTGCGCCACTTGTACTGGTGGTCCAAAATGAAGCAGGATATCACCCAGTACGTCGTGGAGTGCGACACTTGTGGGAGAGTTAAAGCAGATCATATGCGTATCCTAGGATATTTGCAGCCCTTGACCATTCCTATTGGGAAATGGTAAGATATCTCCATGGACTTTGTGGTGGATTTGCCCCATACATCCAAGGGCTATGATTCTATTTGGGTCATTGTGGACCGTCTCACTAAGTCTACTCATTTTATCCTGGTGGACACTAAATATACAGTCAGGAAATATGTTGAGATATATTTTGATCGGATCATGACCCTACACGGAGTCCCCTTACTATCATCTCTGATAGAGGGTCAGTTTTTGTCTCTCATTTCTGGGAGCAACTACAAGAATGTCTTGGTACTCGTCTCCTCAGAAGCTCAGCATATCATCCACAAACTGATGGCCAAACTGAAAGAGTGAACTAGGTTCTCGAGGATATGTTGAGAGCTTGTGCCATTTCTTTTCTTGAGAAGTGGAATGAATGCCTGAAGTTAGCTGAATTTTCTTATAATAATAGCTACCAAGAGAGTATTCGTATGGCACCATCTGAAGCTCTATATGAAAGAAAATGCAGGACGCCACTTAACTAGGTTGAAGTGGAAGACCATGGATACTTTAGGCTACATTTCATCAAAGAGGCTCAAGAGCAAGTAAGCATTATTCAGAGTCACTTGAAGGTAGCTCAGAGCCGACAGAAAGCTTATACAGACAAGCAAAGAAGGCCCTTGTAGTTTGCAGTTGGAGATTATGTGTATCTCAAGGTGTCTCCTATGAGAGGGGTGCATCGGTTTGGTGTCCATGGCAAGCTAGCCCCTCAATATGTGGGTCCTTACTAGGTGTTGGCATAGTGTGGCCCAGTTGCCTATCATCTCCAGCTCCCCGATATTTTATCTGCGGTACATAATGTGTTTCATGTATCACAATTGAAGAAATGTTTGTGGGTTCCTGAGGAAGCTGTAGAAATTGAAGGACTTCCCCTCTAGCCTGATTTGACTTATGTTGAGCACCCGGTAAAAATCCTGGACAAAAAGGAAAGAGTGACTAGAAACAATGTGGTGAAGTTCTACAAGGTGCAGTGGCAAAACCACTCAGAGGATGAAGCCACGTGGGAACATGAGAGCTATATATTGAAGCATTACCCCCACCTTCTCTCTAGTTCTGATGAGTAGTAGTTACGCTAAAATGTATTTCCTATCTCCTTCCCACACTAGGCACATGAAATCTCGGGTAAAGATTTTGTTTTATGGTGGGTAGATTTGTAACACCCTCTGTGTTACACTGTACAGTCTTTTGCTAAACATTGCATGTGCATCATGTTTATGTGATAGTGTATGAAATATAATGTATAAATAAATTCATGTGACTTAAAACATTTATCGGAAACACGAAACGGAGGTAATATTTTATGTCGCGTTATATCGCTTAGAGTTCTAGACGAATTTTTATTGGACGAAAATACTATAGAACGCATATCCGTCACTTTAATAAAGTTTGTAGTACATACTTCATAGGTGGCGATGAAATACTTGCGGTCGAGAACGGGATTCGCTATATAGCTTATTTGATAGCTTGGAAATCAAAGTTGACGAGAATCCGAACAAAGACTTAGCCATTTTCTTAAGTCAGAAAATGGATCGACGAAGTGAAGTTTGGGGATTTTTATAGGAGAATAGGTTTAAGTAGTAACATAGTTTTAGGGTTTCTTTTAGTAGTTTGATATACCATTTCGAGCGTTAAATAGTTAGTTTAACTACATGATCATCGAGTTAGATTTTTGAGCCGCTTTAAAAACCATGCAGGGCACATTACCGTTGGTCGCAGCATTTGGACGCGGTCGCCCTCTGTTTCGGCTCGGCGCATTGCGCTGGTCCGCCCACCGCGCCTGCTGCCCAACGCGCACACCGCACGCGGGCCACCGCGCTGGCCGGCCCTACCACTAGCTCCGCGCTATGGGCCACGCCGCTGTTGTTACGCCCTAGCACACCACGCACGCACACACACACGCATGCCATGCCCAGCGGCCTGGCTGCTCGGCCACCACCACCATCGCCACGGGTCTGCTGCTCTGTCCATCCCGCTATAGCCGCTTCACCATGTCGCTGACCCACGCGTCGCGCCACTGCGCTGCTGCTAACCATGGCCATTTGCGCGAAGTCACCGCGTGCGCCCTGCCACCACCATCGCGTCCACCTGGCCGCTCTGTCGCCTCGCGCCCGCCTGGCGGTACCGTGCGCGCATGGCCACTTTTGGCATTGCCCGCACGTCACCTTGCCTCACCTGCTTTGCCATCGCATCGGCACTCGACGATGCTGCACTGCTACCTCCTCTGACCGATGCCATGTCACTACGGCGCGCTGGGCTGAGCCACCATCGACAGTTTGCGAATTATGGCCGTGCGGCCCATCGTCCTAAGCACGTTGGCCGTTTCCCCATCGCCCTATAGCCATACGCGTTGTGCACCAATTGACAGCCACGTCCCGTCATGGCAACGTCTCACCAAGCCACGCCGGCCGTCCCCTATTTCTCTGCCACCTTGGTCGTCGATCCCACGCTTGCAATTCAACCTGGTGAAGCCACCTCAGTCCAATTAACCCCGTCCACAACTCCATCGTGTGGCCAGCCAACCACCCGACCCCACCTTGCAGCGAGCCTCGCCATGCCATGCTCCAATTTGGAGTTTTCCCTCGCTGGGTCATTAAGACCACTGGGGCACACGTCGAAGGCAAGCTCCCTATCCAGTGCAGCTCGTGTTAATTCGTTGCACCGCTAGCTTCGCCTCCGCCTGCTCATCACCCTACACACCTTTGCCTAGTCGCTACCACCGCCTAGCCTCCCCTGACGCAGCCTTGCCACCGCCGTGTGCCACTGCATCATCCGTGCACACGTGGCCAGCTTGGCTCAGGCCGCCTCCGACCGAACCACCGCGTCGTCTATGTTAGTGGTGAGTTCCTTGAGCTCACTCGCTACCCCAAGTTCTCCGGCGTTGTTGTAACTCACCAGAACATCATCGTTGCAGTACAGGAGCTCCACCGCCGTGGACCGGTGAAAGCTCTAGTTTGGTTTTGGTGAATTGATGAAACCCTAAGTGCTAACCTAGTTTTTCAAGTGATCATGAGATAGGTAGCACATTCAAGTGGTGAAGCAAATGAAGATCATGACATGATGATGGTGATGCCATGGTGATGATCAAGTGCTTGGACTTGAAAAGAAGAAAGAGAAAAATAAAAGGCTCAAGGCAAAGGTATAAATGGTAGGAGCCATTTTGTTTTGGTGATCGAGACACTTAGTGAGTGTGATCACATTTAGGATCGATAGCCATACTATTAAGAGGGGTGAAACTCATATCGAAATACGGTTATCAAAGTGCCACTAGATGCTCTAACTCATTGCATATGCATTTAGGATTTAATGGAGTGCTAAAAACATTTGTGAAAATATGCTAACACATGTGCACAAGGTGATACACTTGGTGGCTGGCATATTTGAGCAAGGGTTAGAAACTTCACCGGCGGAGTGTCCACCGGTAGAGTGCGAACAGTCCGACGGTACCACCGGTGCCCTATACAGAAAAGACAGGGTTTCACAGAGTGCACCGGACGCTGGTCTCAACTAGACCAGAGCGTCCGGTCAATGGAAGCTATGAAGATGCTGGCGTCGGTCTTCGATTGGACGCTAGGTCACTTTGTGACCGGACGTTGGCGAGGTGAGTCCGATCCTGCTGATGTGGCAGCGCACAGAGACAGTGAGTGACCGGACGTTGGGTGAGTCCGGTCGGGCTTGATCGGACCCGTCTGGTCGGGCTTGATCGAACGCGTCCGGTCACGAGTGGAGGCTTATTGGAAATGACCGGACACTGGAGTCCTACGTCCGGTCATGATCATACTGGCACATCCGGTCAAAGCTGGAACCTTACTGGAAGTGACCGAACACTAGGGTCCTGCGTCCGGTCGTGGCACAATGCTACGTCTAGTCATCACTTGAACATTGGGATCGGGCGCTCAGTATTTGAAGTGAGGGATGACATGGTAGCCATCCGTTGACCGGACGCTGGGGTCCTGCGTCTGGTCGATCTGACCAGAGCGTTCGGTCACCCCGAGTTGTGCCCAGTGAAGGGGTACAACGGCTCTATTTTATGGGGGCTTCTATTTAAGCCCCATGGCTTGCTCTAGCTCACTCTCTTGACTATTTGCATTGACATAGCAACCTTATGAGCTTAGCCAAACCCTCCCACTCATCTCCATCATTGATTCATCATCTTTGTGAGATTGGGAGTGAATCCAAGTGCATTACTTGAGTGTTTGCATCTAGAGGCACTTGGTGTTCGTGTTTCGCTGCGGGATTCGCTTGTTACTCTTGGTGGCTGCCACCACCTAGATGGCTTGGAGCAGCGAGGATCGTCGAGCGGAGGTTGGTGATTGTCTCCAGCTCCGATCGTGGTGATTGTGAGGGGTTCTTGACCTTTCCCCGACGGAGAGCTAAAAGGTACTCTAGTGAATTGCTTGTGGCTTGTGTGATCCTCATCTTGTGTTGGTTGTGCGGCACCCTATTGAGGATTTGGCGTGTGATGCCAATTAGCGCGTGAACCTTCAAGTGAGTGAATCGCCACAACAAAGACTAGCTTACTGGCAAGCAAGTGAAACTCGATAAAAATCATTGTGTCATCATTTGATTCCGAGGTGATTGGTCTTCATTGGTATTCATTCTTGTGATTGATTGGTTCACTCCTTGACTCAGCGATATAATCATCTTGCTCACTCTCTTTACATTACCGCAAACTAGTTATCAAGATCTTTAGTGTAGCTAGTTGTGAGAGCTTGTTAGTTTGGTTAGTGTGGCTCTTTAGTTAGCCTTTAAGAGCACACTAACTTAGTATAGTGACATAGCCATTGTGTGGATAAAAACTATATAAACTAGAATTGTGGTAAGTGGCTTGCTTTTTTAGTAGGCTAGCGCAACACTTGTTTCGTCTCATAATTGTCTAACCGGTTTATTAAGTGTTGTTGTAGAAATTTTTAATAGGCTATTCACCCCCCTCTAGCCATTAGGACCTTTCAACCAGCCTCGCTGTGGCGTCCCAGCTCGCGCTTCCTTCGCTCAGTGCTTCACGTTTAAGCCTAGTAAGGTATTAGCTCCGTAGATAGGGCGAGGAGGGGCTGGTCTCGCCAGAGTAACCACCAGTGTCAGCGCTGCCGCACCGGTGCGCGCGCGGGAGGGCCCAAGGGTATGGTCATGGTAAAGGAGAAAAGAGGGAGGGGCGTAGGTGTAAGATAGCAGACTGGCGAAATAGTGCTAATAGTGTTCGTGCAATTACTAGGTAGGCCAGGGGTGTTTTTGCATGAAGACTGGCGCACACGGGCCTTCCCGTCGCGGGCCATCATCGCTCGGCTAGGCCGCACCCCTACGTGGGCCACACCATGCGTCGTGCGCGCGCACGAGTCACGCCAAACTGGGCCGAGCCGCTCGCGTTGGGCCGTGCGGTAGAATTGAGTTTTCCAATTTCCACTAAGGTAATAAATGCTTATTCAATTTAGTTTTGAGCTGAACTTTGATAATTTATAGTAAATCTTATAGATGTCCAAAAATAGTGAGACAAAATTTGTTGGGTTCACAAAAATGCCATCTATCTGTTAGTGTAGTTAGTTTACAGTTAGCTATGATAATGATAGGTTCATAAATTCAATTTAGAAAGCTTAGTATTATTTAGCCTAATATTTGTAGAAATTTTTGTGGCAAATTGATGATAGCTTTAGTCATGAAAGTTTTATAGTAGGTTCGATAGATTATTATGTGCTCACTGTAATTTTTGTAGCCCTAGAGTAGGTTGATAAGTAGAGTAGCTAGTACCCCTTGTTTTATCATATATAGAGTAAATCGGTATTAAGAGTAAGGATACCTTTAGTTGATAAGATAATATATGTCATACTTCATACTTGTTAGTGGTAACAGTAGGTAACTTAGCACCTTAGTCGGTAGGACTAGCTTAGTAGCTTGATAGATGTATTTTATTTTAAGAGCTGTTGTTGCCGTATTACTGAGTGTTGCATCATCATTTCATGCATGTAGATCACGAGTTGGTAGAGTTTGTGCCCGTGGACGAACAGGATTATGAAGAGGTCATTGAGCAGTACAAGGAGGAGATCCTCGTGAAGGAGGGAGCCCCGGAGCCTTTTGGTGCTGACTTTGTTGACCCACCACTTGCCCAAGACAAGCCCCGGTGCATAACCCATAATTTTAATGATCACTAAATATGTATGATGTGCATTTACGTTACAGGCATTTTATGGAAACTACATGCATAAATATATCTACCTATGAGTCCTACTAGTATAGGTCGAGTAGCTGCAATGCTCAGGATTGCGGTAGCGTGAGTAACCTGCCGTTACTCACAATAGGTGATAATTATGATCACTCATGATAAATGGTGGAAAGGAAAATTGTTGATCGGGTAGGGATATGGTTTGGGTACTAGTGGGTGTAAGAGGTTGTGTCCTGCAGCCAACAGGGCATAGCTTGGTTACACTTTTTCCCTGTCTGTGTCGGTTAAGGACCGGCCATTGCATAAGTCTCGAGGCAAGTCACATATTTATTATCACGAGCACACACTTGGGTATGGGCGTAGGGAAGACTTATTGCTCTCTTGTCGTGGGTTCTGGCTTTTTCCAGACCGACTGATTGGAGGCAGGAATGGTGGAGGTCCTTGCACCGCACTAAGTCTGGGACTTAGGAGCGGGGGCTTGGAGTCCAAGTTTGGACGGGGACCTAGACCCCATGACAGGAGGGTGATGGGTTGGTCCTGCTTAATTCTAGGGTACAAGCGGGGCGTGTGTTTTTGGAGTACCCAGCTAGGGGCATTGATTCACGAATCGTCGGATGATCCGGTATGGCTTGCTTTAGGTCTAGCATCGTAGTAAGAACTAAAAGATGAAAGGTGAAGAAATGGAACTGATTACTCAACTCTTGCTTGAAAGTAGAATAGGTGCTTACATAGAATGGCTAGATAATCAATTAATCATGGCTATTAATAATTACATAAATAAGGAGTCACTATTAGTATTGCTTTCTACAAAAAGGAAACCAGCAAACTATAAAGCTTTGCATATCCCTTGGAGTCGGGAAAATATTCCCACTAGTCGAATAAGTCTTGCGAGTACATTATGTACTCAGGGTTTATTTACCCCTGTTGCAGGTAATGCTTGAGGAGTACCATTGTGTGAAGGATTCTTCTGGTGGGCACAGACGGATCCTTGTTCCTTATCGCTAGATGTTTATTTTTATTCCTCTGTTTAATCTTCCGCACTCTGACTTTGGAAATGTAATAATGTACTTTTTACGAACTCTGGATGTATGAAATGGATTAAGTATTGTAACTCGTTCTCATTATTGGATCCTTGGGGAAAATGTGGATCTTTTGGGTTCTCCCTTGGGGTGTGCCTGACGGATACCGCCCACTGTAGCTTGCTTTCGGGGCGCTTAGTGTCTGGTGGAAGACGAGCGCCTCCGTAAGTGTGTTATTTCGGGCGGTTCTGCCACAGTTGGTACCAGAGCCAATAATGAGTTTACGAGTTCATCACTCTTTTCCAAAACTTAAAATTTGACCAACAAAAGTTTTGCGAAAAATAGGATGCGTTAAAATCATGTAAATAAGTATAAGCCCTAGCAATATGGTCTATTTAGGATAGCGGCACTGGTTTTATCTAATCAGTTTCTATAGGTACACTGACTTACGTTGCGTAAGAAATCGATTAGCATGCGGAAAGTGAGTGTGCGATGTGCCGAAATCTTTGCGAATGCCGCTATATTCAGGCCTGAGTGATCGGATAGGCCGATACATGCATCATGATAATAGCATCTTGTTTAAAACTAAAGTCCCCTTACACGCATAATTGGGATTAGTAAATTGATAGGATAACTAAAAGAATGCTTTAATAAATGTCTCGTCGTCTCTCTAATCCCTTGTTTCTGAATCTGGAGGGTTGTTCTAAATAGATGGTTCCTATCTCTTATAGATGAACCTGAGGTCTGGACACGGGAGCACCAGTGTCGGGGCGGGCCACGGTCTTGGCGAAGGCCAAGGTGAAAGTGGCCGGGCCAATGAGCATGGCGGGGAGAGCCATGAGGCTCCACTGTTGGCTCCTCCTCCTCTGCAACCGCATGAACTTTCGTGGAGTAGTCGGTCGCTAGATTGAGTCTATTCCCCAACCCGATCGCATACCCTGGCCTGATTTCTGCAAAATGCTCCACGATTGCTTTGGCCGTGATCAACGTGACAAACTTATGCACCAAATGTTCCATATAAGCCAAACATCCACTACCACCAACTATGTCGAGCGCTTCTCCACCCTCTTTGATCAGCTTAAAGCCTATCAACCTGATCTTGACATGCATTACTTCACCACTTGGTTCATGGATGGCTTACGGGATGATATTAGGATGGTTGTTACAATGCAGCGTCCTTCTACTATCGATACTGTGTACTCATTCGCTCTATTGCAAGAGGAGGTGGCTGCTTCAGCTCTGAAGCCTGAAAACACAAGGATGGGGTTCAGGCCACAGCACAAATCGGTGATATCACTGTCGTGGCTGCTTGGCGCTGACAAGGTGTTGGGAGACAAGGCTCCTATCAAAGACCAAGATGACAAGCTCCACACACTTCGGGCCTACCGCCATGCCTAGGGTCTCTGTGAAGTCTGTGCTGAGAAGTGGGTGAGAGGACACAAATGTGCAGGCGTGTAGCTACTGTTTCATTGCAGGCAATGCAAGAAGTATGGGATTTCTTCAATATTGAGTCAACTTCTGAAGAAACTAATGAACCTGAGGAGCAGCTACTTTTGGCCCTGTCACATGACGCCCGAATGACCACACCATTCGGTTTCATGGTACTATTCATGGACTTCCTATTATCGTGTTGGTTGATTCCGAAAGTTCATTGTCATTTCTGGCTGCTTCCATTGCTACTCAGTTACCTAAGTTGGCTCAGGTTCCTGTCAAGGCTTCCGTGAAGATTGCCAATGGACAGATCTTGAACTGTACATCATCTATTTTGGACTGTCAGTTTTCTCTACAGGGTCACCCTTTCCAACATGATTTGAGGATTCTTCAGTTGGACTCTTATGACCTGATTCTGGGAATGGACTGGCTTGAATGTTATAGCCCCATGGAAATTCATTGGAAAGCTAAGTGGATATCTCTACCATATGATGGTGTTCCACTCATACTTCATGGGATTTCTTCGGCATCTACTGCTGAGATGGTTTTCCATTTGCTTCCTGTTGAGATTTAGACCACTTCAGCTCAGTTAGATGTAGTACCACCTGATGTTCAGCATATTCTAGATGCTTTTCCAAAGGTGTTTACAGTGCCTGATACTATGCCGCCCAAGCATGCCAGTGACCATGCGATACCCTTAGTTAGTGGAGCCACACCTGTTAATATTCGAGCTTACAGATATTCACCCCAACTCAAGGATGAGATTGACAATCAGGTTCAAAGCATGTTAGCTCAAGGTTTAATCCAACCTAGTTCATCACCGTTTTCTTCCCCAGTGCTGCTTGTCTGCAAGAAAGATGGGTCATGGTGTTTCTGTGTTGACTATCGTTACCTCAACGCTTTGACAGTCAAATTTGTGTACCCAATTCCTATGTTTGATCAATTAGTGGATGAGCTTGGGTAAGCTAAGTGGTTTTCCATATTGGACTTATACTCCGGTTATCATCGGATACGTCTTCAGCCAGGCGAAGAACATAAGACTGCCTTCTCGACACATGTAGGACATTATGAGTTCACCGTCGTTCCCTTTGGACTATTTGGTGCACCAGGAACGTTTCAAGGTGCCATGAATGGCACTCTAAGCCCCTTGCTACGCAAGTGTGTCATTGTATTTTTTGATGACATTCTCATGTACAGTTCTTCATATACGGAACATCTGCAACACTTACAGCAAGTGCTATCACTTCTCGCCAAGAATCACTGGGTTGTTAAGCTCAAGAAATGCCAATTCGCCAAACAAGATATACACTATTTGGGCCATGTGTTGAGTGGTGGAGGCGTTCATACTGACCCTACCAAGGTCACGGCAGTTGAAGAATGGCCACAACCAGCCAATGTTCGCGAGCTCCGGGGATTCTTAGGCCTGGCAGGCTTCTATAGAAAGTTTGTCCGCAATTTTGCAGTCATCGCGAAGCCGCTCACCAACTTGCTCAAGAAGCACACATTATTTGTTTGGACATTGGAACATCAAGTAGCTTTTGATACTCTGAAACAGGATCTTTGTTCGGCACCTGTTCTGGGCATTCCTGATTTCACTCAAGTGTTCGCCATCGAGACTGACGCCTGTCAGACTGGTGTTGGCGCGGTTCTTTTGCAAAATAATGGACATCCACTCGTTTATGTAAGCAAACCGCTGGGTATCAAGAATCAGGGCCTCTCAACATAATAAAAGTATCTCGCTATTCTGGTAGCAGTAGACCAGTGGCGTTCTTACCTACAGCTGGCCGAGTTCGTCATCTACACTGATCAGAAAATGTTGATTCACCTCAATGATCAGCGACTTCATATAGTTTGGCAGCAGCAAGTATTCACTAAATTATTGGGGCTATGGTATCGCATCATATACAAGAAGGGGTGTGATAATAGTGCTACTGATTCTCTGTGTCGCAGGGTCCATCCTAAGGAGACTTGCTGTGCCTTTTCTATGATCACACTACAGTGGTTTGACGACATCATTGCCGGTTATCAGCATGACTCACATGCAACTGCCTTGCTTGCAAAATTAGCTACCAATCCGGAGGCAGTACCCAACTTCACCATTGACAAGGGTCTTCTTAAGTACAAGCATCATATATGGGTTGGGAACAATACTACTTTACAACAACAGTTGATTACAGCTCTGCACAGTTCACCTGTCGGGGGTCATTCAGGCGTTCCAGCTACCCTCAAGCACATTCAATCGCTGTTTGCTTGGCCTAGCATGTAGAAACATGTTACAACCTTTGTCTAGAGCTGCCCAGTGTGTTGGCTGGCTAAACCAGAGCGGGTCAAATACCCAGGTCTGTTACAACCGTTGGCAACTCCTTCGATCGCTTGGCAGGTTATGTCCTTGGATTTTGTTGAGGGATTACCAATATCTCATGGTTTCAATTGCATCCTCATAGTGGTTGATCTTTTCTCAAAGTACAACCATTTTGTCACTCTAAAGCATCCATTTTGTCCTTGGATTCTCGTAGTGCGCTATATGTTGCTAAGGTGTTTATGCAGCACATATATCGCCTCCATGGTCTTCCAATGGCTTTGGTGTCAGACAGTGATCGGATATTTACCAGCCAGCTTTGGCGTGGGCTATTTCGTTTGGCGGGAGTGGATCTTCGCCTCAGCTCCACGTACCACCCGCAGTCCGATGGGCAAACGGAACGCATAAATCAATGCATGGAAACCTTCCTCCGTTGCTTTGCTAATGCTGCTCCCAGCAAGTGGTTTGATTGGCTCCATCTTCCAGAACTTTGGTACAATACCACTTGGCACTTGGCAATCAACCGATCTCCATTTGAGGCCCTGTATGGTCAGTCCCCTAGGCAGCTCAGTATTGATTCGTCTTCTGCTTGTTCAGTTGACACTCTTGATGACTGGCTTCAGCAAAAGTCGGCTATGCAATTGTTGATTCAGCATCAGCTTAACCGTGCTAAGAATCGAATGAAGAGTCAAGCTGATAAACGTCGCACTAAACGTACATTCAATGTCGGCACTTGGGTCTACATCAAATTGCAGCCCTATGTTCAGAGCTCTGTTGCCGCACAAGCAAACCAAAAGCTTGCTTATCGCTTCTTCGGGCCTTACTTGATCACTCAAAAGATTGGCACTGTGGCATATAAGTTGAAGCTGCCAGAGTCATCCTCAGTCCACCCGGTGTTTCATGTATCTCAATTGAAGGTGGCGGTCCCGGTAACCCACACTGCTCAACCATTACCCTCCTCACTTGATGGTCTGTAGGTTCCTAAGCGAGTACTACAGAAATGAGTCACCAAGGTTGGTACCGATGTTCGCCTCCAAGTTCTCATCCAATGGTCAAGAATGCCATCAGCTCTGGCGACTTGGGAAGACATGGAGACTCTGCGCCAGCGCTTTCCTCGAGCACCTGCTTGGGGGCAAGCAGGTTCTTATCGGGGCGGGGATGTCAGCCCCTGTACTTCTACACCGTCAAGCCTGGAAGAGAATGAGGACAACGTCGG
This sequence comes from Miscanthus floridulus, assembly GCF_019320115.1. Taxonomy (NCBI): domain Eukaryota; kingdom Viridiplantae; phylum Streptophyta; class Magnoliopsida; order Poales; family Poaceae; genus Miscanthus; species Miscanthus floridulus. Next base: position 37,148,166 of record NC_089580.1, on the reverse strand, counting down.
CCACACCGATCTCTACAACAACAATCAGGTCGGGCGTGGGCTGCGTCGAGGAGAGCGTATCCATAGGCCCAACATACGAGTCCATGGGCCGGAGTGGAAGTGATCGACCAACAGCTGGCAGGAGTGCCGAGACAGCTCGTTATCCTACCGAGCCAGACCGAGCCGAGCCAGCTCGATATCCAGCTCTAGTGTCGTGTTTGGCTAGTATATGTAATGAGAGAGAGAGAGAGAGAGTGGAGGATATCAATCAATTACAAATAGAACTCTGTAACTCTCAAGCACTCCTGTTCTTCATCTATGAACTCAACTTCCCAGATTATTGCTTGTTCTTCTGTTGATTGCTTGCTATCTGTATTCTGTACTCCTTTGCTTACACATAGGGTGCACGGCAAGGCACCTCGCGGCAATGGGGCAAGCACAGGCAAGGCGGCGCTGTAGATCAAGGCTCGGGACAAAGGAGACATCACTATGTCCTCTGAACCGGCAGCCACTGGATGTCCGGATCTACCGTCCAAGGTTGTGGGATGGAGTTGGAGGTGCAACGATGCATTTGCAGGAGGAGGCCATGGAAGAGGAGGCATGAGGGCTTGCCCAGATGCCATTGCGCTGCCTCCTCAGCTGAGGTCGCATGCGTGCCACCGTCGCCCTGGCAGAGCTCGCACGCACTGACGCACGCCACCGCCTCACTGATCGAGCTCCACCACACGCAACCGCCATCTCCCGGCTGAGCTCGCGTGCATAGCGCCGCCACCTCCGGAGCTCGCGCGCACACTGTCCCCTTCCCAACTGAGCGCTCACGCGCGTCGCAACCATCCTGCAGCACAAGAGTACCTCGCCGGGCTGAGAGAGGGAGGAAGGAGAGAGAAGACCACAAAGGGGGACCACAATGGCGGAGGAGGGAGACGGGACTACGGGAGGAGCCATGGTGTGCAGGATAGAGAAAGGGGGAGAGAAAGAATACAAATAGAGAGAGGAAGAAAGGGACTACGGCAAAAATGTAATTTCACTATTGTCCTCTCTCCTCCTGGGTTAGAAATGAATGAATGTTTTAATAATGGACACAATGTCTTCCCATAAATTTATCACAAACTAGAGCATCCACCAAACAATTGGACTTTTTTTTGGTGTCGCGGACAATACAACTTCACTTTCAGTGTTCGATAGCCATTTTTGCCTATTATCATTGGCGATTAGAGTCTACAAGTTAAGCTAGATCTATCAATTTTTTTGAAAAAATAGGATTTTATCTTTTTTTTCCTTAGTGTGTCTCATGAGAATTAACATGGACACTTCAATAAAGACCTCCTATTACTAATATTATGGTTAAAGCATTTGAAGATGATTTTTATCGGACAGAGGACAAGAAAAGAGGTGAATTATACCAAGAATGAAAAGAGTGTCGTTACTCGTTAGTGACTATACCTGGTCGGTAGTTGTGTACATCTTATTTAGCTTCTCAATTATAGCCCCTATACTCGGTCTTTTGTGCCGATCAGTCTCCACACAAGTTAAAGCCATTTCAATGCATCTCATTACTTGTTCAGAATATGTCTCCAGTGCATATTCATCTACTGGTGTTGCTTGTAACCTATTCTTCCATCTTTGATGTACCTGTTATTTCAGAACATAGAAAAATGAAGTATAGAGCAAGTGCTATTTCCAGAAAAGTTACAATTGATCATCATTTCTAGGAAAGTTCTCTTACAAGCTCAACAAATTGCTTGGAAGGCATTTCAGCACACTGGGTGTAACCTGTAGGTCCAGTTATAATCTTTATGATGATGACACCCAAGCTGAATATGTCCAGCTTATTTGAGATTAAATTCTCATCTATATATTCTGGTGGTAGATATCCACTGCATAAGGCATCATTCATGTTACTGATATGATGAAACACAAAACATAATTCATTGCAAGTGTAATTCATGAATAATTAATCTTACTGTGTTCCTATACAACTTTTTGTGATTCGCGTCCGTTCTTGTTCAAAAATCTTTGACAAACCAAAATCCGCAAGCTTTGGCATCATATTGTCATCCAACAATATGTTAGCTGGTTTTAAATCCAAATGATAAATAGGAGGGTTCAATTCCTCGTGAAGGTATTTCAAACCCTCACAGATCCCCTTAATTATTGCATAGCGCGTGGGCCAGTCATGACCACTATATTCATCTGTTGGAGCAAACAGTGTCTCAGATTGTAAATTTGAAGAATGGTTACTTCAAGAGAAATAAACTGATCATACGAGAAAGAAGAGCACAATAATACCAAAAATGTACTTATCAAGGCTTCCATTATGCATATATTCAAAGCAGAGCGCCTTATGTTCGCTATCAGCAAAAATCATTCTTCCGTCATGCAGTACGAATTCGCGTTGAATTTCATGGCAAAAGCCAACAAGATGCACAATATTCTTGTGTTGGAGTCTTGCAAGGTTGTGAAACTCCTCCTTAAAACGTTCGTCATCAAGTCCAGGCATGGAATGAAGCAACTTCACAGCGATAGTTTCACCATTTTTATGCACTCCCTGCTTAACATCGCATATAAAGCATGGTTTAATGCAAGCATATAACATGTGAAAACAGAAAATTACTATGACACCATGTCTGCCTCTTAAGTCGTACCTTGTAAACTTTTCCATATGCACCAGTACCAAGTTCACGGTCCACAGAGAAACCATTTGTTATCTTCTTCAATAAATGGAGTGGCACACGTTTTGGAAACACCTTGCTTGCATGGACCAAATTATTGCTTCCCCTGGTTGGAAAAAGAGAAGGAGCGGCTTCATGTTCACGAATGCCAGGGAGGGGAGAAGGCGCCACCGTGATATTTGGAGGATCGTGGTGAGATCGCGGAAATGCGGCCATGGATGGTGGATCTAAGGCCTCAACCGCCACTGCAAGTCCAATCACTGAACTGGCTCTACAAGGCCCACGGCTGCAAATTAAAGCTGATATCAACACCAACATGTGTGATGATCAAAGTGGCATGGACATGCAGAACCATGGTTAGTTCTAAGTAAGCAGATAGAGAGACTCAAACCTGGAGAAGACGTGCAATCCAGTCCTTTGCTTGTGATGGATATCAGAGTTGAGGTGTAACAGGACTGATTAAACTGCTAGGTTAACTAGAATAAAATGTAGTTTGCTTGATTGTACTGCATCCAAGTTGAGCCCTTCATATACATGTTCCAAATTAAGGAGCAATAACTGTCAAATGAATAAAAGAAAATTTGAGGTGCCATCCACAAGCTGCAATAATTTGTGTATCTACTCAAATGAGTACGTAAGACATTGATAAGAATGCACTTGCGCCTCTTGGACAACCAACAAAATGAAATAAAGATTGCATGTGCTAAGTAACCGTATACCTCCAGCTCCGGGGCTCCAGTCGATGACCAATCAGGGACTAGTTACTGTCAAGAAATGTATAGATGTATCATCTGACCAGAAATCAAGAATTCAAATATCATCTACTAAAATTTACAACCGCTGATAAATTGTGTGTGCCTAATATATAGTATACCTCCCGCTCATTTTATCAAGACATATTTATTTTTCATGTGCATTATCTGTTATGTAAAACAGATCTGATGTTTGTTTAAATATGATCTATTTTTTTATTCTAAACCTAAAGTATTACTAGCAAACATGGAAAAAAAGAACTATCAAACGATCAAGACAATGGTACATATTTATGTTTTATCCTTTCTATAAAGTTTTAAATCCATAATTTATTTAATAATGGTCATAACATTCATAATATAAATTAATGTTGGCAAATATAACAGTATCCAATTAAGCACGTATTGAATTAAAATATTTTTCTTTCATTGCAAGCATAGAAATAACTAAATATATGATAACTTTAATTTTTGCACTATCCATTTATTGTTACATAAACCAAGCTCTGTGATTTTATTTGAGGACCCATATTAAAAATATGTAATTCTAATATCTAATTAAATTAGTTGTTGATGTGTTTAAAATTAGTGTGTCTATATTAATGATTATGGCAAGCGACCTCTCTCGATTTTCTACATGGCAACCATCATCATAGATTGTATAAGTACATTTATCTAGACTTGGTTAGACAATAAACTGATCAAGGTTTCGATTTATGGGTTTGATTAGTTATACCATCGGTTGATCCAGATTCTGTAAGAACAATTTTCTTTAGTATAATCAAAACTATATCAGCAACTTGGTAAAACTACATCAGCAACTTGGTGGTTGAAATCTTTGTTTCTTATGGATATGGAAGGGTCACCGATTTAGCTCTTTCTCCTCCGCGTTGACCTCTACCGATAGACCAACAGAGTTTCCACAGAATGCATGAAAGCAAAACATAGGCAGCGTGCGGCCAGCGGCAGATCTGCCAGATTAAGCTCAGACCGACCAGTAAAGCTAGATCTGCCAACAGCAGATAGCAGATTTTACGGGGAACGAAAGCACTAACCTGGAAAACAGACTCCGCCTGCAGCTAGCTAGTCTTCGTTCGTCAACGCGCAGTGGAAGCTGGAAGGAGAGTGAGCACTGAGCAGTATAGCAGGTAGCGCTTGGGGGGGCAGGTTATTATATAGGAGTGGCAGAGAATGTATGTACTAGCAGAGTGGCAGTAGGTGGGGAGTTGCTCGGTTGCTGCGTTGGTGACTTTAGGGCGTGATTGGTAGACTGTTTTGGCGTTACCTTTTGTTTGCGTTTGGTTGGCAGCTCTTCTTGTGTGGCCTGGTCCAGCTCGTGCAAAGGAGCCCCCGTAGCCAGGCTCGGTGGAGACGTAGACCCGGGAGCCTGGCGCCGGCCTGCTCTAATGCCCGCGCTGGCTAGGCCCAGCTGCTCTCCAGGGAAACCAACAAGCCCCCTGCACCCGGCGGGCACGGCCCAGAGGCTGATCCAGGGAAACAAACAGGCCCAGATTCTCCGCGTTCGTGGTGGGCCAACTAAGGCTATGGAGTCTCTGACGAGCGGAAGCAAGCAGGTGAAGCAAGGAACCAATCACGTGCGATGACCCCCCCAGCCAGCATGAGGTGAAACAGGCTACCAAACAAGACGAGCTTGCGCAATACGAGCCATGGCAACACGGGCCTGGTTCCTCCTGCCGGCCTGGTCCAGGGCTTTAGTTACGTGACGTGCCTTGTTTACGTGGGCTTTGGTTGCAGGGCATACGAGTTGATGAGCCTTCCGTCTTGGACCACGTTTTGGGCCGGACTGTATCGTTCTAATGGCAAATACGTGCCCATCGTCATCGTTGATAAGCCGACTGAAGCTGATTTCTTGTGACAGAAAAACACTGTTCCATAGTTAACCAGCCAGGCTGATAAATTCAAGCGAACAGGTTTTTCTTTCAAGTCGCTTTGTCAAATTTATAAAAATAAGCAACAAGATTTATGATATTAAATTAATATCATGCACCATAAAATATATTTTTAATATTTTATTTGGTGACATAACTGTTTATGTGCTTTTTTCTATTAATTTGATTTGATCAAACATAAAAAATATCTAAATTAAGATAACTCTAGGAATTGATTCATTTATGGATGGAGGAAGTACCTTCGAATGTTGTTAGGGTGCCTTTAATTTATACTAATGAACACGCACACGTGTTTATACGTGTCTATGGTATTTTAAATGCTCATACCTAAACGTGTATAGAAGTTGCTTCTATGATGCCATGATTATACATATATCTATATCTATATCTATATCTATATCTATATCTATTCTATATCTATAGGGTGCATTTTTCCTACCTCGGGAGTAGTTACTCCCACCTTTAATAATGAACATTGTGTATGTGTGCATACACATTTATCAGTTTAAGTATGTTTATATACTCATTTTATGATACTCTAAATCTGTCGACACAAAAATATGGCGATGTGATCAACACACAGCAAGCCGGAAGAATCTGTTTGATGGAACAAGCCCGGAGATCCGCTTGGCTTCAAACACAGAATCGGTTGGCTTCGAGGCCAGAGGCGTGCCAGTCAATTTGACCCTGCAATTGACAAAGAGAGAATAATCAGTAGTTTAAGGTGGAACATACCGATGTTGCACCAGACAGTTTCGATATGTGGCTAGATAGCCGATTCCATGGGGCTATCGACTAAATAGTCGATATCCAGCATATCAAGGATCGCTGAATTAAAGATTATCGGCTAATATCAATGATGATGGTACGAATTTAAAATAACCGATACTCATGGGTCATAGCGATTTATTATAATTGATTAATCTAGACAGAACAAGTACTATACACCCAAATATAAGTAATATAAAGAAACATCGTCAGCAGATGGATATAACCAATATAAAGCATTGAGCCAATAAGTTTAACGAGAAATGATATAACATGCGAATAAATCGACTGTCTGGTACAAATGAATCTACAAGCGCTCTGAATCTAATCTGTTACCATCAACAGTGAGGTTCGACCGGATCAATACAGCTATGATAATAATAACAAACTAAAGCCAAAGAATCCATAAAACCATCTATATATTGATAGGTTCATGAAAAACATGCTATATGTGTGAAAGCACAGGCGAATCGGCTAAAATAGCCGATTCAGGTAGAAAAATGATTATAGTATATGAACAATCGACTATTTAATATGAATAGATTTATAAACTCATCAAATCTAACCTATTATCTTTAACAGTGGAGTTCGACCGGATCGATGACAATCATAATAAAGATAACAGATTAAACATTTAAAGTAAACAAATCTATTCGCATTTAACAGAATTATGAAAACATACTATAAGCGTTGAAAGTAAGGGCAATCGACTATTTAGCTGATGCAGGCATAGTAAACAGCCAAGGTCATGCCTGGCCGAAAGCAAATCTACCAACTAGCATACTCTGATTTAAAGTGCCAACAGTGGGGATCGACCGGATCGTTATAGCCATAATAGCAAGCTATAGACCATATTCGACTAGCTAGTAAACCTATTCAAAATCAAACATGCCTTGGCCGCATACTATGCACGATCAAGATCAAAGTAGAATGGCCAATAAAACATAATCCATCGTTTAAAGTAAAAAATATCGCAATATAGTAAAATAAACGATGGACTAAAAGGATGTGAGGCCGATCTAGATCGATCTCGATCGGGCAGGTTGATATTGCTGAAACTAATAACAATAAGAACATCAGCAAGATCGATAACTTAATGAATCTATCCGAAGGATGCCACACTTAGGTAGAGCCGGTAACTTGACCTTAATCTAATTCGAAAAGTCGAGCTTAACCGATGGCAGCCGTAGTTGAACTAGATAAGGATCGATAACTAACTTATACTAAAGCTCATAAGAGGTCGGCCGGACCGATGTAGCCTAACAAACAAAAGTATAAGCCGTGACGGTACTCACAGACAAGCCAGAGGTCGACCGGATCGATGCAGCTCTGCTTGTTGAAGAACTCGTCGAGATCTACATTACTCCTACTCCTAAGGATTGGTGTGAAGCCAAAAAAGTAAAGACTGATTTTGATTGATGTGTGTATATTTCCAAGCTGCCATGACACTTTATTATTTATAGGGCTGCTGGACTTTGCGTACAAGAATAAGATTCTTTCATACGTACACAAAGATTTCCTAGTTAATCTGGCCATACGTAGTCCAACTCCATTACGTCCCCTATTTTTGCTTGTCCCAGGCCAAACCATGCACTGACCTGGTAACCACGCCGACGCATGTGTTTCTTTCCTATTTCCTTTTCTTTCCCTGAACCACGACGCGTGGATTGGAGTCTGAGGTCCAGTCAATCCCTGCATATATTGCACTCTGCCAAAAGCCGACCGTCACATCATCCATCTTTAGCACCGGTTGTAATGTCCTAGATCGACGAGGTTCCTCCGTAATTGTATTTCATATGGCGATAGTTGCAAGGTATATAGGACATGCATGCCATGTATACGTATGTATATTAATTCGACCATCTTGCTTGCTTGCTTGTACCCAGCCATACGTATGCCAATTTTCAATGATAATTAAATCGGTATACTTTTTTTATATCAATATATGGTTTCTGGACCGATTCGTATTGGAGATAGCCCGTATGACGTGATACATATGGAGTCCGGCTGGCTTCCTTTAATTTTCTTCACGTATATGCAAACTAACTCATGCTCCCAGATGTCTCTTATCCTCCCGTCAAAAGATCTTGGACATCATGCTTCTCTCAAAATATTTTAAAGAATATTCCTCGGCCGGTTCGTAAATATACATCAATTAGGAGATCTTTCTTGCATTCGACATCATCGGCCGATCTCTTCCTTTGCAGGAAAAGCTTATCAAATTTTAGTGTAAACACATGCCCCCTAGTTCGGAGTATGAATTTTCATGCTTCGAACTATTTCGATCCGATGGTCTTCTTTTCCTGAGTCGATGACATCTGATCGCAATCACTGAAAGTTGCATCGGCTCTATCTTCTTTTTGATCTTAATAACTCTAAAATTGATCTTTCTCTACATCTCTGTCCATCTGCTTTAGTCGACTAGGAGCTCCCCCCCCCCCCCTCCCCCTGAATCTATAATTATAATAGGCTACCTCTTCCCTGCTATTGATGATTAAGTATCTGTATATGTGACTTGCCGAAGAATATCATGCCAAATCGATTGCACAAATATGAACTATCAGCTAGCAACAAACTCGATCATAACAACACAAGTTAACCGGCAGTATGAAAATATGCTCAGGTATTCTAGCCGATAGTCTTCTTCCAAGGAGCCGAGGAATTCATTGGCAGTAATATTACCTTACTCCAAACCTCACCTACATATGTGAACTTTGAAGTGTCTACCACACCATCTTGGGTGGTTGAGGAATGGAACGGATTAGAATCTAGTCATCCTTGCATCTCCTGCTCAGAAAACTTGGGTTTTTGAAAGATTTTCAAATTAAAACATAACTGTGCTACTCAAATGATTCTCTCAGATCGCTCAATGTGAATAGTTCCTTATCAAATCATTGTTTTGTCTCTCTTTATCCTACTTCTAAAAAGCACAGTATATGACACTTGCTATGATGATAGGACTAACAACCTGCTTTCTGCATTATGGGTTCAAAACCACATCGCTACTATATACGACACTTGCTATGATGTTACTTTTTGTATTGATCCACTTTAGCATCCCACCTTTGCTTTGACCTATTTCTGTTATGGTTTCTTTGCAGCACGTCGTGGCCCAGTACAACAACAAAAGAAGTTTAATCCTCTGCATCTAGAGAAAACACTCTTAGTAACGAAGAAGAGAGAATGCTAGAGACAGAATTGAAAGCAAGGTATAGAACTACCATCACAGTAAGTGAACCTACATGTGTCATCCTTCAAAAAATATGTTTGTCCTTTTGAATGAGTGGCTGCTACCTAGATTAATTTTTCATGGCACAGCCTATTAGCGAGGGTGTATGCAAAGGTTTTTGGATAGCCGTTCTTTATTTTTTGTTTGGATCACCTCATGAAATTAGCCTGTTTTTGGTTAGCTCAATGCCTTCTGTAATTAATCTTGGAGTATGATCGTGGTTAGCTCAATGCCTTCTGTAATTAATCTTGGATTATGATCATAACAACTGAGTAGTCTGATAGTGTCTTGCTCAACCGTAGGGTGTCATTCACTGCCTACCAGAAACATTGCATTGTCAGGGAATTAATATCTGTTGAACTGATTTATTAAAAAAATGTTTAAAACGGACCACTTTTTACCTACATGTAAATAGAGTATATTTTACAATACGACGAAATAGCCTTGTTTCTCTCAATATGCTTCTGTTTTCGAATCCGGGTCCCTCGTGGACTCATCAGGAAGTGAGGCCTTATGTGGTGCAGGCAGTGCTTCCACATGAGTGCCAAGGACATTGGCCTCATCAAGGTGTCCATGTTTGTGGAGCAGCCTCAGTATTAATTAATTTTCCCTGGATCATTTTAGTTTCCATACCATCTGACTGAGGTACCATCATGTTTTTACACTTCCTGTATCACTGTGTGGTTACTTTAAAAAGACAAAGCAGAGGGATTCCATTGTTCAGTCTGACGGGGAAAAAAATCAGCTCTCCCAAATTTTGTTGTAACCTTACCGCTTTATCCCCGGGTGGTATACCAGCTTCAATAAATCTCTAAACACTTTAACCTTGTGCATTATGGTCTACATAGACAGAAGGTAGGATCATACAACAACAACAACAACAACAACAACAACAACAACAAAAAAACATTTAAGTCCCAAACAAGTTGGGATAGGCTAGAGTTGCAACCCAGCCGAAGCAATCAAGTTTCAGGCACGTGAATAGCTGTTTTCCAAGCACTCCTATCTAAAGCTAAGTCTTTGGGTATATTCCATCCTTTCAAGTCTCCTTTTATTACCTCTACCTAAGTCAACTTCGGTCTTCATCTGCCTCTCTTCACGTTACTATATTGGCTTAGGATTCCACTACGCACTGGTGCCTCTGGAGGTTTTCGTTGGATATGTCCAAACCATCTCAACCGGTGTTGGACAAGCTTTTCTTCAATTAGTGCTACCCCTAATCTATCACGTATATCATCGTTCCGAACTCGATCCATTCTTATATGACCGCAAATCCAACGCAACATACGCATTTCCACGACACTTATCTGTTGAACATGTCGTCTTTTCGTATGCCAATATTCTACACCATACAACATAGCAGGTCTAATCGTCGTCCTATAAAACTTGCTTTTTAGCCTCTGTGGTCCTATAAAACATAGAAGGTAGGATCATAGCCTCCCTAAATAGACAGCTCAAGCTTACCATAAGTTTAAAATATATAATTAATAATTTTCAGCTATCTTCTTGTCACCACAGTTAATAGCTACCAGCTCTAGATGGCCTGTATATTGGTTGACAAAACCTGGCCATAATTATGTTGCCTGTTTTACTAATGTTCCCTATGTATTGGAGTGACTGGTTGTTAGCTTGTTGGCTCCACGATCGAAATTACAGGCCCTTAAACAATGCTAGCCCATTTTTAATTGCAGCGCCCCTATCCAATCAGTTCCACCACTAATTTCTTTCTTTGCTCCAGCATGTTCGTTTGGCTGTGGCTTGTCGTAAACGATCGTAAATTTTCAGCCGGAACAGTATTTTTCTCTCACACAAACCAGCTAGCAGTACTTCTTCATGAACCAGCAATGAAACGAACCAGCCAACCGAACAGATATGCTGTATTCTTATTTCCAGCCGGAACAGTATTTTTCTCTCACACAAACCAGCCAGCAGTACTTGTTCGTTTTGGTGAGAACCTTATTTTCGGCCTACTGTTTCTTATTTTCGATTTCAGATATGCTGTATTTGCCCTGGCTGCTTGGGCTCGGTTCTCTCTTTTGATCACCTTTTTGCTGTGCTCATACATGTAGCTAATATTTATTTTTCAGATGGTCTTTCCGGTTCGTACATCTCAGGAACCAGTTGAGAGTGCTTTGTATGGTCTTTTGCTTTCGCATATTCTAATAGTTGCTTCTAAAAAACGATCAGCTTATGATATAGTATCTTGCCTTACTGCCTATGTGTCTTTTAAAGAAGCTATCGCCTTATCAATTTAGGCCTGACCTGCGCCTTACTGCCTGTATTTTATATGAAAAAAAATGCTTCTTTGTACGCCTAATCTGGCCGCCAAGTATTAGATGCAACAAAAACTAGATGTTTGACTCAATATAGATCCATGGTGAGGGTCCTTGCTATAGGCTCATGTGATTTGCAATGGTTGTATATTCTTACAAAATTTGGTAACTCGATATCCATGTTCAGAGTTGGCGCTACATGTGCTGGTGTCTGCTCATTTTTGGTGTTTGTATGTTTTCGCTCAAAATTTGAACTGAATATATATGACATGCGCTACAGGTCAGTGTGTGGATCCTTATATTCCGGATTGGTTCACTTGATACTTCCTATCCTGGTGTCCATGGGAATGTTTTGACGTGGGATTTATCAAAAACTTTTTTAATTTACATGGTTACTGTTTTTTTGGGTAGAAAGCCTAATTTGTTTGAATTTAATTTAATCCGTTGCAGTCTCTAGGTGTGGACGCTGATGCTGATGTGTTCGTTCTTCTCATGTTATAATAAAGGTAATGGACCTTTCTGCAGTATCGATTAATGGACTGCTTTCATATGGGTTTTGGTTTCATACTTTAGTGCTTCGTTTTACCAATCTTCCTGATTTGCAAGATGGAATCATATTTTGTGGCTTCATTTTTCCATGTCCACCAATTGTCCTACTAAATCTATTTTTTGAACGGCTACAGTTGGTTTTGGTTGCATCCTAGGACAAGTTTAGGGCCGTTGCAGTAATTTTTAAACTTGCCCCGTTTGCTTGAAATTGGCTGAAACAAGCTAAGGCTGAAATGTTGTGAGAGAAAAATACTGTTCTGGTTGAAAAAAAGAAGCCGAATAAACCGGCTTTTAAGGTAAGCTGAACGGGGCCTTACAGATTTCTTCTTTCTTCCCTGTCCGTTTCCATCTGGTTCTGGCGCTGCATTTTTTGTCAGCTTATTTATCTCCAGACCACTTGCTCTGCTACTGCTTCCCTTTTCCCTAACCCGTATGTCTTCTGTTACCTTGTTGTTTCATACGTATTATCGACACAATTCTGCTTCTTAATTGGCATGCTTTTTATTCACTGCAGGGTGCAAGCTTGCAACGATCTAGGCTTTGGGATTCCAAGGTTCAGTTTCCTAGGAGCCAAAGCTCGTGAACCAAAATACTAACATAGCAGCATCAAGCCATCAGTAACTATGCAGTTCTACCTAATGTAATATACAGACCATCGAATGTATAAAGCGTGTACCAGCACCTATACAACCTGTTTACTTATTGGTTTCAGCCAGCCTAAATCAGCCAGCCAATAGTATTTTCCTCTCACAACAAACTAGCACCAGCCAGTCTAAATCAGTCCAGAAACCAACCAGCGAACATGCCGATAGTATATGCCTATGCACCATCCTCTTTGCAGCCTTGAACAATATACGTAATATGCACATCCTGGATATATGTATATCTACCGACCTTATTACTTATATTGTAGTCTATATATCCAGCACATTTTCTCCATCTTTAAAAGTCTATCCTGTGCCCACGTACACGCGCGATGGCGCGGGCCCTGTACCAGTACATATCCATATCCATATCCATACTCATACGGTCATACCCATATCTTGCTTATCCACATGTTACCCTCCCCACTTTTATTCATACCCGATTTCCCCATATTCATTAGATAAATTGAGCAGTGAGTACTCGTACGGGCTTGCCGCCACGGCCGCGGCACGCGCGCGACGCCCTTCGCCGGAGACCTACACCGGCCGGGTTCCGACGCCACTGCCGTCTGCCCGCGCGACGCAAGGAGCAAGCACAGGCACAGCCGGAGTGGCGACCCTTGCGCCAGCGCTGTCGGCTGCGGCCGTAACGCACGCGACGACGTCGGCCGGGGCGACGCCTCCGTCCTGTGGGGCCCTCTGGCGTGCGCCCACCAAGGCGTGCCTGGTACTCGGCCTAGCAATCTGTCGCAGGGGGCAGCGCTGGCCGGAGCTGCAGCCGGAGCAGGCGGGCATGGAGCAGCGGAAGAAGGCACGGTGGCCGTCGGCGCGTCGCGCAGGTGAGCAGCGCTGGGCGGAGCAGGCGGGCGTGGAGCTGAGGGCCGGCGCCACCGTCTTCGAGCACGAACAAGACAGTCGATCTACAGCAGCGGAAGGCTCGTCGGACTCGGACGATTCGGGCAGCCAGCGACGGAGTTAGGGAAGGATCAGCCTGTTCATTTGTTCACGAGGAAATACTGTTGATTAATTTACGTGAGAGAAAAATATTGTTCTGGGTGAAAATTTATATGATCGTTTTCCTCCCGTTTCACTGGATATTACCCATACCCGAACGGGCAAGCGCTTTTCTACCCATACCCAACCCGTTTCACATGGGTATGAATTTAAATACTGGGTATGAATACCCGGCGACAGGCTTAATACATATGGATTTGCGACTAGAAGAGCACAGCGCGTGGCATACGCGTCAACCGTGGCCGTCCTCTGGAATTCAGTGAGCGATCATGTGTCTGGCTCTGCTAAAGCTGAACCACGTGTGCCTGCAGAGCGCGTTAAGTTCACTTTGCCTTTGGTTGGACGGTCGCGATTGAATGTTGCAATGCATGTGCAAATACCATGGATGAAACGGCATATTATATTTGTTTTTATATTTCTGACTGAATTCGAATTCAAATACGGATATTATTAACCATACCAGATAGAATACGATTGGATATCGACATCATCACCATATTCGCTTGTTGGTTTCGGCCAGGCTTATTCAACCTGTCAACAATGTTTTTCTCTAAAAAAAACCAGCACCAGCCAGCCCAAATCAGCACCAGCACCAACCAGCGAACAGGGTTATGCGATTTGATTATTCGAATATGGATACGGTATCAGATGTTGAAAATCCAGATTCGGATACAGACAAATCTGAACCCCCTCTAAACGTATTCGGTCTCAAATACGGTCGGAAAATATCCGTACAACCTTGCACTACCTCGGGCTAGAGCTGACGATCAGTTCTACCTTGCACTGGCACAAACATGGAGGGGGCAGTGTGACCTCCTGCCCTCCTGGTACTGTATTTGTACACTATACACAGCGGAAATTCAGGCCCCGTTTAGATGCGAAAATTTTTGGCTTTTGGCTACTGTAGCACTTTCATTTGTATTTGGCAAAAATTGTCCAATTATGGACTATTTAGGCTTAAAAGATTCGTCTCGTCAATTACGGGCAAACTGTGCAATTAGTTATTTTTTTACCTATATTTAATGATTCATGCATGTGCCGCAAGATTTAATGTGACGGAGAATCTTGAAAATTTTTGAATTTTAGGTGGGATCTAAACAGGGCCTCAATTGTTTGGCTGACTGACAGCAGATATGCAGCTGTTGACCATCAGCATCCAAACATTCCATTCCATGACATTCCTTATATATAGAAAATAACATTCCATGCCATTCTTTCATTCCCGTCCTTCCGGCACTACTCTAGCGCCAGCCAACCAATCACCAGCTGTCGCGCTTTGCCGCAGTCCCTGCCACCCGGCCCCACGCGCCCTCTCCAGTCTCCAGCTGTGCAGTGCGGCCGACCACGAGACGGCCTCGACAGTCGACACGGACTCCCCCACTTCACTGTCCCGTGGTCCCCGTCCAGCTCACCGCCGGCCCCCACTCCACGGCTAATCCCTTCCCATTCACCCACCGGGCCTCCCCTGCACGCGAAAACTAATAACCAATAACCAAAACCAAGGACAGATCAACTCCACCCCCCGCACGCGAATCCAAAATTACTCCGCAAAATCCCGGGGTTTATCACTCAATCGCCGATCGCTAAACCCCGCAAGGAAGGTGGTCACCGAGCGGACGCGCCGATCCAATCCGCGCGGCACTGCGTCGTGTGCGCGTCCCCCCCACCCCACGTCGCCGTCTCGTCGGTGCCGCGTCCTTTTTCTCTCCCCCCCTCCGTCGCCGTCTCGCGCGAGCTCCACCACTTGCTCCCGCGCGAGGTGAGGTGAGCACTGGGTTAGGGCCACTGCCACTGCCACCGCCACCACTACTTGGCTGGGCTGCCTCTGTCTCCTCCCGTCGGCGCGCGAGCCCGGGGGCGATTCGGCGCTGGCACGCGGGTGGGGAAGCCGAGGAATGCGGTGAGTCGGTGGGGGTCCGGCCTTTGTGAACCGTAGAGGCTCGGATTGGTGCGCCATGGACGGCGGCGACGCTGCGGTGAGTGGCAGGCATTTCGGGGATGGGTATTGGGGTTTTCGTCTGCGGTTCGTTTGGGGATTGAGCTGAAGGTGTTTTGTGTTTATTTTTTGTCTGTTTCTTTCTGCGCGTGCGAAGAATTCGGGGAAGCATGTGTCAGGGCAGGTGTGCCAGATCTGTGGCGACGGCGTGGGCACCGCGGCGGACGGGGAGCTCTTCACCGCCTGCAACGTCTGCGGCTTCCCCGTGTGCCGCCCCTGCTACGAGTACGAGCGCAAGGACGGCACCCAGGCGTGCCCGCAGTGCAAGACCAAGTACAAGCGCCACAAGGGTATGCCAACCTCTTTCATTTCCATGCATATTTTAGGTTATTTTAAGTGCAGCAGGTTAGGCTTACTGAAACCAATCAGGTAGTTGCATTTTAATAGCTAGGAGCAGGTGTTAATTCAGTGGCTGGCAAATTTATTCAGATTCTCACCGTAAGCTACCTCTTTCAGTGAATTGTACTCAAATTGTAGTGTTGAGTTGTGTTACATTGCCGCCAAGAGCAGCAAATAAGAGTGGAGTTTGTTGGCTTCAACCACGGCCAAATCTTATTCCTTACTCAGTTGTGTTCTGTTGTTTAGGGAGCCCACCAGTACACGGTGAGGAAAATGAGGATGTGGATGCTGACGATGTGAGTGACTACAACTACCAAGCATCCGGCAACCAGGATCAGAAGCAAAAGATTGCTGAGAGGATGCTCACCTGGCGGACAAACTCACGTGGCAGTGATATTGGCCTGGCTAAGTATGACAGCGGTGAGATTGGGCATGGGAAGTACGACAGTGGTGAGATCCCTCGTGGATATATCCCGTCACTAACTCATAGCCAGGTTGGAGTTGAAACTTTAGACTTTTAAGGTGATTGTGTTAAATATAGTTCAGAAGACAGAACTAATGTTCAGTTCCTTCATATGGATTGTTTTTACAGATCTCAGGAGAGATTCCTGGAGCTTCCCCTGATCATATGATGTCTCCTGTTGGGAACATTGGCAGGCGTGGACATCAATTTCCTTATGTCAATCATTCTCGTATGTTTATCAATCATCAATATCTCATGTTTTGTTGGCTACTGCTGCATCTACTACGATCTAATTTCTGCGTCTTGGTTCGTATCAGCAAACCCATCGAGGGAGTTCTCTGGTAGCCTTGGCAATGTTGCATGGAAAGAGAGAGTGGATGGATGGAAAATGAAGGACAAAGGTGCAATTCCTATGACCAATGGGACAAGCATTGCTCCATCAGAAGGGCGTCGACTTGATGATATTGATGCTTCTACTGATTATAACATGGAAGATGCCTTACTGTAAGTTCGCATATGCTTGTGTATACCTTTAGCCAGCTCCAGTGTACCAATAATTAATGTTTCCTCCTTTATCTGTACTAGTAGTGTTAACAGTAGTTTGCACTTTGGTGTGTTTGGAAATCTAAGACAGTTTGTCAGATCATGCCTTTTGAACAAATTTTATGCAGATCACTGATTCAGAGGAAATACTTATATATTATATTTATATATTATATGAATGCAGATATTGGCTATCGCTATCAAACATGTAAATGCTGACTTTCATGTCACTTTTAGCAATAACCTTTGTGGATCCATATTGCAGGAATGATAAACTCGGCAACCTCTTTCTAGGAAAGTGCCAATTCCTTCATCCAGAATAAAATCCATACAGAATGGTCATTGTGCTACGTTTGGTTGTTCTATGCATATTCCTGCGCTACCGTATCACACATCCTGTAAACAATGCATATCCACTGTGGTTGTTATCCGTCATATGCGAGATTTGGTTTGCTCTGTCCTGGATTTTGGATCAGTTCCCAAAGTGGTCCCCAATCAACCGTGAAACTTACCTTGATAGACTGGCTTTAAGGTGATGTGAAGTATTTACTGCTAACTCAAAACTGTCTTTGTTGTTCCAAGACTGACAATTTCACAATGCTACTTCCATTGTCAGGTACGACCGAGAAGGTGAACCGTCTCAATTAGCTCCTGTTGATATTTTTGTCAGTACTGTGGATCCTATGAAGGAGCCTCCTCTTGTCACTGCAAATACCTGTGCTTTCCATCCTTGCCGTCGACTATCCGGTTGACAAGGTATCTTGCTATGTTTCTGATGATGGAGCTGCTATGCTGACTTTTGATGCGCTCTCTGAAACTTCAGAGTTTGCTAGAAAATGGGTTCCGTTCTGTAAGAAGTACAACATAGAGCCTAGGGCCCCGGAGTGGTACTTTGCTCAGAAAATTGATTACTTGAAAGACAAAGTTCAAACTTCATTTGTGAAAGAACGCCGGGCCATGAAGGTATATTTGATATTTATATATATGTGTGTAGGTTTTGGCAGTTCCTTCTGCTGTATGACGTTAATTTGTATTTTGAAACATACTTGACAGAGAGAATATGAAGAGTTCAAAGTCCGTATCAATGGCCTTGTAGCCAAGGCACAAAAAGTTCCTGAGGAGGGATGGATCATGCAAGATGGTACACCTTGGCCTGGGAACAATACTAGGGACCATCCTGGAATGATTCAGGTTAAGCTCAATTTTTTTTGCCCTAAACTATTTGACCACAACATATATTCCCAGCACAGAATGATTATTGTTGTTTGCACTTTAAACTCAAAATTGTGGTCATTCTCAGGTTTTCCTAGGTCACAGTGGAGGCCTTGACGTTGAAGGCAATGAACTTCCTCGTTTGGTTTATGTGTCTCGTGAAAAACGTCCTGGATTCCAACATCACAAGAAGGCTGGTGCCATGAATGCACTTGTGAGTGGCTAAATACGAACAATTTCAAAATGCATCTTGCTAACTTTAGTTACTTGGATGTAATGGAGGTTGAATGTTTTCTGCAGGTTCGTGTGTCAGCTGTCCTTACTAATGGGCAATACATGTTGAATCTTGACTGTGATCACTACATCAATAATAGCAAGGCTCTCCGAGAAGCTATGTGCTTCCTTATGGACCCAAACCTAGGAAGGAATGTCTGTTATGTCCAATTTCCTCAGAGGTTTGATGGTATTGATAGGAATGACCGATATGCAAACAGGAACACTGTGTTTTTCGATGTAAGCTAGCGTTATCCTTTTAAAGTTTTTTGGGCATCCACTTCCACATTTTCATGAGGCATAAAGAAAACTTGATGAATTAGTGATGCTAATACTTGTTATGTGATGAAGTTTTTGAGAATCCGAGTGCAATGTGCCAGGTAATTATCTGTATTTCTGTTTGCTGCAGATTAACTTGAGAGGTCTTGATGGCATTCAAGGGCCAGTGTATGTGGGAACTGGTTGTGTGTTTAACAGAACGGCCCTATATGGTTATGAGCCTCCAGTCAAAAAGAAAAAACCAGGCTTCTTCTCTTCGCTTTGTGGGGGAAGGAAAAAGATGTCAAAATCTAAGAAGAGGTCGGAAAAGAAGAAGTCACACAGACACGCAGACAGTTCTGTACCAGTATTTAATCTTGAAGATATAGAGGAAGGGATTGAAGGTATCATTGAGTTGTGTGTGTGTGTGTTTTAATTCGAGTAGATGTGCATTCAATATTTCTGATTTTTGTTCACCACGATTCAGCTGCCCATTTACTTGTTTTTATCTGTTGTAAATATAAGGTACCATAGACAAGTAGAGTTACCTTTCTTTTATCCTTGATCTTTTGTCTTGTACTTCACAATCTTCATAGGTTCTCAATTTGATGATGAGAAATCGCTGATTATGTCTCAAATGAGCTTGGAGAAGAGATTTGGCCAGTCCAGTGTTTTTGTAGCCTCTACTCTGATGGAGTATGGCGGTGTTCCACAATCTGCAACTCCAGAGTCTCTTCTGAAAGAAGCTATTCATGTCATCAGCTGTGGCTATGAGGACAAAACTGACTGGGGAACTGAGGTAATTACTCCTGAAGTTATGACTAGTAACATCAGCGTTGCTGATGCTCGTGCTATTACTTGCTACTAGCACACGCAAGGAAATGTTGAGATATGAATTGATGTTTTCTTGTCTGGTTTGCTCATAAAACCTTTGATTTTTGTGATAAATATCTACTTCTGTTGTTGGAAATGATATATTTGTTATTGAATTGATGTTTTCTTGTCTTTAATATGGTGCACCGCAGATCGGATGGATCTATGGTTCTGTTACAGAAGACATTCTCACTGGATTCAAGATGCATGCTCGAGGCTGGCGGTCAATCTACTGCATGCCTAAGCGACCAGCTTTCAAGGGATCTGCTCCTATCAACCTTTCGGATCGTTTGAATCAAGTGCTTCGGTGGGCTCTTGGTTCCATTGAAATTCTTTTCAGCAGGCATTGTCCCATATGGTATGGCTATGGAGGACGGCTTAAATTCCTGGAGAGATTTGCTTATATTAACACAACAATTTATCCGCTCACATCAATCCCACTCCTCCTGTACTGCATACTGCCAGCAGTTTGTCTTCTCACTGGGAAGTTCATCATCCCAAAGGTAAAACACACACATTTATGTACTGTGCAGGCAGAATTGCAAAGAATTGATTCTGACTGCTTTTATTTTTCTTGAATGCAGATTAGTAACCTAGAGAGTGTTTGGTTTATATCACTCTTTATCTCGATCTTTGCCACTGGTATCCTTGAGATGAGGTGGAGTGGTGTTGGCATTGATGAATGGTGGAGGAATGAGCAGTTTTGGGTTATTGGTGGTATTTCTGCTCATTTATTTGCCGTCTTCCAGGGTCTCCTAAAGGTGCTTGCTGGTATTGACACGAGTTTCACTGTCACTTCTAAGGCCACTGATGAAGAAGGTGATTTTGCCGAGCTCTACATGTTCAAGTGGACAACGCTTCTGATCCCACCAACCACTATTCTGATCATCAACCTGGTCGGTGTGGTTGCTGGCACTTCCTATGCGATCAATAGTGGTTACCAGTCATGGGGACCTCTTTTTGGGAAGCTCTTCTTCGCCTTCTGGGTGATTGTCCACTTGTACCCCTTCCTCAAGGGCCTCATGGGGAAGCAGAACCGCACGCCGACCATTGTTGTTGTATGGGCTATCCTCCTTGCATCGATCTTTTCCCTGCTGTGGGTTCGTATCGATCCATTCACCACCAGGGTCACTGGTCCTGATATCGGAAAATGTGGCATCAACTGCTAGAATGAGCTGAATATATTAAAGAGTGGAACTAGCACCCATTGTCTCTTTCTATAGTATGCTAGGAACTTGGTCGGGAGAAGTTAATTACATATGGTGTAATATGTACCTCCGCTAGTGTTTATCCATAAGTTAATATAATATATATAGACTGCCTAGCTTGTCCGAAAGTTTATGAGAGTATCAGCGAACTATGTATGGCCACCAGGTTGATTTAGTGTGTACATTCAAATCTCATGTGCCAATATCAAATACGTTTACCATGAAGCATCAATTATAGCTTTGCTTAAAAGAATTTAGAAGAATGTTGCACACACCAATTAACAAATACAATTACACACCATTTTTTGACTAGTTTGTGTATACCCTCGTATTTACATGCTACAAATTGCTCAAATCCAACCCATCCTAGCTTTTGTCAGTGCAGGGCTGTGGGAGAACTGTCCCGGATTTTCTCCATTTTGCATTCTGGCATGTGCTTTGTGTATTGCCCTTGCCGTGCTGCATTTTTAGGTTGATGTTTTTGCAAGGTAATGTCTTGGCATGGGACATTCTTGCTGCAGTTCATCTTGATGGCATCCTTGGTGGTGGTTGTCCCTCTGATGTTCTTGAAGACGACATTGCTGACCTCGACAGCCGACCCTTGCGCTTCGCATGGCTTGGCCTTGTCGCAGTAGTTCTGGTCGATGATTATTGGGTTCTTAACATCATACATGACCATGTTTTGGAACGTGATATCCTTGGCGTATCCACTTCCTCCCTGGTATGTTTTGATGCGTGCTCCGTTAGTCGTGCCATATAGTTGCACGGAATCTATGGTAATGCCAGAGACTTCAGCTCTTGAGTTGTCATCTCCTAAGCTTCCTATACTGATCCCATGTCCAGGACCACAAACAACTTTGGAGACATGAAGATTATGAGTCCCGTTCTCGATTGACATGCAATCATCCCCTGCGAAATTCAGCGGTGATGAGTTCACCGAAAGCTTGAAGATGCAATAATGGCATATGTTGTATACGATGCGAATAAGTATTCGCATCAAGCTACTTACCTGTCTTGATCTTGCAGTTTGTGACGCGTACATCCTTGCTCCGAGTGATGTGGATGCCGTCGGTGTTAGGGCTCGTGCCAGGCGCTGTGATGGACAACCGCGCCAGTAGCACATTGGTGCAATCCTCGACTGACATGTGGATCTGTTGGCTGTTCACAATTTTCAGATCCTCCACTCTCAGATTGGTGCAGTAGTGGAATGACAAAGCCGTTGGAGCTTCCTTGCAAGGCTGAAGAAAAGAGAAGCCAATTCTGCTAGGTTAGACACTTCCTAGTAAAGCACAAGCTTACAAATATTCAGATAAATAAAACCAAAGGGTCGGCACCACACTTACCAGAGCCTTGTTGATCTTGCACGAGTGTGGCCACCACTTCTCGCCATTGCCATCGATGGCGCCACCGCCATTGACGGTAAGCTTGTTGACGCTTCGGAACACGATCCAGTGCCTCCTGTCCTTGTCGCTCCAGTCCGCCCTGTTCGGCGACGCCACCAGCGTTCCCTTGACCGTGAGAGTAACGCTGGACTTGCACGGGCCCTGGAGAGTGACAAGC
This sequence comes from Miscanthus floridulus, assembly GCF_019320115.1. Classification (NCBI taxonomy): domain Eukaryota; kingdom Viridiplantae; phylum Streptophyta; class Magnoliopsida; order Poales; family Poaceae; genus Miscanthus; species Miscanthus floridulus. Next base: position 37,125,651 of record NC_089580.1, on the reverse strand, counting down.
TTGAGCAGGTAGTGCCTGCTGTCTGGGACGAGCACGACGGCCGGTCGTGGCGAGGCGCACGCCGCCTTCCACGCCCTGGCCAGCGCCTGCGTGTCGTCGTGGCTCCCATCGCCACGGGCGCCGTAGCGGTCGACGCTGAACACGCTCTGCGACGACGTCGACGCCAGCGACCTGCCCCTGGGAGCGGCGGCGGATCCATTGGCGCGGGGGCTGTGCAAGTGGTTCGTGCCGTCAGCCGTGTCGTCATTGCTCGCTCCTGCAGCCTCAAGAGTGCCGGACATGAAGAGCATCGCGAGGAGAGGCACCATGAACACAAGCTTCACCAGCTTCCTGCTGGATGCCATTGTCAGAGCTACGCACGCGCGCTGTGCAGGTGGTGAGTTGCGGCCTCGACTTTGAACTCTCAAGTGAACAAAGATCACCGAAAAATACAAAGGTCACAACAGAACTGAAGGCGATAGTGCAGCTTGAGCTTTGTATCTGATCGCAGGGGACTTGTTGCTAGGCTTGCTCTGCTTGGTGATGGTGTTGGATTGGATGGTGACTTGGTGAGTAAGCAGCATGCCAACGGCTGTATATATAGGCGCGCGCGCGATGAGGCGGGATGCGTTGCTTGTGAAGAAGAGTTAGGTTGGCAGCAGATACGTGCAGTGGAGTGTGCATGCATGCTTTGCCATGCATACCCCATGGATTCCTGAGATTCTTCAGGCATGGCAAAAGGAGATAAATGTGCCTGAATCGTGTCCACCTGCAGGTATTTCTCACGACGAAAATTCTAACGTTTGTTTGCTTGCCCGCTGCCGTTGATGCGAGTACGTCCGATAGTGCACGTGCACGAGTGTTTGTGTACGTTTGTTCTCAGGACAAGTCAGCATGTCCATCAGATTCTTTGCAGTGCACTCCATGAAAGTTGGAGCATGAGGGCCCCCCACGGCAGTGACAGTTCATAATTCGGTTAGGCATATGTGAGGAACTGAACCATGCTTTATATAATTTCTCGATATGACGATGTCCGGAAGCAACAGGGGCTTATAACGTCCGGAAGCAACATACTAATATTATAGCATTCAACGTGTCGATGATGATGCAATCTGCTGCAAGAGTCAGCACAATCGACGCAAGCAATCGATCATGCATCTGTTTAAAATGTTTCAAACTATGTATTGCAGCACCAATTATCAAATATCTCACTAGCTATTACAAATTGAAGGTCCTAACGAAGCCTCCACATTAATCCTCGTGACAAGGCGCGGTAGAAAAAATAAATTCTTGAAATTCTTATAAAAACCCAGAAATATATAGTCATCAAAATTCAGTAGTACGTCTCTAACCAATATTGACATAACCTTTTTGAATTTACCCACCTGTGCTATTATGATAAATTGCTGATCCTTCCATTATCATAGATAATCTAAGCTAGTGACCCATTAAATTTTAATCTAAATTGCCACTTCTGCCACCATGAAAAATCCCTCAAAATAAGTATATAGGTAGCTCAACTGCTTAGATTTCTTATAACGTTTTACACGGATCGCAACAAAAGTAAAATCCGTTGCCCCTGCTAGCTTGATGTCTTGATGAGCCCCTGCCTGTAGTGCCTACTTTAATTTTCACGTTTGCTGATCTTTGTTGCGCGCGTTTTAATTGAGCAATCGACTATGATCGGGAGAAGTGGAGACGGGTACGTACGTGATGCATATTGCATTGCATGGTGCAGATCGAGGTCGTGTGCTGCCAAACTCCATCGGGTGACTTGCCGGCCGGTTGCCGCGCCCTAGCTGGATCGATAGGCTGGAGGTAGACCGGTCGTTGCATTGCATGCATGGAGAGTACGCTACTTTTCACTTTTCGTGTGCTGGAAGAGACTCGATTAACGCCGCCAAACGAAATGAAGGCCCAAGTACACGTAACATCAGTACAAGCAGGTCTCTGTTTAATTTGGGGCGCGCGGAGGGTGAGGTCACTCTCCAACTCCAAGTCTCCATTATGGATGGCACTAATTAATTTGCTTATTTTATTGCTCCAACTAGTGAGTTATCTGTTGATACATTTTCATGTCTGTCTCCGAGGTGCATAATAAACTGCTAGCTGTGTGTTCGGAATTTCGGCCAAAATTTCGCGATTTTCTATCCTGTATATTGGTGACCTCCGGTAAATATATATACCGTTAATCTCATTTTTTCAGTCAAATGAGATTTGTTCGGATTCTCGAGTTTTTAATCAAAATTCCACAAATTTTAAATATTTTTGGGGGATTCTCAAGATTTTTATTTGTATCGTCTCCTCCGGGATTTGTTCTGAACCGGTAGGCCGAACCCTGACTATCAGTGTCATATGCTTCCAAGTTCTAAGAGCATCTTTAAGAGTTTCCAAAAGTCACTCCTAATCTAGATTTTTTTTTGGCAAGATTAGAAAGAAACTGCTCTCCAACGGCTCCCTATCTCAACTCCCAACCCTTACCGCACTTGGCAAACTAGACCAGATCGCGCCGATGTATAACGCGTGTATGCATCGGCTTGCTTGTGAAGACCGCCAGCAGGGACTGGACATGTTCCGCTGGTCAGTTGATAGGGTATATCTTATTTTTCGCTAAATTGTTTTTTAGTTCACAACACCTCCTAGAAAAATCAAGTATGGATGCCAGCATTGTCTGTAAGTCAGAAACCGAAGGATTAGCGAAAACGCTAGCATATCGGCATAAAGAGAGCACATCAGCTTGGTATTCAGGCAATTTGAGGTGTACAATGCTCTGCTTCGCCCTCCCTAGTCTCTACAATTGATTTAAGGAAAGTAAAATACTTTACCTTGTAATTTGTATGAATAATGATAGCTATGGTTCATTTTAGAGTTTAGATTGTCTTGAATTTGGTTGGGGGTCTCTACAATTTTCCATTTTCATTCACTGGCCACATCACCCACGCATTGCAGGCTACAAATCTGAAGCTATACGTGACCTTACAGGAAATGGATTTACAAGAAAGGGAAATTATTCCTAGAAATACGAACTGTTGCTACTTTGTATAAAAGCATATACATGAAAGTTATATGAATGAACCAATTAACGAATACACAGTTACCAATACAAAGTTACAGGTTTTAACAGGTGTCAGAAAAAACAAGTCAATTGAGAAAAAACGCACACCCCTTCCCCCGAGCGCCCACCCCTCGGCCGACTTGGGGGCGACCCCGTCGTCAGTGCCCCAGCCCCCCCTCCGTGCCTCCCCTCAGGCCGCCGTCGCTGCCCTCGGGCGTGCGGCGGCGGCGGCCCTGAAAAAGGGGCTCGTGTGCACCTCCTCTCCTTCCCCGGCGCTCCTCCTCCTCCACCACCCCTCCACCTTCTTCTCTTGCGAAGCGCGGCGGCAGCCAACCGGATCCGGTCTCCCTGGGGCCTTATCTGTAGTTGCCATGCCCGGATCCGCTTCGGTCGGTGGCCGCCCTGCCGGATCGGGTCTCCACGGGCCGGATCTCCTCGACGGTGCCGGGATGCCCATGCCTAGGGGCTGCCCGACACCGGGGTGCCTGCACCCGCGGGGGTCTGCTGCAGCCTACTGGGTGCTGCCCGTGGTGTCCATCGACAATGGCGGGCGGCAGCTGCACGGCCGGCCGGAGGCCGGATCTGGCCGGTCCATGGCCAGCTTGCTACATGTGGCTACGTTCCTGGCGGTGTGGGCCGTCTCTGGCGCGGCTAGCGAGGCGTAACCAGTGGATCTGGCCGGGCATGCGTCTGGCTGGCTAGCGGGGCTGGATGTTGGCCATGGCCATGGCCGAGCCACCACCTTACGGTGGCCAACGCGCCGGGGACGGGGCCAAGGGACGCCCCCAACGACCGTGGTCGAACAAGCTCATGGGTGTAAATCATGTCCATCTTCTCGCTTCAGGGCGGCGGCGGCGGCGCAACCTGCATCATCCACCTTTCTGAAGGCGTCGTCGAAGGATCATTTCGTCGCGCGGGTCGTTGGGGCTGTGAAAGGTCCTAATATAGCTAGAGGGGGTGAATATCCTATTAAAAATCTACAAGATCACTAAAGCAATTTGATTAGTATGACAAATAACGAATTGCAAACTTGCTCTAGCTCTATAAGGGTTATGTAGGATCTCTGATTAGCCTAGAGGGGGTGGGGGTGAATAGGTCTGTTAAAACAAATACTCAAACTTTCATCAAATTCAACCTGCGGCACTACCGCTCTGTGCCCACGGTGCTGCCGAGCAAGAACAGTGGTACTGCCGCACCTGCAGACAACTTCGTGGAACAATTCAAAAAATGTGAATGAAAACTTGAATCGGATAAATTACTGAGCTTCCTGCAGGTATATGTAACACAGATCAACAGTTAGAAGTGATAGTAACACCACACACAAGTAGATTGGCCACAAACCCTAGAAATCACCTCAACAATAATATGAAATGCAAATGATGTAAATCAAGCATAAGGTGACACGATGATTTATCCCATGGTTCAGCTCGACACTAAGGCTTGCCTAAGTCCACATTGTTGAGGTTAGCCACTAAGGCTTAGGACTTTGCAACTCTTCCTCGTTTTCAAGTCAAGAGACTCAACTCTTGAGATGAGGGGTGAGTTTACTAGCTTCAAGAGATGGTTACAAACCTTCCGGGGCTGCCACATAAGTTGGCAAGCTCCACGAGCGACGCTCTATCTGGTGAGGAGCAAAGCTCCAAGAGTAATAAACATACCCGCCGGCCAAAACATGAACCAAGTGCTCTTTTGAGTTGGGGAATCAAAGGATCTGCTCTCTAATCAAGTTTGAGACCTTTTTTTCTCAAGGATTGATAGGGAAATCAATGTAGAAGCTTGGGAGCTCAAGGTCACCAATGGAGGAGAGAGAGAAGAGCACTCTACTGTGTTCTGGTCGAACTGAACAGGTTGGAAGAAGAGAGAGATGTTAGAGAGGAAGGGGAAAGGTATAAATACCTCCAGCCCCCAACGGTCACTTAAGTCGTGGCAGTGCCGCTCTGCGGTAGTGCCTCTCTTCATATACGGCACTGCCGCACTAGGCAAGACAAGCAAGGGTAAGAGTGAAGTGTTGGCTATCTTGGCCATGAAACAGAGGGTATATGTGTAGGATTGGGCACTTGGTAGCATATGCTGGCTTAAGCATTGTGTCCCCCTTTATAGTACGACTTTTCTGGTACTCAAATTCAAAATATAAAAGAATTTAAACCTCCTTTGAGTTTGAAGCCATCAACATTTGTAATTGGGGGCTCCTCTGTTTCATGTAACATCCTCGAATATAGATTCTCTGCTTGTCATCTCGATAAATCTTATTAGTCCTCTAATTGCGTGGTCATTATCACCAAAACCCATAATTAGGGCTTGATTGCACTTTCAGGTTGCAAGCCACCTATCCAACAATTCTAGTTACTATGATCACTAGGCACACAATTTACTAAGTCACTACTCACTAAGAGCTCTCACACTTGCTACACTAAAGAAATCCACTAGATGAACTTAAACTACAAAGCAAGCTCTCAATTCTAGCTACACTAAAGAGCTTGCTACAACTAGTTTACGGGAATATAAATGAGTGAGTAGGGTGGTTATACCGCCGCGTAGAGGAGTGAATCAATCATAAGATGAATACCAATTCAATCATCAGGAGAATACCAAAGGGCAAGAGACAACCAATTTTTCTCCTGAGGTTCACGTACTTGCCGGCACGCTAGTTCCCGTTGTGTCGAATAACACTTGGTGGTTCGGTAGCTAAGAGGTTGCACGAACCTCATCCACACAATTAGACACCAGCAAGAACCTACCCATAAGTGAGGTAACTCAATGACACTGAGCAATCCACTAGAGTTACCTTTTGACTCTCCGCCGTAGGAAGGCACAAGACCCCTCACAATCATCGAGAGATGGTCATGAACAATCACCAACTTGTGCCAATCCCCCTATGCTGCTCCAAGCCATCTAGGTAGCGGCAACTACCAAGAGAAACAAGAAATCCACTAGCCACAATAATCTCCAAGTGCCACTAGATGCAATCACTCAAGTAAATGCACTTGAAATCACTCCCAATCTCACTATTATGATGAATCGATGATGGAGATGAGTGGAAGGTGTTTGCTTAGGCTCACAAGGATGTTAGAAATGTCAAAGTGCCAAGAGAGTGAGCCCCAAGCTGGTACCTTTCTATTTATAGAGCCCCAAGACTCAAAGATCCGTTGGGCACTCTCAGGCTGACCGACGCACTGACCGAACGCGCCCTTGCGTCCGATCGGCCAGCGTTCGGTCACACTGATGGCTGCCACGTGTCTCCATTTAAACTTCAGCCATCGGATGCCAACGATCACTTAATGTTCAACATGGTAGTCAAACAATCGACCGGACAGCGCCGCTTCAACGCACCTGACGTAGAGCCACGTTGTGTCCGTTCGATTTAGTAAGAGTCCAGAGACATTTTTTCGTTGACCGGACGCGTCAGGTCATGAGTGACCAGACATGCCTGGGAGTCCGGTCAGCTCCCCGCATCTTTGCTTGTGAAAAATCTATCGACGTCAGTGTACGTCAGCCATGACCTAACGCAGCCCCTGCGCGTCCGGTCGCATGCTAACCTCTGCGTCCGCTCGCCTGAAGAAGTGATCGAACACGCCGGTTCAGGGCCTAGAGCCAGCGTCCAGTCCTTCAGCTCGCCCTCGGCCAGACAGCGCTTCTTCGCTATAATTGACCAGACACGCCCGGGGTGAGTCCGGTCACCCTCGCGGCCAGCGGCCAGTCGTGGACTGTCTCCTCCTTTTCTTTTTCTAAGTCCGCAACCGCTTCACCCTTGCTTCCAACTTGTTAACCACAAAGTGTAGAACTAGTGTGCACGAGTGTTAGCATTTTTCAAAGCATTTTACAAGGGTCAAGGTTAGCACACTAGGTTCCTAAATGCATATACAAGAATCATGGCACCTAGTGGCACTCGATAAACCATTTAGCCAAATATTTCCCCGTCTTTATAGTATGGCTATCGATCCTAAGTCACTTACACCCTTTATGGTGTCTTGAGTGCAAAACAAAAACCTATCTTATACCTTTGTCTTGATCTTCTCAGTTTTTGTTTTTTCTCTTTCTTCTTTTCCTAAGTTAGAGCTTGATCATCATCAACACTTGTCCATCTTCATCTCCATGGACCTCACCTTGCTCACTCACTTGGATTGCACCAACCTAGCTCATATCACCACTCATGACAAAGGTTAGTGCTAGGTTCTCATCAATTATACAAAACCAAACTAGGGCTTTCAATCTTCCCCTTTTTGGTAATTGATGACAACCTATTTACAAAGATATTCAATGAAATTTTCTTGGATTCATGTTGCTTGCCCAAGCATATTACCATGTGTAAAGATTATGGACAAGTTTTATCAACCTAAATTGGTAGTATTAGCTTCCCCTACATCTGTGCTAAGAGTTTGGATTTGAAAAGCTTGCACATATGCATGGATTGGAAATTTGGGAGAGTAATAGCTACCAAATGATGCTAAGGTGTAAAGAATGGACCTTTAAAGCGTGATACCAATCAGAGTTGCCAATATACACCATCCTTAGCACCAGTTAGTAACTAGACATTCACAAAAAACTAGAAAACCCCAGTGAGATCAACATTATATGAAAGGGTCTAGTTTTTACATGGTGAGCACAAGTCTAGTTACTCTTCCTATGCATGCTAGTTTTCATTTCATCAATCATTTTCTACAATCTAGCATACATCACACAAGCATGGAAAGGGAATTTAAAAACTTGTGCCATACAAGCAAACATATGTAATGTACATACAAGTTTATGAGCTTGCTCCCCCTACTTGTGTGCTTCAAATTTTAATTGATCCCCTTATAATGTCATATTTCATTTGTTTGCTCCCCCTATCTTACTATCTTTGTGAATTCTCTCTCCCCTTTATTAACAATTAACACAAAAGGTGAGCTCAAATTTTAGATAGGTTGGGGTGAAACCATGTGAAGTGAGGATCATTTTTCCAATTTGGTTCAATCTAGATTACTTGCAAAAGATATTTAACTCGGTTTGATCCAAGGGCAAGCTTCTTCAGTCCTTCAAATAAGGGTTATCATGCACCATGTTGAGTTAAATACTTATAGCTCATTCTCTAGATTAAACACTAGGTTCACAAGCCCACAAACATGTCATATGCTACCACTAGATCATTTTCAAGCATACAAACAATAGTGGTACCATACAAGCATTAAATTCATTTGATTTCCATGAATGAGCCTAAGATATGATATGAATGACTAGATGCACTAAACAAGTCCTTAGCAAAGGATGAACGACATGACAATCAATTTTACCTTGCTTTACTCGAAGGAGAGGCATGTCATATAGTGGAGGTGCATCAACACATATTTGAGAAGTCAAGTATGTTCAATTCATTCTTAGCTTGCAAAACCTCTTCTAATCAAGTGGCTTGGTGAAGATATCGACAAGTTGATCATCGGTGTCCCACACTCTCAATGCAAATGTTCCCTTTTTGTTGGTGATCTCTAATGAAATAGGTGGTAGACATCAATGTGCTTTGTTCTTGCATGTTGAACTGGATTGTTGGTGAGCTTGATAGCACTCTCATTGTCACATAGCAATTAGCACTTGTTTGAATTTGATTCCAAAGTCACTCAAAGTAGCCTTCATCCAAAGTAATTGAGCACACCAACTACCAGCCGAAATGTACTCCGCTTCGACGGTTGAAAGTGCTACACTATTTTGCTTCTTTGATGACCAAGACTACAAGTGATCTTCCCAATAGTTGACATGTATCCGATCCATTCACCACCAGGGTCACTGGTCCTGATATCGGAAAATGTGGCATCAACTGCTAGAATGAGCTGAATATATTAAAGAGTGGAACTAGCACCCATTGTCTCTTTCTATAGTATGCTAGGAACTTGGTCGGGAGAAGTTAATTACATATGGTGTAATATGTACCTCCGCTAGTGTTTATCCATAAGTTAATATAATATATATAGACTGCCTAGCTTGTCCGAAAGTTTATGAGAGTATCAGCGAATTATGTATGGCCACCAGGTTGATTTAGTGTGTACATTCAAATCTCATTCTCCCAATATCAAATGCGTTTACCATGAAGCATCAATTATAGCTTTGCTTAAAAGAATTTAGAAGAATGTTGCACAAACCAATTAACAAATACAATTACACACCATTTTTTGACTAGTTTGTGTATACCCTCGTATTTACATGCTACAAATTGCTCAAATCCAACCCATCCTAGCTTTTGTCAGTGCAGGGCTGTGGGAGAACTGTCCCGGATTTTCTCCATTTTGCATTCTGGCATGTGCTTTGTGTATTGCCCTTGCCGTGCTGCATTTTTAGGTTGATGTTTTGCAAGGTAATGTCTTGGCATGGGACATTCTTGCTGCAGTTCATCTTGATGGCATCCTTGGTGGTGGTTGTCCCTCTGATGTTCTTGAAGACGACATTGCTGACCTCGACAGCCGACCCTTGCGCTTCGCATGGCTTGGCCTTGTCGCAGTAGTTCTGGTCGATGATTATTGGGTTCTTAACATCATACATGACCATGTTTTGGAACGTGATATCCTTGGCGTATCCACTTCCTCCCTGGTATGTTTTGATGCGTGCTCCGTTAGTCGTGTCATATAGTTGCACGGAATCTATGGTAATGCCAGAGACTTCAGCTCTTGAGTTGTCATCTCCTAAGCTTCCTATACTGATCCCATGTCCAGGACCACAAACAACTTTGGAGACATGAAGATTATGAGTCCCGTTCTCGATTGACATGCAATCATCCCCTGCGAAATTCAGCGGTGATGAGTTCACCGAAAGCTTGAAGATGCAATAGTGGCATATGTTGTATACGATACGAATAAGTATTCGCATCAAGCTACTTACCTGTCTTGATCTTGCAGTTTGTGACGCGTACATCCTTGCTCCGAGTGATGTGGATGCCGTCGGTGTTAGGGCTCGTGCCAGGCGCTGTGATGGACAACCGCGCCAGTAGCACATTGGTGCAATCCTCGACTGACATGTGGATCTGTTGGCTGTTCACAATTTTCAGATCCTCCACTCTCAGATTGGTGCAGTAGTGGAATGACAAAGCCGTTGGAGCTTCCTTGCAAGGCTGAAGAAAAGAGAAGCCAATTCTGCTAGGTTAGACACTTCCTAGTAAAGCACAAGCTTACAAATATTCAGATAAATAAGGGTCTGTTTGGTTTCCATAAGTCAGGTGACTGAAAATCAGTGACTTATAAGTTATGCCTGTTTGGTTGTAGATGACTTATAAGCTCATTAAAGGTGTGGGCCCCACGTGGAAAAGGATAACTTATAAGTTTTAAGCAGGGGTGGACCAACTTAAAACTTATAAGCAGGGGTGACTTATAAGTTGGTGGTGTTTGACAAAATAAGTCACTTATTTTACTTTTTAACTTATAAGTAGTTGACTTATTTGGAACCAAATAGGCCCTAAACCAAAGGGTCGGCACCACACTTACCAGAGCCTTGTTGATCTTGCACGAGTGTGGCCACCACTTCTCGCCATTGCCATCGATGGCGCCACCGCCATTGACGGTAAGCTTGTTGACGCTTCGGAACACGATCCAGTGCCTCCTGTCCTTGTCGCTCCAGTCCGCCCTGTTCGGCGACGCCACCAGCGTTCCCTTGACCGTGAGAGTAACGCTGGACTTGCACGGGCCCTGGAGAGTGACAAGTTTGAGCAGGTAGTGCCTGCTGTCTGGGACGAGCACGACGGCCGGTCGCGGCGAGGCGCACGCCGCCTTCCACGCCCTGGCCAGCGCCTGCGTGTCGTCGTGGCTCCCATCGCCACGGGCGCCGTAGCGGTCGACGCTGAACACGCTCTGCGACGACGGCGACGCCAGCGACCTGCCCCTGGGAGCGGCGGCGGATCCATTGGCGCGAGGGCTGTGCAAGTGGTTCGTGCCGTCAGCCGTGTCGTCATTGTTCGCTCCTGCAGCCTCAAGAGTGCCGGACATGAAGAGCATCGCGAGGAGAGGCACCATGAACACAAGCTTCACCAGCTTCCTGCTGGATGCCATTGTCAGAGCTACGCACGCGCGCTGTCTTGCGGCCTCGACTTTGAACTCTCAAGTGAACAAAGATCACCGAAAAAATACAAAGATCACAGGGAACTTGTTGCTAGGCTTGCTCTGCTTGGTGATGGTGTTGGATTGGATGGTGACTTGGTGAGTAAGCAGCATGCCAACGACCGTATATATAGGCGCGCGCGATGAGGCGGGATGCGTTGCTTGTGAAGAAGAGTTAGGTTGGCAGCAGATATGTGCAGTGGAGTGTGCATGCATGCTTTGCCATGCATACCCCCATGCAGGCCCCATGGATTCCTGAGATTCTTCAGGCATGGCAAAGGGAGATAAATGTGCCTGAATCATGTCCACCTGCAGGTATTTCTCACGACGAAAATTCTAACGTTTGTTTGCTTGCCCGCTGCCGTTGATGCGAGTACGTCCGATAGTGCACGTGCACGAGTGTTTGTGTACGTTTGTTCTCAGGACAAGTCAGCATGTCCATCAGATTCTTTGCAGTGCACTCCATGAAAGTTGGAGCATGAGGGCCCCCCACGGCAGTGACAGTTCATAATTCGGTTAGGCGTATGTGAGGAACTGAACCATGCTTTATATAATTTCCCGGTATGACGATGTCCGGAAGCAACAGGGGCTTATAACGTCCGGAAGCAACATATACTAATATTATAGCATTCAACGTGTCGATGATGATGCAATCTGCTACTATAAGCACTTCATAAGCCAGCCGGTTCAGTAGTGCAAGAGTCAGCACAATCGACGCAAGCAATCGATCATGCATCTGTTTACAATGTTTCAAACTATGTATTGCAGCACCAATTATATAATATCTCACTAGCTATTACAAATTGAAGGTCCTAACGAAGCCTCCACATTAATCCTCGTTACAAGGCGCGGTAGAAAAAATAAATTCTTGAAATTCTTATAAAAACCCAGAAATATATAGTCATCACAATTCAGTAGTACGTCTCTAACCAATATTGACATAACCTTTTTGAATTTACCCACCTGTGCTATTATGGTAAATTGCTGATCCTTCCATTATCATAGATAATCTAAGCTAGTGACCCATTAAATTTTAATCTAAATTGCCACTTCTGCCACCATGAAAAATCCCTCAAAATAAGTATATAGGTAGCTCAACTGCTTAGATTTCTTATAACGTTTTACACGGATCGCAACAAAAGTAAAATCCGTTGCCCCTGCTAGCTTGATGTCTTGATGAGCCCCTGCCTGTAGTGCCTACCTTAATTTTCACGTTTGCTGATCTTTGTTGCGCGCGTTTTAATTGAGCAATCGACTATGATCGAGAGAAGTGGAGACGGGTACGTACGTGATGCATAGTGCATTGCATGGTTCAGATCGAGGTCGTGTGCTGCCAAACTCCATCGGGTGACTTGCCGGCCCAAGCCTTGCCGGCCGGTTGCCGCGCGCCCTAGCTGGATCGATAGGCTGGAGGTAGACCGGTCGTTGCATTGCATGCATGGAGAGTACGCTACTTTTCACTTTTCGTGTGCTGGAAGAGAATCGATTAACGCCGCCAAACGAAATGAAGGCCCAAGTACACGTAACATCAGGACAAGCAGGTCTCTGTTTAATTTGGGGCGCGCGGAGGGTGAGGTCACTCTCCAACTCCAAGTCTCCATTATGGATGGCACTAATTAATTTGCTTATTTTATTGCTCCAACTAGTGAGTTATCTGTTGATACATTTTCATGTCTGTCTCCGAGGTGCATAATAAACTGCTAGCTGTGTGTTCGGAATTTCAGGCCAAAATTTCGCGATTTTCTATCCTATATATTGGTGACCTCAGGTAAATATATATACCAGTTAATCTCATTTTTTCAGTCAAATGAGATTTGTTCAGATTCTCGAGTTTTTAATCAAAATTCCACAAATTTTAAATATTTTTTGGGGATTCTCAAGATTTTTATTTGTATCGTCTCCTCCGGGATTTGTTCTGAACCGGTAGGCCGAACCCTGACTATCAGTGTCATATGCTTCCAAGTTCTAAGAGCATCTTTAAGAGTTTCCAAAAGTCACTCCTAATCTAGATTTTTTTTGGCAAGATTAGAAAGAAACTGCTCTCCAACGGCTCCCTATCTCAACTCCCAACCCTTACCGCACTTGGCAAACTAGACCAGATCGCGCCGATGTATAACGCGTGTATGCATCGGCTTGCTTGTGAAGACCGCCAGCAGGGACTGGACATGTTCCGCTGGTCAGTTGATAGGGTATATCTTATTTTTCGCTAAATTGTTTTTTAGTTCACAACACCTCCTAGAAAAATCAAGTATGGATGCCAGCATTTTCTGTAAGTCAGAAACCGAAGGATTAGTGAAAACGCTAGCATATCGGCATAAAGAGAGCACATCAGCTTGGTATTCAGGCAATTTGAGGTGTACAATGCTCTGCTTCGCCCTCCCTAGTCTCTACAATTGATTTAAGGAAAGTAAAATACTTTACCTTGTAATTTGTATGAATAATGATAGCTATGGTTCATTTTAGAGTTTAGATTGTCTTGAATTTGGTTGGGGGTCTCTACAATTTTCCATTTTCATTCACTGGCCACATCACCCACGCATTGCAGGCTACAAATCTGAAGCTATACGTGACCTTACAGGAAATGGATTTACAAGAAAGGGAAATTATTCCTAGAAATACGAACTGTTGCTACTTTGTATAAAAGAATATACATGAAAGTTATATGAATGAACCCATTAACGAATACACAGTTACCAATACAAAGTTACAGGTTTTCACAGGTGTCAGGAAAAAACAAGTCAATTGAGAAAAAACGCACACCCCTTCCCCCGAGCGCCCACCCCTCGGCCGACTCGGGGCGACCCCGTCGTCAGTGCCCCAGCCCCCCCTCCGTGCCTCCCCTCAGGCCGCCGTCGCTGCCCTCGGGCGTGCGGCGGCCCCGAAAAAAGGGGCTCGTGTGCACCTCCTCTCCTTCCCCGGCGCTCCTCCTCCTCCACCACCCCTCCACCTTCTTCTCTTGCGAAGCGCGGCGGCAGCCAACCGGATCTGGTCTCCCTGGGGCCTGATCTATAGTTGCCATGCCCGGATCCGCTTCGGTCGGTGGCCGCCCTGCCGGATCGGGTCTCCACGGGCCGGATCTCCTCGACGGTGCCGGGATGCCCGTGCCTAGGGGCGGCGGCTGCCCGACACCGGGGTGCCTGCACCCGCGGGGGTCTGCTGCGGCCTACTGGGTGCTGCCCGTGGTGTCCATCGACAATGGCGGGCGGCAGCTGCACGGCCGGCTGGAGGCTGGATCTGGCCGGTCCATGGCCAGCTTGCTGCATGTGGCTACGTTCCTGGCGGTGTGGGCCGTCTCTGGCGCGGCTAGCGAGGCGTAACCAGTGGATCTGGCCGGGCATGGCTAGCTAGCGGGGCTGACTGCTGGCCATGGCCATGGCCGAGCCACCACCTTACGGTGGCTAGCGCCCCGGGGGCCGGTGGCCGGGGCCAAGGGACGCCCCCAGTGACCGTGGTCAAACAAGCTCCTAGGTGTAAACCTTGCCCAGCTTGTCGCTTCGGGCCGACGACAATGGCGCAGCCTGCGTCATCCACCTTCCTGAAGCCGTCGTCGAAGAATCAGTTCATCGCGTGGGTCGTTGGGGCCATGAAAGGTCCTAATATGGCTAGAGGGGGGTGAATATCCTATTAAAAATCTACAAGATCACTAGAGCAATTTGATTAGTATCATAAATAGCGAATTGCAAACTTGCTCTAGCTCTACAAGGGTTGTGTAAGATCTCTAGTTAACCTCGAGGGGGGGTGAATAGGCCTGTTAAAACAAACACTCAAACTTTCATCAAATTCAACCTGCGGCACTGTCGCTCTACGGCACTGCTGAGCCAGAATAGTGGCACTGCCGCACCTGCAGACAACTTCGTGGCACAATTCAAAAACTGTGAATGGAAACTTGAATCAGATAAATTACTGAGCTTCCTGCAGGTATATATAACACAGATCAACAGCTAAAAGTGATAGGAACACCACACACAAGTAGATCGGCCACAAACCCTAAAAATCACCTCAACAACAATATGAAATGCAAATGATGTAAATCAAGCATAAGGTGATACGATGATTTATCCCGTAGTTCAGCTCGCCATCAAGGCTTGCCTAAGTCCACGTTGTTGAGGTTAGCCACTAAGGCTTAGAGCTTTGTAACTCTTCCTCATTCTCAAGTCAATAGACTCAACTCTTGCGATGAGGGGTGAGTTTACTAGCTTCAAGAGATGGTTACAAACCTTCCAGGGCTGCCACACAAGTTGACAAGCTCCACGGGCGATGCTCTAGCGGGCTAGGAGCAAAGCTCTAGGAGTAATAAACACAACCGTTGGCCAAAACGTGAACCAAATGCTCTTTTGAGTTGGGGAATCAAAGGATCTGCTCTCTAATCGAGTTTGGGACCTTTTTTCTCAAGAATTGATGAGGAAATCAATGTAGAAGCTTGGTAGCTCAAGGTCACAAATGGAGAGAGGAGAGAAGAGCACTTTGCTATATTCTGGTCAAACTGAACGGGTTGGAAGATGAGAGATACGTTGGGGAGGAAGGGGAAAGGTATAAATACCCCTCAGCCCTCAATGGTCACTTAATTCATTGCAGTGCCGCATCTCAAGTGCGGTAGTGCCGCTCTGCGGCAGTGCCTCTCTACATATGCGGCACTGCCGCACTAGGCAAGACAGCAAGGGTAAGAGTGAAGTGCTAACTATCTTGGCTATGAAACTGAGGGTATATGTGTAGGATTGATCACTTGGTAGCACATGTTGGCTTAAGCATTGTGTCCCCCTTTATAGTATGACTTTTCTTGTACTCAAATTCAAAATATAAAAGAATTTAAACCTCCTTTGAGTTTGAAGACATCAACATTTGTAATTGGGGGCTCCTCCATTTCGTGTAACATCCCCGAATATAGATTCTCTGCTTGTCATCTCGATAAAATCTCATTAGTTCTCTAATTGCGTGGTCATTATCATCAAAACCCATAATTAGGGCTTGATTGCACTTTCAGGTTGCAAGCCACCTATCCAATAATTCTAGTTACTATGATCACTAGGCACACAATTTTCTAAGTCACTACTCACTAATAGCTCTCACACTTGCTACACTAAAGAGCTTCACTAGATGAACTTAAACTACAAAGAAAGCTCTCAATTCTAGCTACACTAAAGAGCTTGCTATAACTAGTTTACGGGAATGTAAATGAGTGAGTAGGGTGGTTATACCGCCGCATAGAGGAGTGAACCAATCACAAGATGAATACCAATTCAATCATCGGGAGAATACCAAAGGGCAAGAGACAACCATTTTTCTCTCGAAGTTCACGTACTTGCTGGCATGCTAGTCCCTGTTGTGTCGACCAATACTTGGTGGTTCGGCAGCTAAGAGGTTGCACGAACCTCGTCCACATAATTGGACACCGCAATAACCTACCCACAAGTGAGGTAACTCAATGACACAAGCAATCCACTAGAGTTACCTTTTCGGCTCTCCGCCAGTGGAAGGCACAAGACCCCTCACAATCATCAGGAGATGGCCACGAACTAATCACCAACTCATGTCAATCCTCCTCCGCTGCTCCAAGCTATCTAGGTGGCGGCAACCACAAAGAGAAACAAGAAATCCGCAGCCACAATGATCTCCAAGTGTCACTAGATGCAATCACTCAAGCAAATGCACATGGAATCACTCCCAATCTCACTATGATGATGAATCAATGATGGAGATGAGTGGGAGGTATTTACTTAGGCTCACATGGATGTTAGGAATGTCAAAGTGCCAAGACAGTGAGCCCCAAGCCTGGTACCTTTCTATTTATAGAGCCCCAAAACTCAAAGAGCCCTTGGGCACTCTCAGTCTGATCGGACACACTGACCGAACGCGCCCCTACGTCCGGTCGCACCGATGGCCACCACATGTCCCTATTTAAACTTCAGCCATCGGATGCCAACGGTCACTTAACGTTCAACGCACAGTCAAACAATCGACCGCACGCGCCGCTTCAACACACTTGATGCAGAGCCACGCCATGTCCTTT
This sequence comes from Miscanthus floridulus, assembly GCF_019320115.1. Lineage (NCBI taxonomy): Eukaryota > Viridiplantae > Streptophyta > Magnoliopsida > Poales > Poaceae > Miscanthus > Miscanthus floridulus. The sequence goes on along the minus strand of NC_089580.1, from coordinate 37,108,559 downwards.
CGATTCCAGTAAGAATCCAGAGACATTTTTCGTCGACCGGGCAGAAAGTGACCAACACGTAAATATTTGTAGTTTTGCCATACATTGTGATCGGATGTGGCCTAACACTCAATGACATAGGGTTTATACTGGTTCAGGCAACGTGCCCTACGTCCAGTTTGAGTCAGTCGGTGACTTTATTCCTGAGCCCAGGTGCTCGAAGTTTGCTGTGGGGTTACAAACGAAAGGGAGTAAGATGGGGGTGCAAGAGGTCTGGTCGAACTCTGGTCTGAAGGGCCGAGAGTGCATGGAGCTCCGTTATGTGCTAAGTGTTCGAATGTCTATTGTTCGTTGGAATCATTGGTTGTTTGGATCGTTGGAGCGTGTTTCAGTTGTTGTCTGACTAATCTCCCTATTGGGAGAGAGCGCATCCCCTTTTATAGATGAAGGGGATGACCTTTACAAGTGAGAGAGTGAGAGTATGTATGCTACTAAGTCTTGTTGCCCACGTCGTCGGGTACAAGATGATGGTAGGCACCCATAACACTATTTGTGTTAGACGCATGTGGGAGGTTGTACCAGTATTCATCATGTATGGCAAATGACGGTGCCCACAACACTGTTGATGCCTAGAGGACATGTGGGGGTTTTTATCGTGTTTGCCTAGCATGGGAATTATGGGCGCCCACAACACTGTAGGGCAAATCAGTCGGTGCCCATAACACTGCTTGGGTTCTGACATGCCTGGAAGGTTGCAGGGCACCATTCTAACATGTCTTGTCGGTACTGTCCTGCAGGTGTACAGGGTACTGGTCCTTGGTTTTGCGGTTGACTTGAGCATCCTACTTTACTTGCTCTGCCCGTTTCCTGGTCCTCACCGAGCGGGCGTCCCTGGTCGGTTGGTCCCAATTGGAGAAGAGCTATGAGCAAAGGTTCGGTGTATCCCTGGTCGGAGAGGCGGGTCAGAGTCAGAAGCGTTGTTGGCCAGGCCTTTCAGTTGGAGAGGCAGGCCAGAGTCAGAAGCGAGGCCTTCCGATCGGAGAGACGGGCCAGAGTCGAAAGCGAGCGCCGTTCCTCCTTGGCCGGGCCTTTCGATCAGAGATTGGATCATCCTTCTAACCTGTCGTTAGGTTTTTGGGCCAACACAGGAGTTGCGCATCGCTCACAACGTCGTCTGCTAGGCCGAGCTTTTTGCTAGGAAGCAAGTCCATGAGGGACCCCGGGTTTATGATCCCGATAGGAGCCCTAGGCGATTCGGGTAGAATCGTCTGGGGAATTTTGTCTTGACAGTGGGTACGCACAAGCGTACCCGTGGGTGTAGCCCCTAAGCCCTTGGGCGATTCGGGTAGAATCATCTAGGGGATTTTTGGTGTTGCCAGCGGGGGGATTTTTTGTTTCGACAGCAGGTGCGTGCGAGTGCACCCGCGGGTGTAGCCCCTGAGCCCCCAGGCAATTCGGGTAGAATCGCCTAGGGGGTTTTGTTAGCAGGCATGAGTGTGTGCACCTTGGTGGGCGTAGCCTCCTCTTTCTAGTTTCTGACCCATCATTTCTAGGAGCGTGGTCTCAAGCATTTTGGGCGTGGTCGTGGATCCAGGCGCTGGGCACAACGAGGGATCGGGCGAGTTGGAGTCGTGGATCTAGGCGTCGGACATGCCGGGGCATTTTGGACGTGTCGAGGGATCATGCGGGTCAGAGTCGTGGATCCAGGCGCTGGGCGCAATGAGGGATCAGGCGAGTCAGATTTGTGGATCTAGGCGTTGGACGTGCCGAGGTGTTTTAAGTTTTCATGCGTTACCTTGTCCACGGTTTTTGCAATTGGAGGTGCTGAGCTAATGTTGCTTGCCTCGATGGCTCGAGTGACGCGCTCGGTGAGCTCGCTAACGGGCACGTTCGAGTGAAATCCGGGTCCATCGTTTGTGATGGGGTCGGCATAGCCCTCATGTGGCATTCCACTGCTCCTTAACCCATGTCCCGGTAGATGCCTGGGTCATTCCAGAGACCGACCTAGGTGGCCCGCTGGCCTCTCCTCGATGGAGATTCTATGGGCATGGCTCGAGGTTTAGGATTGAACTAGAAGGTTGAGATGACCCTGTTTGCTTCGGAGTAGACTAGGCGAGGGCCGCTCGGAGCTCATCTGTGTTTCTCCCCTATCTTTGTTTGATGCGGGGTGGCCTCGAGCCCTTCGTGGGCTGGCCTTTGAACCCCGGTCGGTCGTTGCTCATGTTGAATGAGACAACCGCTGCTTTGTGACGCAACACGGAGCGTTATGATGCATTTAACTGCATATGCGATGCTTTGGATGTATGGGATAAATGAATGATTTGTATGAATGAATGCGTGAATGCGTGTATGAATGACAACAAATGAGTGAATGGTTATATAAAGAAATAGTGGGGGTTGGTAATGTTACCGTGATGACTCGAGAGACGAGGTTTGAGGAGCTTCTATCGGATATGTCCGACCGGGATCCGCGCTCATTGTTCATGACGGAGTTGGCATGGCCCACATGGGGCATCCCTCTGCTCCTTACCTATCTCTCGATGTTCGCTTGAGCCGTCCGATCGACTCAGGAAGCATGTTCATCTCTCCTGGGTGGAGATCCCATAGTTAGGCCTTTCCAAGTCCCGCCTACGAAGGTGGAGAGCCGGCTACGCACAGTTGCACCTTGTTTCTCGCACCCGGCATGCGGTAGTGGTGGGCCATACCCAGGCCACGTCCCGTATGACTAGGCACCGTCTTGTCAAGCAGGGTGCGTCCCATCAGTCAGGGCACATCCCATCGTATCCCATCCGCATTGAATGGGGGAAGGGAGAGGGTTTCTCGCCCCAATCCTTTCGCCTTTCCTCAACTACTGCGCCTCCTCTTTAAATAGGGGAAGGGAGAGGGCTTCTCGCCACAATCCTTTGCCTATTCTCCAACCGCTGCCTCTCCTCCTCCTTCCTTCTCACCAAGAGTGCTTGTGTGCCATGGTGGTTCCTAAGTGAGAGAGAGGGTAAGCGAGGGGGAGAACTCATAGATCTATTCTTGAATCTGGAGTGCAATGTCGAGCTAGAGGCTGCCCGAGGTGGTGCTGACCGCCTTCACCGAGAAGGGGCTGCTTCCACCGAAGGAAGTGGCGCACTGGACCCGTGCGGGCTCCTTGATGAGTGGGGCCTAGAGCTGCAACGCCTCAATTCGACTAGGGTGCTATGCGTCATCGGCTTCGTCACCGTCTACGAGGCCTTCTCCGGGATGTAGCCATACATGGACTCTTTCCGGTGGATCTTCGCCGAGCGAGCCTTGTCGGAGGGGAAGCCACCCAAGACTATGCCAGTGGGGGGGTTTTGCCCCTGCAGCTGCTCAGGTCGGCCAATTCATAAAGTTTGATGAGATGTCAGAGACATCCTCTAGCCATGGCGGTCATACTACAGCAGGCAGCATCCCTATCTAGGGGCTGCCCTGTCTGTATGGGAAAGTCTGGAGCTCCATGTTCTTCTGCTGAGCATCTATGGGTGCGACGCCCTTGAGGTACCCATTGCGCTCGTCAAAGTCAAGGGAGCAGAATCGGGAAGGGCCCTTGCGAGCGTGACTGAAGGCGTGCGTCAAGAAGACATCACCCAGCCTGTGGATGGAGTGGAGGTCGGGTTGGAAGCTCTATCTGAGCTGAGTGTTGCCCCATCGGAGGGCGAGCGGCCTTTATCTTCGCTGGTCATATTGTTAGCCGATGCCATCGGGCGGCCATAGTAGAAGTAGCCAACAGATGTAATAGTTTAAGTTTGTGGGGGAACCCCCGTGTGAACAGTTGTTTTGATGAATTCATCAATTTTCGTTTTGTGATGAATTACTTCATTCGGAGAAGCTTGTCTCGTCCGTTCCTTTTTTTACCTTAGCATAGCTTTGTTTTTATTCTTTCTTTTTCACACCTACATGTTCCTCCTATAGGCTACAACCTTAAGATCTTGAGCATGGCCCATGAGGCTCAGCTGCCCGTAACCGTAGGTAGAGGCGGGGTGCGATCGGTCAGAATGTTGAAGCAAAGTTACATAAGATAATTAAAGGAACGGACTACCCTTTCATTTCGGTAAAAAATGTATTTTCCATATGATAGTAAAAAAAGAGGTGGCATCACACCCTCATGGAGCCCCCGAGCGACCCGGGCCAAAAGTGTTCGGGCCGGGGTGCTCTGTAGGAGCGAACGTTGAATGAAAAAACGGTAAGACCGAATTTTTAAGGGAAGAAATGATGTAATTGTTCGATGTTCCAAGTATTGGAGAGAACGTCGCCTTTGTCATCCTTCAGTCGGTAGGCGCCCAGTCAGATCACTTCAGTCACCGTATAGGGTCCTTCCCATGGTGGAGAGAGTTTGTGCTTCTCCTTGGTCGATTGGGTCCTTCGAAGCCCAAGGTCTCCGACCTTGAGGATCCTTCCTATGATTTTCCTCTCATGGTACATATGGAGAGTCTGCTGGTAGCGAGCGAAGCGGATGATGGTTGTCTTGCAAGCCTCCTCAAGTAGGTCAATTGCGTCTTGTTGAGCCTCCATGGCTTGGTTGCGGTCGAAGGCCTTCACTCTTGGGGCGCCATGGTCAATGTCGGTGGGCAGCACTGCTTTAGCTCCATAGGCTAGGAAGAAGGGTGTGAACCCTATGGATCAGTTTGGGGTCATTCTTAGGCTCTAGAGGATCGCTGGGACCTCTGCAACCCATCGCCCGGGGTACTTGTTGAGTCGGTCGAAGATGCATGACTTAAGTCCTTGGAGGATCATGCCACTGGCACGCTTGACCTAGCCGTTAGTATGTGGATGTCCGACCAAGGCCTAGTCGATCCTGATGCCATATCCATCACTAAAGTCCAGGAACTTCTTCTCGATGAAATTAGTTCCATGGTCAGTGATGATATAGTTAGGAACGTCGAACCAGTAGATGATGTCGAAGTAGAACTTGTCTGCCTCCTTCGAGCGGATGTTGGTAATGGGTTTGGCCTCTATCCACTTGGTGAACTTGTCGACCACTACGAGTAGGTGAGTGAAGCCGCCCGAGCCCTTTTTGAGGGGTCCTACCATGTCGAGGCCCCAAACGACAAACAACCAGGTGATGGGAATGGTTTGGAGCTCCTGCACCGGCAAATGAGTTTGCCGAGCATAGAATTGGCATCCCACGCACCTACGGATGACCTCCTCTGCATCTCATAGTGCAGTGAGCTAGTAAAAACCTTGGTGAAAGGCTTTTTCGACCAGCGACCTTGGGGCCACATGATGTCCATAGATTCTGGCATGGACCTCAAGGAGGAGCTATTTCTCTTAGTCAGTAGGGATGCACTTCATGAGTACCCTCGATGGACTTCGTTTGTAAAGTTCATCACCGAGCGCGATGAACATCTTGGCTCATCGTGTGACCAGTCATGCTTTAGTCCTTTTGGGTGAGAGAACTTCCTTGAGGAGGTAGGCGAGTAGCGGCTCTCGCCAGTCAATTTGATTGAGTGCCAACACGGCAACGTCGGCGAGCGACGTCATCATGGAGGCACTGGGTCGGGGGCCCCAAGCGTCAGGTTGGCATCGGGGTGTGTTTGGATCAAACCTTCTAGGATGTGGGTGGATGGCTCATGGAGGTTGTTGATGAAGACCCTGCTTGGAGATGGATCCCACCTAGCAGCCAATTTTGCAAGAAAATCAGCGGCATCGTTGTCCTTTCGAGGGACATGATGCAGCTCGATACCCTAGAATTTGTCCTCGAGCTTGCGCACCTCTTGGCAGTATGCTGCCATGAGAGGGCTATTGTAGGAGGACTCCTTCATGACCTAGTCAACGACTAGCTCTGAGTCGCCATGAATATAGAGTCACATAGCACCAAGCTCGATGGCGATGCGTAGTCCATTGATGAGGGCCTCGTACTCTATGGTGTTGTTTGAGGCTAAAAAGTGGCAGCGGATGGCATAGCAGAGCCTACTCCCATCTAGGGAGATCAGAACCACTCTAGCCCCCGAGCCGTGCGCCATGATGGACCCATCAAAGTACATCATCCAGTACTCGTGGGTGATGTCTAGGGTCGGTAGCTGGACCTCCGTCCATTCGGTGACAAAGTCCGCGAGAGCCTAAGACGTAATAGCAGTGCGGGGGATATACCTGATATCATGGCCCATGAGTTCGAGTGCCCACTTAGAGATCTATCCTATGACATCATGGTTGCGGACGATGTCCCTGAGCGGGTATGAAGTAACGACCAGTGACTTCATGGTCGGTGACGTAGTGCAGGAGCTTCCTGTGTCGCCATAGTATGGCGTATAGGAGTTTTTGCACCTAGGGGTACCAGACCTTGGGGTCGATGAGTACCTCCCCGATGAAGTATATGGGTCGCTAGCCTTAAGGTGGTGTCCCGGCTCCTCCCTTTCGATGACTAGGGCGGCGCTCACCACATGGTTGACCACCGTGACAGTAGAGGAGGAGGAGGGGTTCTCTCCATTCGGGAGCGACAAAGATTGGGGCTGATGTCAGTGATGTTTTGAGGCTCTCCAAAGCCTATTGAGCTTCCTCCATCTAGACGAAGGTGTCCATCCTTTTGAGGAGCTTGTAGAGAGGCATCCCCTGCTCACCGAGCCGGGAGATGAACCGGCTCAGGGTGGCCAAGCAACCGATGAGCCTCTGTACGCCCTTGACGTTGCGTATAGGGCCCATGTTGGAGATGGCCTCAATCTTTTTGGGGTTGGCCTCGATACCTCATTCAGACATGATGTATCCAAGCAGCTTCCCCTCGAAACCCTGAAAACACATTTCTTGAGATTCAATTTGATGTTGGACCTTTGGAGGTTCATGAACGTTGCGGCCAAGTTTGCGATCAGGTCGCAAGCTTGAGCCATTTTGACCACTATGTCATCAACATAGACGGTGGTTGTTGGTTTCGTCCGCTTGGTTTGATCAGGCTGATTGAGCGGGTCGATTTGGTCGATGAAGCATTGCTACTTGCATCTTTGGTAGGTGGCGCCAGCGTTCTTCAGACCAAAAGGCATGGTTACATAACAGTACAAACCATACGGGGTGATAAACAAGGTTGTGAGTTGATCGAACTCTTTCATCGCAATCTGGTGATAGCCTGAGTAGGCATCCAGAAAGGAGAGGATCTCACATCCCAAGGTGGAGTCGACTATCTGGTCTATGCACGGCAAAGGAAAGTGATCCTTTGGGCATGCTTTGTTGAGGCCAGTATAATCAACACACATTCTCCATTTCCCGGTTTTCTTTTTAACAAGAACAGGATTAGCAAGCTAGTTAGAGTTGAATACCTCTCTGATGAATATGGCTGCCAAGAATTTGGTGACCAGCTCACCTATGGCCATACGCCTCTCATCGTCAAAGTGACGCAGGCGTTGCTTGGCGGGCTTCGAGCCCGGGACCTCCCGTGGTATGCCTGACATGTAAGAAGGTTTCCATGCGAAGACATCGTGATTGGCGTGTAGAAAGTCGGCAAACTTGCATTCCTATTTGGTCGGGAGCTAGGTCCCGATCCACACTATCTTGGTTGGGTTAGTGGGGTCAATCCCCACCGCCTTAGTTTCCTCGAGTTGGCAGAAGGCCGTCGAGGAGGTTGGTTTGTGGTAGTCTGGGACTACTAGGGTCGACGACTCCCTAAGCCATGGGAGCTCAGAAGAGTTGATGATGGCAGTGGCGAGCTCGTAATGCTTGTGGTCGCACGTGAAGGTGTGCGAGAAGGTGCTACCCATAGTGATGACGTCATTTGGTCCCGACATCTTCCGCTTTAGGTAGGTGTAGTTGGGGACCGCCATGAACTTGGCATAGCATGGCCGCCCCAAGATGGTGTGGTAAGACCCTAGGAAGTCCACCACCTCAAAGGTAAGCACCTCCGAGCGGAAGTTGGCTCGGTCGCCAAACATGATGGGTAGGTCGATCTACCTGAGCGGGTATGCCTAGGCTCCCGGTATCATGCTATGGAAGGGAGAGCTCGCCGGTCGGAGTTCTGACTGGAGGATGCGCATGGCATCGAGGGTGTCGATATAGAGGATGTTGAGGCCACTAACTCCATCCATTAGCACCTTGGTGAGGCGCTTGTTGCAGACAAGTGGGGTAACGTCCTAGGTCTGGCGACGTGGGATGGATGGTCCCTCTGATCAAAAGTGATCAGAGATTCTGACCAACGAAGGAAGTCAGGGATGGCCTGTTTCGGCGATGCAACCTCTCGGTAGCGCACTTTGTGCTGGTGCTTGGAGTAGATGGCATTGGATCCCCTGAAGATCATGATACATTCCTCGAGGTTGGGGAAGCTATCCCCATCCTTGCCCACCGCCTCCCTTCTTGGCTGCTGCCTCCTTGCCCTTTCCCTTCTTTCATCCCGTCGGCCTAGTTGCAGGAAGCGCTTGAGGAGCTTGTAGTCCTTGTAGAGGTGTTTGACGGGGTAAGCGTGGTTGGTGCAAGGGCTATCCATGAGCTTGCCAAAGTGGCCAGGCAGGCCCTGCTAGGGCTGCTTGCCCACACGATCAGCTACGGCGACCAACGCGGAGTTGCCGGTCGACGCTGATCCTTCTTGTTCTTCTTGCCCCTCTATGTGGAGGGGCCCTCATCTTGGTCCTCATGCTTGGCCTTGCCCTTGTCCTAACCTTCATTGAAGACCGCTTTGACTGCCTCCTCGCTGGAGGCATGGTTTGTGGCGATGTCGAGCAGATTATGGGTGGTTTGGGGCTTCAGACAGTCAAGCTTGTGGATCAGGGACTCGCAGGTTGTCCTAGAGAGGAATGCGCTGATGACGTCCGCGTCGATGACATCAGGTAGGTAGTTTGCACCACCTTGGGAACCTATGGATGTAATCCCGTAGGGACTCGCTGGGCTTTTGCTGGCAGCTCTTGAGGTTCCAGAAGTTTACAGGGTGGACATACGTCCCATGGAAGTTCCTGACGAAGACCCTCTTGAGGTCCACCTAGTCGCGGATGCTGTCGTACGGGAGGAATTTGAGCCATGCTCGAACATGTTCCCCCACACAGATGGGGAGGCACTGAATGATGAAGTGATCATCATCCACTACTCCGACTCGATAGGCGAGCCAAAAGTCTTCGAGCCATATTCTGGGGTTCGTCTCCCTGGTATACTTGGTGATGTGGGTAGGCGGTCAGAAGCGCTGTGGGAACGACACTCTATGGATGCACTAGCCAAAGGCCCATGGTCCTAGGCCATCTAGACTGGGACTCCGGTCATTGGGTCAGTGACCGTGCCTGGGGTGCGTTTCACTGGTCCCCTCGATGGTCCGGCAGAACCCATGTCATCTGGTCTCACCATTGCCTGATGGATGTCATCATCATGTCGGGCTCGACGACGGTTGCTGATGACACTGCGAGCATCTTGGTTTGGCCTGAGACGTTCGTGTATAGGCGGTCGGTGTGGAGCGGGTGATGGGTCAGGCTGTGGCGTAGCTGTGCCCTCATGTTCCGCGCCCGCCAGCTATAGAGGCAAGCGGATAGAGCGATGCGTCTAGTGCGTCCTAGCTCCCCTTGTGGGGATGGAGGCCGTGAGTCGGTGTCGTGATGCGGAGCTCTCCGCCTATTGAACGACAGTGGTTTCCACCAGTGCCGGAGGTTCTGGTGGATCGCCTATTCCTAGGGGTTGTCTAGCTTGGTAAGGCCACACAGAAGCATCGCCGCCGTGGCGATGTTTTGGCCTGTCTGAGCGAACTATGGGGGATCATTCCCCCCATCCATGATGTAGCGCTGGACCTGGCGGAAGCGACCCCAGGCGCCGCTCACCGGGTTTTGTGCACGGGGCGTATCGTGGTGCGTCGAGCGTGCTGGCACAGGTGGTGGCTGGTTCTGCCACCTTTATCGTACCTCATCGCCGTGCGCCTGGACACATGCGAGGGCATCCGTATGAGGGTCCGGAGGGTTGTGGGTCTGGAGAGACTCCACTACCACCGGTGGCTGTCCTAGGGTGTCTACCATAGCGCACTCCTAGGACAGAGGGTGGCTAGGTGCCACGACGTCACCGATGCTGGAGCCGTCGCTCTCAACATCGTCATCCAGGAGGTCGTGAAAAGAGGCGGAAGCGTAGCTCACCATCCCCATGAATTTGGATGTGAGAGGGGGCAGCACCTGCATCCTTCAGAGCCCCTAGGTGTACGCATCCACGGGGGACACGAGGCCGTAGGAGAACCGGTCGCATGGTGGTCGCGGTAGGGACAACGGGGTCCCTCCACAGAATCGGTGAAAGACAGTAAATAGCGAGTAAATAACAAAGCGTACATTGCTCATAGTGGGGTTTTAGCAGAGCATATACTCAAAATGAAGCGCAGGCACCTCGCCGTTGAAGTCATCGGGTGTCCCGGAGCTGATGGAGTATGCACCTCCTTCGACAGGCACTGGAACAAGTGCCTCCTCATGGAGGTGCAGCATGCCAAGTCGATCGATGACGAAGTCTAGGCTTCCAAAGAGGAAGGCCTAGGATAGCTTGAAGATGGGAGGATCCCACATCCCAATAGGTGGGAGTGCGGGAAAATCCAGTGAGATGAAGTGAGTCGTATCGCTTGAGCCCACCATGGCGGAGATGGCAGAAAAGTGGGCCATCCGATGACCAAACGTGTGAACGTACGGCGTCTTCCCCACAAACGGCGCCAACTGTCGGTGTAGAAAGTGACCAACACGTAAATATTTGTAGTTTTGCCGTACGTTGTGATCGGATGTGGCCTAGCACTCAATAACACAAGGTTTATACTGGTTCAGGCAATGTGCCCTATGTCTAGTTTGAGTTGGTCGGTGACTTTATTTCTGAGCCTAGGTGCTCAAAGTTTGCTGTGGGGTTACAAACAGAAGGGAGTAAGATGGAGAGTGCAAGAGGTCTGGTCGGACTCTGGTCTGAAGGGCCAAGAGTGTTAGGAGCTCCGCTATGTGCTAAGTGTTCGAACGTCTGTTGTTCGTTGGAATCCTTGGTTGTTTGGATCGTTGGAGTGTGTTTCAGTTGTTGTCTGATTGGTCTCCCTATTGGGAGAGAGCGCATCCCCTTTTATAGATGAATGGGATGGCCTTTACAAGTGAGAGAGAGAGAGTGAGAGTACGTATGCTACTAAGTCCTGTTGCCCATGCCGTCAAGTACAAGATGATGGTAGGCGCCCATAACACTATTTATGTCAGACACATATGGGAGGTTTTACCGTATTCATCATGTATGGCAAATGACGGCGCCCACAACACCGTTGATGCCCAGAGGCATGTGGGGGGGGGTTACCATGTTTGCCTGGTATGGGAATTGTGGGCGCCTACAACACTGTAGGGTAAATCGTCGGTGCCCACAACACTGCTTGGGTTCTGACATGCCTGGAAGGTTGCAGGGCACCCTTCTGACATATCCTATCGGTACTGTCCTGTAGGTGTACAGGGTACGGTCCTTGGTTTTGTGGTTGACTTGAGCATCCTACTTTACTTGCTCTGCCTATTTCCTGGTCCTCACCAAGTGGGCGCCCCTAGTCGGTTGGTCCTAGTCGGCTCTGACTGCGCTAGTCAGAGAAGAGCTGTGAGCAGAGGTTCGGTGTATCCCCGGTCAGAGAGGCGGGTCGGAGTCAGAAGCGTTGTTGGCTAGGCCTTCTGGTTGGAGAGGTAGGCCGAAGTCGGAAGCGAAGCCTTCTAGTTAGAGAGGTGGGCCAGAGTCGGAAGCGGGCACTGTTCCTCCTTGGCCAAGCCTTCAGGTCAGAGATTGGATCATCCTTCTAGCCTGTCGTTAGGTTTTTGGGTTGGCCTAGGAGTTGCGCGTCGTTCACAACATCATCTGCTGGGCTAAGCTTTTTACTGGGAAGCAGGTCCATGAGGGACCCTGAGTTTATGAACCCAATAGGATGTGTCAGGTCATGAGTGACCAGACGTGCCTGGGAGTCCGGTCAGCTCCCCACATCTCTGCCTACGAAAAACCTACCGACATCAATGTACGTCAGCCATGACCTGACGCAGCCCCTACGTGTTCGGTCGCGCGCTGACCTCTGTGTCCACTCGCTTGAAGAAGTGACTGGGCGCGCTAGTCAGGGCTAGAGCTAGCGTTCGGTCCTTCAGCTCGCCCTCAGCTAGATAGTGCTCCTTCGCTATAATTGACCGAACGCGCTCGAGGTGAGTCCAGTCACCCCATGGCCAGCGCTCGGTCGTGGACTGTCTCCTCCTTTTCTTTTTTAAGTCCACAACGGCTTCACCCTTGCATCCAACTTGCTAACCACAAAGTGTAAAACTAGTGTGCACGAGTGTTAGCATTTTTCAAAGCATTTTACAAGTGTCAAGGTTTGCACACTAGGTTCCTAAATGCATATATAAGAATCATGTCATCTAGTGGCACTCGATAAACCATTTAGCCAAAGATTTCCCCTCTTTATAGTACGGCTATCGATCCTAAGTCACTCACACTCTCTATGGTGTCTTGAGTGCAAAACAAAAACTTATCTTATACCTTTGCCTTGATCTTCTCGGTTTTGTTTTCTCTTTCTACTTTTCCAAGTTAGAGCTTGATCATCATCAACACTTGTCCATCTTCATCTCCATGGAACTCACCTTGCTCACTCACTTGGATTGCACCAACCTAGCTCATATCACCACTCATGACAAAGGTAAGAGCTAGGTTTCATCAATTATGCAAAACCAAACTAGGGCTTTCAGGCTAGTTCTAGGACGTAAGTCCTTCTTGTGCCCTCTTCAACATCGTTGGCGTCTATGGACATCATTCCCTTCTTGGAGGCTTCATTGTTGACCACCATCTATTAGAGCCGCTCCTAGCTTGTACTGTGCCAGCTGTGCTTCAGCTTCCTCATCGCTTTTGTTTGTCCACCTAGGGTGTTGTTGTTGCTATAGTTGTCATCTTCTTCACAGTGGCTACCTAGTCGCTTGCGGATGCTATCGTCTTCTTCTTCGCAGCGGCTACCTGGTCGCTTGCGGATAATGTCGTTTTCTTCTTCACAGCGGCTACCTGGTCACTTGCAAATATGCTGGGCTTTCTACCGGTGGATGCTTTGCCACCACGGCTTCACCCCCTCTGTTGGCGACCATTGCGCGGATGTATTTTCTTTTGCAGGCATAGTCGGTTGGTGTTTGAGGTGGTGGTTCCCCCTCGTGTTTTCTTGCTGTCTGTTTGTGTCTTTTGTATTCCGCAGGTAATCCTAAGATTACTTGTGAGTCTTTTGTAACTGTTATCCAGCCTTTTTTGGACATTCCTCTTAATGAAAAATGGGTAAAAGATCCGATCGCGAAAAAACAGTTGTCAGAAATATATATACAAACATGAGCATGGCTACTCTATCTGTACAAACTACAAATTACAAGCAACTGAGTTCAGATGCCCCCTACTTTCTGGCAGTGCAAGGTTGTGGGTAGATGGTTCTAGATTTACTGCATTTTGCATTCCTGACATGTGCTTTCTACATTGCCCTTGCCGCCCTATATTTTTAGGTCGATGTTCTACAAGGTAATGCCTTGGCATGGGACATTCTTGCTACAATTCATATTGATGGCATCCTTGGTAATGGTTGTCCCTCAAATGTTCTTGAAGACAACATTGCTCACCTGCACTGCTGATCTTTGTTCACCGCATGGCTTAGTCTTATCGTAGTAATTCTGGTTGATGATTATCGGGTTCTTGACATTGTACATGATGATGTTCTGGGATGTGATGTCCTTGGAGTATCCACTTCCTCCCTGATAGGTCTAGATGCGTGCTCCATTAGTTGTGCCATATAGTTGCACTGAATCTATGGTAATGCCAGAGACTTTGGCTCTTGAGTTGTCATCTCCCAAGCTTCCAATGTTGATCCCATGCCCAGGACCACAAACAACTTTGGAGACATGAAGGTTATGAGTCCCATTCTCGATTGACATGCAATCGTCCCCTACAAGATTCAACAAAGAAGATCTAAGTTCACTGAAAGCTTGAAGACAATATATTCCGTATGAAGTGAATAGTGAACATGCTACTTACCAGTCTTGATCTTGCAGTCTGTGACCCGTACATCTTTGCTCTGAGTGATGTGGATGCCATCAGTGTTAGGGCTCATGCCAGGCGCTGTGATGGACAACCTTGCCAGTTGCACATTGGTGCAATCTTCGATTGACATATGTATTTGTTGGTTGTTCACAATTTTTAGATCCTCCATCCTCAAATTGGTGCAATAGCATAATGACAAAGCCGTTGGAGCTTCCTTGCAAGGCTAAAGAAAAGAGAAGCCAATATTTAGCTAGATTAGATACTTTCTAGTAAAGATCAAGCTTATAGATATTCAGATAAACCAAAAGGTCTCGACGCCACACTTACCAGAGCCTTGTTGATCTTGCAGTAGTGTGGCCACCCCTTGTCGCCGTTGCCATCGATGTCGCCTGCCACCTATGACGGTGAGCTTGTTGATGCTTTAGAACATGATCCAGTGGCTCCTGTCCTTGTCGCTCCTAGTCCGCTCTATTCGGCGACGCCACCAGCGTGCCTTTCACCATGAATGTGATGTTTGACTTGCACGAGCCGGAAAGGCTGATGACCTTGAGTAGGTAGCGCTTGGCACCAGGTACGAGTAGGACTGTCGGCCATAGTGAGGTGCACACTGCCTTCCACACCCTGGCCAATGCCTACATGTCATCATGGCTGCCGTTGCCACGGGCGTCGTAGCTATCGAGGCTAAACACGCTCTGTGACGATGACCCCAGCAACCAGCCCCTAGGTGCGCCGGTAGATCCATTGGCGCCAGGGCTGCGTGAGTGGTGATCCGAGGTGTCATTGCTCGCTCTTGCAGCCTCAAGAGTGTAGGACATGAAGAGCAGCGTGAGGAGAGGCACCATCATCAACTTGCTGCTGGGTGCCATTGCTAGAGCTATGCATGATGTCCTGGTTAGTTGTAGATCGTGTTGAGTAATCTGCTGCTCCTCTTGTGTGAATGCATGATAGGGACATGCGGTGCCGAAAAGGGCTCCCTGCTGTTGCATTGCAGCAGCTACAGGGGTAGGCGCCGAATGGCTCTCCTGCCGCACTGTAGCCACTATAGGGGCAGGCGCCAAAGTCAGCCCTGCTGTCACATTTAGTCACTGTAGCAGCATGGTAGCCTGACATGTCTATGTACTAGAATTAGATGGGTAGAGTTGTATATATAGTTTGCCACTGCAACTCAGTAAAGAGAGCGAGTTCAGTTTGCTATCTCCTCTGCAGAGCTCCGGCCAACGCTGGTGCTTATGCTGTGTGTGCTCTGTTCTCCCTCCCTTCTTCTACCTCTAGCCATAGTGTGTGGTTGGCAACAACAGTGCATGGTCGGCAATGGTGGTGAGTGGTTGACTCACCTGTTGCTATGATCTAGTGGGCTAACAACTGGTGTCAGAGCCATACAAGCGTCGTCGCTGGACTAACCATTGGCAATGACAGACGGTTTGGAGATAGGCGATAGTAGCGGTGCTACTATGGCTGCCCAGCCATGATAGGAGGTCATTGTGTGCATGGTGCGGGAGGTCAGCGACACCAGTTGGCCGACGCTAACTCACACCAACTATAGTGAGTGGTCGGTGACCATGAAGGTCAAGCTCAGAGCCCGACAGCTTTAGAATGCTATTAACAAGGGCACCAACAATGAAGAAGATGATATATCAGCATTGGAGGCTATCTTCGCTGCTGTACTAGTGGAGTATAGGGAGCCATGTTAGAGGCAAAGAGCTCTGCTAAGGAGGCATAGGAGGCCATTGCGGTGATGCACGTCGGTTTCCGACCGCGCAAAGAAGGCGACGACCCAGCTTCTGAAGCAGGAGTACGCCAACCTCAAGTTCAAAGATGGTGAATCGGTGAAGGACTTCTCCCTCTGCCTGCAGACGCTTATCAGCAAGCTGAAGAGCCACTGGCAGTCACCATCGACGAAGAAGAGGCGGTCTCCAAGTACCTCCACTCCGTGCCGATGAAGTACATCTAGATTGCTCTCTCCATAGAGATGATGCTAGACTTGTCCACCCTCACCACTAAGGATGTGACAAGCCCATTTGTGGGTGGTGGACGAGCGCCTGAAGCAGGTGATGGCAACGACGAAGGACAGCGGCAAGCCGCTGCTGATAGAGGAGTAGGCTGCCTAGAGGAACTTTGGGGAAGCCTCCTCCAGTCGTGGTGGCGATGGCAAGCACCGCGGTAGGTCTTCTTCAGAGAAGAAGAAGAAGGTCAACCCCAACGCCTACCGGTGCTGTGGGAAGATGGGCCATTGGGCAAAAGAATGCCCAAATCACAAGAAGGGGAAGAAGGCTAAGGCTCATCTGGCGTAGGCTGATGATGATGTTGAGGCCACTCTCCTGATGGCGACATTCAGTGCACTACACGATGTTGAGGCTAAGGAGAAGGGAGAGGTGAAGGTAGTGGAAGGGTCTGGCAAGGCTCTGAAGGCTGTCCACCTCGATGAACCACGCACCCAAATCCACCTCGGACATGTGGGCGACGGACAGGATCAGCTATGGTACCTGGACTCCGGCACCAGCAACCACTTGATAAGCTCCAAGGAAGCCTTCTTTGAGCTCGACGGCAACGTGACCGGCACGGTGAAGCTCGGTGATGGCTCAAGGGTGGCAATACGAGGGCGTGGCACCATCATCTTTAGGTGCCAAAACAACGAGCACCACACGCTAATGGATGCATATTACATCCCGTAACTACGTTCAAGCATCATTAGCATTGGTTAGCTAGATGAGCGCGGTAGCGAGGTACTGATCAAGGACGGCGTCCTTATGATCAAGGATTAGGAGTAGCGCCTTCTTGCCAAGATGAAGAGGTCCCAGAACTAGCTATACCTGCTTGACTTGAAGGTGGAGCAGCCAGTGTGCCTAGTAGCACGGCACACCGCGGAGTCCTGGCTGTGGCAAGCCCGGTTCGGCCATCTCAGTTTTGACACGCTCGGTCGGCTGGAGAAGATGGTCCGAGGGCTACCCCACATCAAGCATGGAGGTGAGCTATGTGATAGCTGCCTGGTCGGAAAGCAATGGAGGCTGTCATTCCCAAAGGCGGCCAAGTATTGCGCGGAGGATGCTCTCGAGCTCGTCCACGGCGATCTCTGTGGGCCAATCAAGCCAGCCACAAACAGTGCTCGGTGGTACTTCCTCCTACTCATGGATGATTGCAGTCGCTATATGTGGCTGCAACTACCGATGAGCAAGGACGAAATGGTGGGTGTGATCAAGAAGTTCAAGGCACACACGAAGGTAGAGAGCAGCAAGAAGCTGCGCGTGCTGAGGACTGATCGCGGCGGTGAATTCACTTTGGTGGAGTTCACTATGTACTATGCGGATCAGGGTGTGGTGCAACACCACACCGTGCCATACTCGCCATAGCAGAATGGCATGGTCGAGCGACAGAACCAGACGGTGGTCGGCATGGCTCGATCCATGATGAAGGCCAAGAGCATGCCGACAAGTTTCTGGGGTGAGGCGGTGACCACGACAGTGTTCATCCTCAACTGCACGCCCACCAAGGCCCTAAAGGGCAAGACGTCATTCAAAGATTGGTATGGGCGCAACCCGAGCGTGTCCTTCCTTCGGACATTCGGCTGCATCGGCCACGTCAGGAAGACGAAGCCGGTCCTCACCAAGCTAGAGGACAGGAGCACACCGATGGTGTTCCTGGGCTACGTGAAAGGTACCAAGGTGTCCCGGCTCTATGACCCATGCGGAGGCATGGTGCTTGTCTCACACGATGTCATGTTCGACGAGAAGGCAGCCTAGGACTGGAACAGTTCGGGCATGGGGGAAGCTGGCGGCTTCACCAACACCTTCGTCGTTGAGCACTTGGTCATCCATGGTGGTGGAGATGCTAGAGAGGAGGTGCTGACCACTCCAGCAATGGAACTGAGCACTTTGGGAGGGGTGCCGAGCACTCCGAGAGTAATGCCGAGAAGTCCTGCAGTGGTGTTGACCACTCTAGGATGGGTGCCAAACACTCCCATAGCAGAGCCGAGAAGTCTTGCAGTGGTGCCGACCACTCCAAGATTAGGGCTGAGCACTCCTACAGTGGTGCCGAACACTCCAGGAGTAGGGACGAGCGGTCCAAGAGTAGTGCCGAGCACTGTAGCTGGGGAGCCGAGTAAGGAACTCCATCGACGTCGATTGAGTTTGCCTCACCTCTAAGTGACATCACTAAGTTCGTGGATGCCTTCCACGACGGTGAGGAGGTGCGGTTTCGTAGGCTAGACGACATCGTTGGTGGCACAGTGCCCTCAGGACTAGTGGGTCGGCTGCTCAATGACCCAGAGCTAGTTCTTGTAGTGCAGAGGAACCACCCACGTTCGCGCTGGCCGAGCACGTTGCAAACTGGCGATGGGCGATGCTGGAAGAGATGAAGGCGATCGAGGAAAACGAGACTTGGGAGCTCATCGATCCACCTCCAGGACATCGTACGATAGGCCTAAAGTGGGTGTACAAGGTCAAGCGGGATGAGCACAGCGCCATTGTCAAGCACAAGGCGCGCCTCGTCGCCTGAGGTTTTGTTCAGCGCGAAGGCATCGACTTCGAGAAAGTCTTTGCACCGGTAGCGTGCATGGAGTCTGTCCGATTGCTTCTGGCTTTGGCAGCAGCAAAGGACTGGCGCGTCTATCACCTAGGATGTAAAATCGGCCTTCCTCAATGGTAAGCTGGCAGAGACGGTCTTCGTCAGGCAACCTTCATGGTTTCGCCATCAAGGGAACGGAGCACAGGGTGCTCCGACTGCGCAAGGCGCTCTACGGGCTACGACAGGCCCCACGAGTGTGGAACGCCAAGCTTGACGCTATGCTTGGCGAGCTTGGGTTCACGAGGTGCGCAACCGAGCATGCGCTCTACACGTGGTGATGGGGAAGGAGGAGCTCGTCGTCGGCGTGTATGTGGATGACTTGATCATCACCGGCGCGCGTGCAGAGGACAGTGACAGCTTCAAGAGCGAGATGATAGCTCATTTTTGAATGAGCGATCTCGGCGTGCTCTCCTACTACCTCGGCATTGAGGTGAGATAGGGGAAGGAGGCACTCACGCTCGGTCAGAGCGCGTACGCCTCGAAGCTATTGGAGCGAAAGTGGCATGGCTGAGTGCAAGCCGTGCGTGACTCCAATGGAGGAGCGGCTGAAGCTGACAAAGGCTAGCACCATGGTGAAGGTAGATGCAACACTCTACCGGAGCATCGTTGGTGGTCTGCGCTATCTAGTCCACACGAGGCCGAACATTGTGTTCGCCGTGGGCTACGTTAGCCGCTTCATGGATGATCCTCAAGAGGATCACTGGGCTGCGGTGAAGCGGCTGCTGCGCTACGTCAAGGCGACGGTGGATCATGGGATTGTCTTCCCCAAGCCTAGTGAAAGTAGACTACAACTCACTGTGTTCAGCGATGCAGACATGGCGGGAGACATCGACGGTCGGTGGAGCACCTCTGGTGTGCTCGTCTTCCTCGGGTCGGCTCCAATCTCATGGTTGTCGCTGAAATAGAAGGTGGTGGCACTATCCACGTGTGAGGCAGAGTACGTGACGGCGGCCACAGTGGCGTGCCAAGCTGTATGGCTACGCCGACTGCTGGGCGAGCTGACCGGTGTGAATGCTTACCCATCAACACTGATGGTGGACAACCAGCCCGTCATCACCCTCGTGAAGAATTCGGTTCTCCACGACCGGAGCAAGCACATCGACGTCAAGTTCTACTTTCTCAGGGACTAGTGTCGTTGGAGGGCAGATCGTCATCGAGTTCGTCGAAACTGGTCGGCAACTCGTGGACGTCCTCACCAAGCCGCTCGACCGTCTTCGACTCACGGAGCTGAAGAATATGATCGGCATGGAGGGGTTCAAGGGTTCACAGCAGGATTAGGGGAAGAATTGTTGAGTAATCTGCTGCTCCTCTTGTGTGAACGCATGGTAGGGACAGGTGACACCTGAAAAGGGCTCCCTGCTGTCGCATTGTAGCAGCTGCAGGGGCAGGCGCCGAATGGCTCTCCTGCCACACTGTAGCCATAGCAGGGGCAGACGCCAAAGTCAGCCCTGCTATCACATCTAGTCGCTGTAGCAGCTTAGCAGCCTGACATGTCTGTGTACTATGATTAGATGGGTAGAGTTGTATATATAGTTTGCCACTGCAACTCAGTAAAGAGATGCGAGTTCAGTTTGCCATCTCCTCTGCAGAGCTTCAGCCAACGCTGATGCTTAGTGCTGTGTGTGTGTGCTCTGTTCTCCATTTCTTCTTCTACCTCTAGCCATAGTGTGTGGTCGGCAACGACAGTAGCATGGTCAGCAACGGTGGTGAGTGGTCGAATCACCCGTTGCTGTGATCCAGTGGGCTAACAGACCGGACTTTGAACTCTCAAGTGAACAAGATCACAACAGAATTGCAGGCTATAGTGCAGCTTGAGCTTTGTGTTGGTGTTAGATTTGGATGGTGACTTGGTGAGTAAGCTGCATGCCCACGGCCGTATATATAGTCACGCGTGGGTTGCGTTGCTTCTTGCTTGTGAAGAAGTGTAACTTTGCTTGTGAAGAAGAGTAATGCGGGAGAGTTAGTTTGGCAACAGATATGTGTGTAGTGGAGCGTGCATGCTTGCAGCCTCCACGCCATACCCCATGGATTCCTGAGATCAAATTCTTCAGGAATGGCAAGGAGATAAATGTGCCTGAATCGTGTCCACCTGCAGGTTTCTCAGGTCAAGAAGATTGAACACGTGTACGAGCGTGTGTTTGTTCTCGAGACAAGTCCATCTGATTCTGTGCCCCCACGGCAGTGACAATTCGGTTAGGCACCTGTGGAACTGAAACTCTATCTGAAACATTCTTTGTGCGATCGCCGTGTTACTATCACCAAGTGCATGGCAAACAGGCTGGCTGATGATCTCGACCGTTTGGTCTTGAGGAACCAAAGTGCCTTCATTAAGGGTCGCAACATTCATAACAATTTTAGAGACGTGCAGCTGGTGTGCAAGGAGATCCACAGGCAAAGGTTGTCATGTGTTCTGCTTAAAATTGACATTGCTAAGGCGTTTGATTCGGTCTCCTGGACTTACCTGCTCGATGTTCTAACCCACATGGGCTTTGGGTTATGATGGAGGAATTGGGTGTCAGCCATCCTTGCGACGTCCAGCACTAAAATTCTCCTCAATGGAAGGCCGGGGAGGAGAATATGCCATGCTAGAGGATTGAGGCAGGGCGATCCGTTGTCACCGATGCTCTTCATGCTGGTGATGGAGGTGCTCAACCACATGTTGCAGTGGGCTGAGGAACGACGATTTCTTTCACATGTACCTGGGTTGGTCACGGCAAGGGCCAGCTTGTATGCTGATGACCTCGTCATTTTTGTGGCACCGGAGGAGCGCAGCCTGCTGACCATTAAGGCAATCTTGAACACCTTCGGACGTGCCTCTGGTTTGTTCGCGAACCTTGACAAGAGTTTGGCAACGCCGCTGCACTGCACGGAGACTGACATGGAGTTGGTGCTCACCATCCTTTCTTGCAAGGTGCAAGAGTTCCCCTGCCGCTATTTGGGGAAAACGCTGTCGGTGTACAAGCTGAAGAGGGCCGACGAGCAGCCTTTGATAGACAAGATCGCTGCACGCATCCCGGGTTGGAAGGGTCGGCTGCTCAACGTGGCCGGCCGATCCACACTGGTCCAGTGCACACTCTCTGCGATACCGGTCTATACTTCGATTGCCCTTGGCCTGTCCCCTTGGGATATTGCGGCGATCGATAAACTGCGGCGTGCCTTTATTTGGACCGGGTCGGACAAGGTTGCCGGAGGCAAATGCAAGGTTGCATGGATCAATGTGTGCCGGCCCAAGGAGCTAGGCGGCCTGGGCATTGCGGACCTGCGACGGGCTGGTCTGGCGCTGCGGGTCAGATGGATTTGGCGGGACAGGAAGCACGGCATCGTGCCGCCCGCGTGCGAGCGCGTTGCGCTCCGGCTGTTCCAGGCTGCGACCACGTTTACAGTGGGCAATGGTGAGTCCACTCTATTCTGGACAGACCGGTGGCTCAATGGATCAAGCATCGTGCAGCTTGCCCCCGCCGTTTTTGCGGCAGTTCGCCCCAGGAAGAGGAGGGCGTCGGTGTCCGAGGCTCTAAACGGTAACGCTTGGGTACGTCATCTGTCTGGCGCAGTTTCCATGACGATGCTTCTTCAGTTTGGGAGGCTATGTGATTTGCTGGAGAATGTTCAGCTCTCATCTGATCCGAACGTCCTTTCTTGGCACCTAACTGAGAGCGGGAACTACTCGGCCGCATCTGCTTATGGGGCCATGTTCCTTGGCTCTTCGCCAGTCAGAGGCGCTGCACAGTTGTGGAAGACGGCTGCGCCGCCCTGTGTCCGCTTCTTCTATTGGCTGGCTTTGCAGGATAGATGCTGGACCGGCGAGCGTCGTCACCGCCATGGCCTTCACCCAACGAACGCTTGCATCACCTGCGACCGGGAGCCAGAGACAATTGATCACATCTTGCTGGGCTGTGCGTACAGCCGCGAGGTCTGGGCGACCTGGATGGACTGGCTTCACTTGCCTAATGTGGATGTTCGCCCGCAGCCGTTCATGGAGTGGTGGCTGTCCAATAGGAAGCGCGTCGACAAGCACTTTAGGCGCGGGTTTGACTCCATCGTGTTCTTGATCGGTTGGATGCCCTGGAAACAAAGGAACGCGAGGACCTTCGATGGCAGTACACGTACAGCGAGGGAGCTCGCCGTGGACATTCGCCTCGTCGCGGAGGACTGGCGAATGGGTACAGGCAGCTCGGCATCCTTCTGTCTAGACGCTGAGCGCCGTCCCGTGGAGTTTTTAAATTTGGTTCAATCATGTAGTCCCCTCTGTTGTCCGGTGGGTGCGTGTGTGTTGGCCTTGGTAATCAGAGTATTATCGAGTTTGTTGTTTCGCTTAAAACTCTCTTTCTGCTTAACGTCTCGGAAAAAAAAACTATCCATCATTCCATCAAGCTTGTGCGATCGCCGAGACTCCCGCAAAGAAGCTAACTAATAGCTGTCACGTTGTGGATAACATTTACGCATGGAGAGGAATGGCAACAAGCCATCAAACAAAAGTGTGATCCGTTGCCTGCTGCTAGCTTGAGCTAACCTGGTAGCCCTGCAGCAGCCTGTATTAGTACTTAGTAGTGCCTACTTTTCACATCTGCTGATCTTTGTTATTTCTACTAGGCACGCGTATGTTCTGAGCAGTCGAGAGGAGTCTGTCGTGCTGCCAAACTCGATCGGTGACTTGCCCGCCCAAGCCTCGCCGGCCAGCTACGTACCTCGGCTAAGCCTGGAGGGTCCTGTAGATCGGTCGTCGCTGCATGCATATGGAGACTACGTACGCTCCAGCTAGCTGCGGGCTTGCTCGATCGGCTGGAGCCTGGAGATAGACCAGTCGTTGTATTGCATGCATGGAGAGTACGCTACAGCCATAATTGGCCATGCAGCCCGAGCCCGTCGGCCCGGCCCAAGGCCCTTTTTTTGGCCCGGCCCAAGCATGGCTCGGCATGGAGGCTAGCGGGCCTAGGACGGCCCGGCCCGGAGCAGCAGGGCGTGTCTGGGCCTGACTCCAGGCACGTGGGCCAGCACGGCACGGCCTGCTACAGAGCAGCCGGCCCGCTAGCGGACCGGACTGCCAACGCCCCCCTAGGCCCCCCTCCCCCGCGCCACACCCCGCCCCTCGCCCCCGCATATAAGCTGGCAAGCGGCTCCCCCCGGCCCCCGGCGCCTCTCCTCCTCAGTCAGTCAGTCCTCACCTCTCCTCGCCCGCTCCACAGTTAGCAGTCGGCTCGCCAGCTCGTCTCCTCATCCGCTCTGCTCTCCGCTCTAAACCCTAACCCTAATCCCTAGTTCCCCTACTCGCTCGCCGCCGTGCAGCCGAGCCCCGCTCGCCCAGTCGCCTCGGCCTCACATGGTGGCCGGCTCCGCAGTCCGCTCTCAACCCTAACCCTAATCCCCACTCGCACGCCGGCTCATCGCGGCGCAATCTCTGCTCTCTCTCTCTCGCCCGCATTGGCCACATCCACGATCTGGTGAATCTGAGCTCTCTCTCGTGATCTATTGATCTCGTCCGTCGTCCCCGACTCCGGTGACCTCGATCCGCCTCTCCTCCCTTCTCCCTCTCTCTTCTCTCGCTCTCAGTGAACTATGTGAGTTCGTGACCATGTTCCCGTCTGTCCCTCCTCCGCCGTTCGCCATCGTTTCTAATCGGTCTCTCTCCTCTAGGTGGCCCTCGTCATCTTCGGCACCGGGCTCCGGTTGCGTAGGTACTTCGCTAACCCTAACCCTAACTCTAGATCTGTCTTCTCCACTTCTTGTGTCTCTTCCACTGACTCTGGATCTGTACCTCTATGGCTCTATCTCTCTGACTCTGTTTTTCTCCTCCATGCAGGTCGGTTGCCGATGCCTCGTCGTCCTCTTCCTATGGCATAGACCGTGCACGGCGGCCGCGCGCACCGTTGAGGAACGGTGCTAGAGATAAGCCGTCCACGGTCAAGGTCGCCATGGCGGATGACGATGATGTCGTCTATCCACTCACCGGCAACGATGACCTAATTACGGCAGGGCTGCTCCTAGAGGATGACGACGACATCCGTGACGACGCTGTTGCGTTGTTGGGTATCGATGTTGGTAGCGGCTCTGCTCCGATCGATCTGGATGGTGGTGACGGTGGTGGAGGGGCAGAGCCGGCGTCGTCGGCGACGACGATAGGGACATCGGTCGGCTCCAACAACACAGATGGTACCTCATGCCTTGGTAAGCATAAATCTAGGGTCTGGGTTGATTTTGATGAGTTCTATGAGACTGTGAATGGTCAAAAGATTCGAACTGCTGCTATCTATAAAATGTGTAAGAGAAGATTGTTTGCTAGATCTTCTGCTGGCACTGGCCATTTGATTAGGCATCAAAAATCTTGTAGGAAAAAGGTTGATCATGCTGCTATGGTTCAGTCTAGGCTTTCTTACAATCCTAATGGATCTGTGCATAACTGGGACTATAATCCTACTGTTGCTCGCTCTGAGTTATGTAGGTTGATTGCTAGGCTTGATCTTCTATTAGGTATAGGTGAGTTCACAGGCATGGGAGGATTACATTGTTCTTGCTCATAACCCTAGGTTTGCCAAGGTTTCTAGACAGACCACCACTAGAGATCTTGGTAAGTTATTTATTGAACATCGTGATAAGCTTAAGAATTTTGTGTTGCCTGCTACTTCTTCTGTTGCTTTGACTTCAGACATTTGGTCTGGTAATGCTAAGGAGGACTATATTAGTGTTGTTGCTCACTATGTGAATGCTGATTGGGAGTTACAGAAAAGGGTTATTGGTCTTAGGCTGATTGAGGTTAAACATTCTGGTGAAAACATTGCTGAAACAATTGCTGCAGTGGTTGAGGAGTATTGTCTGATTGATAAGATTTTCTCTGTCACTCTAGATAATGCTTCTTCTAATGCTAGGGCTATGAACACTTTGATACCTCTATTTGCTTGTTACTTGGGTCCTAATCCTTCACCTGATCCTGTGGATCCTAGTAACCGTAAGTACAGTCTTGTACATCAATGTTGTGCTTGTTATATCATTAATCTTATTGTAAAATCTGGCTTAAAGATGTTGAAACCTTACATAGAAGATTTTAGAACTGCAATTAACTTCTTAAATTCCTTTAATAAAGAATTACATTAGTTCAAGGAATACTATAATGCTAAGGGTGTTAGACCTAGAAAGTTTGACTTGGATATGGATGTTAGATGGAATTCTACTTACCTGATGCTTAAACACTTGGTTCCATACAAGAATGTCTTTCTGTGTACATTAATTTCCATTATGGTTCACAATTGTTGACTACAAATCATTAGTATTTTGCTGAGAAGTTACTAGAGTTCCTGGAAACTCTTCTGTGACTCCACTGTTGTACTGTCTGGTGTTTATTATCCTACAATTCCACTTGTTCTGCACCATATCTTAGAGATTGCTTCTTATTTGCATGCATATGAAAAAGATCATAATCTGAGAGCTATTGTATTACCTATGAAGCTTAGGTTCCTTAAATATTGGCAAGACATACCTCTGTTATATTCATATGAATTCATTCTTGATCCTAAAGCTAAGATGAGAGGTTTCTTTAATGTGCTGCAATTACTTGGTGGATACACTAGTTCTGAGTATAGTTCATACTATGCTGATGTCAAAACTGAATTGTATAAACTGTTTAACAAATATGAGAGCAAGTTTGGTGCAGCTAGGTCTCAAAGGGTTGCACAACCATCACGTCATACAGGTAAGAAAAAAGCAGGCATGGGGAAGAATCTTTGGCCGTGGATCAGGTGTTGTTGGTCCTTCCCCTCTCCCTGCCACTTCATCTTTATCTACTTCTGTTGTTTCTGAGCTATCAACTTACTTAGACAGTGACAATGTCACTTCTTATAAGGATGATTTTGACCTACTTCTGTGGTGGCGTGACCACAAGCTAACCTTTCCAATCCTGTCTATAATGGTTAGAGATATCCTATCAGTTCTTATATCTACTGTGTCTTCGGAGTCTTGTTTCAGTTTGACAGGTAGGATAATTGAGGAACGGCGACGGCGCTTGTCACAAGAGACTGTGGAGATGCTGATCTGCTTAAAGGACTGGGAGTTAGGAGAAAAAAAGGAACAACATGTTGTTGACAACCAAGAACTTGAATACTCATTCCAGAACTTGTATCTTGATGAAGATGGACCTGCTGGTGGTGCTCCTGGTACTTAGTGAGGTACTTAGGTTGAGACTTGCCTCGTGAGTGTGTGTGATCTGTGACTGTGAAAGGGTGTGTGTGACTGTAAAAGACTTATCTATCATTTGAACAATGGTTAATTAAGAACTTGCTGCACTCTTTTTTCCTTTCTAGGGTTTCTCACATGGGTGAGTTTTATCTAGAAAGGTTTTTAATAAGGCAGCATTGCACTAAACAGCTCATTTTAGTTATTTCTGTTGTCTGTTGGCTTTGGACTTTGATTCTGTAAATCAGTGAATGTATGAAACTGTGATCTGTGAATGTATCGGATATTTCAACTTCGATTCTGTGAATGTATGAAAATGTGACTGTATCGCACAAGTTTTTGACTTTGATTTTGTGAATGTAAGAAACGGTGATGATGTATTGATGTGAACTGTGAATATATGAATTATGAAACTGTGAACTATTATCTGTTTGTGAAACTATGATTCTGTGAATGCAAAGGGTAACAGGCCACGGGCTGGCACAGCCCATGATTCTGGCCGTGCTTCGTGGGCCGGTCCGGCACGGAAATCGGTCCATAGGGCCGTGCCTAGACCGAAGACCAGACCCGTGGCCCTATGAGGCACGGCCTGTGAGACACGGCGTGCCGTGCCGGCCCATTGGCTATCGGGCCATGCTGGCACGGGTCCGGCCCGTTGGCCATATATAGCTACAGCAATAGCTGATGCTAGCTACTTTTCACTTTTCGTGTGCTGGAAGAGAGACCCATCGATTAACGCCGCTGATCGAAATGAAGGCTCAATGCAAGTGCACGTATCAGTACAAAGGTCGCTGTCTGGGGCGAAGAGCGAGGTCACTCTAACGTGGTACTAATTAATTTGCTTACGGGAAAAAATTATACTTCCAAACAAGCGATCGAGTGTATTTGTCCAATGAGTCTTGAAAGCAAATCATGCGTTAGCAGCCCCTCCATTCCAAATTATAAGTCGCTTTGATTTTTTTTTTCCATCCATTTTTCTATATATCTAGACATATTATTATATCTTGATGCATAACGAAATGGATGTATCAAAAAAGTCAAAATAACTTATAATTTGGAACGGACGGAGTATTATATCCAACTACTCAAAGCAAATCATGCATTATATTATCCAGTACGTGCTATTGGTAATCTTGTTTTTTTATTCGAATGAGATTTTTTTCGGGTTCTTAAATTTTAGTCAAAATTTCACATGTTTTAAAAAATTTGGAGATTTTCAAGATTTTCGTTTCTACTGGTTCCCTCTAGCATTTGTGCCCTAACCGGTAGGCTGAACCCTGCCATTGCTATTTATATGCTTCCAGCTCGTTCCAACCTAAGAAAAAATTATATATACCCGTCTGTTTCAACTGTTGGTGCTAGCTTAAAAGTCTGTTTCAACTGTTGGTGCTAGCTTAAAAGACGGGTAACAAAAATCCACGTCTTTGAATTATAAACCGTCTTTGATGTATTGTGCATAACAGACAGGCCTCAAGGACGCGTGTCTTTAATATATTAGAGAAGGGTTATAGTAAGACGCGTCTCAGATATTATGTCATCAGAGACGGATCTAGTGGTTGTGGGGCTATGGACTAATATTTCAGAGACGGCCACCCGTCTATACTACTTTATCGATAATGCTACAACCTGGATGTCCGACACCAGCGACTCTCTCCGGACAGATGTGTTGCGTGACATGCAACATAACTTTGACTCCCTCCGTCTCTTATTCTCATCTGGACACCGCGCGCTCACTCCGCTCGGCCTTCTCCCACTGCGCCTTGACCCTGCGCCGCTCACTCGCTCCTCACTCCCGCACCATCGTGTGCCCCACATGCGTCGCTCACTCCTCACTCCTCTCTCCCGCCCGTCGCGCGCCCCACCCACACCTCGCTCCTCGCTTTGGTCGTGCACCGTGCTGCCCGCTCCCTCTCGTAGCACGCGCCGCCCGCTAGGCTGAGCCAAGGCCGGTGCTGGTGGCGCTGGCTGGTTGTGGTGCTCACGTACGCCGCTTGTGCTAGGTGCTGGTGGTGCTCGTGCGCCGCCGCTCGCCGGCTACTCCGACTCTGACGGCTAGAATCGACTGGCCTAGGCTTCCTCTCCCCTATGTTGGAAATGTATGTTTTAGATGTTTCGGTCGTTTCAAAGGTATGTTGTAGTTGTATTTTATGGATGTTGCAAAAGTAGATCTGGGATGTTACATATGTTGCAAGTGTTTGTTCAGAATGTTTCATTTGCTCCAGACGTATGTTGCAAGCGTTTTGATCCTGATGTTTGCATATGTTTCATACATATGTTGCAACAATATGTTCTATATGTTTCATCTGTTTTAGAAGTATGTTGCAAGTGTTCTATCTGGACATTGCATATGTTAGAATGACTATGTTGCAAATGTATGTTCCAAATATTTTATTTGTTTCAATCGTATGTTGCAATTGTTTCATCTGAGTGTTGCAAAAGTAGATCTTAATGTAGGGTTGTTTAGCGAGGAAGAGAGAGCTAATGCGGGAGCCATGGCGGCGTCGGCTGTAAGCTGGCGGCAGCGCCGCGCAGGCGTCCGCACTGGTGCACGCGGCCCATCCTCGTATGACATGCTGCCTCCGCTGGCCCCGCGGAGGTCCTGGAGCTGAAGCTTGTGTCATCTCCCCGCGCGACGGAGATGCAGACCCTGGCTATATATGGAGGTGATGCGGGCGCGACGAGGTTGAGACCCCCTGTGGGCACGGCGAGCGGGTAGGGCTCCCCTGTTACGTGGGTGAGGCGGACGCTCTGTAGGGGATGAGACAGGGTGTGACGGAGCTGCGTGTCCGGACGCGCGTCTGGGGCGGACGTCCGGGTGCTAGTTATTCCGCTACTTTATCTGTGACGCTGGCTGACTTACCGTCTCAGATGGACCCATCTTCTTTGTTGCTTTCTGGCATAGGTATGGTTCTAGAGGAATTTGGATGGTTTGGAGGAATTCTGGAGAAATTTGTGAGAGGAAAACACTGTTTCGGATGAAAAAAAGAAGCGGATCAAGCCAAGTTTAAGGGACACGCGAACGGGGCCATAGTGGCTTTCTACATGTACTTTATATAACCTGAAATCGATTGCTTGATATATCATCAGCTGCCGATACTTTCTATAAAATAATGTCATTTCATGAACCAAATCACAAATAAATTAATAATACACTGATGATCAATTTACAACGAACTGGGAGGTCTCTTGCTACCACTACCAGAACCCAATATTAATGAATGTATGTTTGAGTAGTATATGTCCTATACACACACTATGTACATGCTTGATTACTTGCTACAAATTAATAAGCTGCTCAGTTCCAACTGTGTGCCCTAGCTAGTTTTTGGAGGTGCACGGCTGTGGAAGAACCGTCCCACATTTTCTCCATCTCGCATTCTGGCAGGTGCTTTTTGCGGCATCCTTACCGTTACTGTCCTGCATCTTTAGGTTAATGTTCTGCAGGGTAATGCCATGGCACGGGACGTTATTGCTGCAGTTCAGCTGGATGGCGTCCATGGTCACTGTCGTCCCCCTGATGTTCTTGAACACGACATTGCTGATCTCCACTGCTGACCCCTGCGCTTCGCATGGCGTAGCCTTGTCGCAGTAGTTCTGATCGATGATGATCGGGTTCGTGACGTTGTACATGACCATGTTTTGGAATGTGATGTCCTTGGCGTACCCGCTTCCTCCCTGGTACGTCTTGATGCGTGCTCCATTGGTCGTGCCGTATAATTGTACTGAATCTATGGTGATGCCTGAGACTTCGGCTCTCGAGTTGTCGTCTCCTAAACTCCCGATGCTGATCCCATGCCCCGGCCCACACACGACTTGGGACACATGGAGGTTGTGCGTCCCGGACTCGATGGACAGGCAGTCATCACCTGCAAATAAAATCCACCGGAATTTAACAACCCAAAACATAGTAAAAGTTGAACCAAACTTAAAAACTTGTAGCACTGTGTGTGTTTCGTGTGTGGGTTTCAATTGTGAACATACTAGTAATATATGCTGCTTAATTACCGGTCTTGATCTCGCAGTTGGTGACCTGCACATCATTGCTGCGTGTGATGTGGATGCCGTCGGTGTTGGGACTGGTGCCGGGCGCCGTGATCGACAGGCCTGTCAGCTGCACGCCGGTGCAATCCTCAATGGACACGTGGATCTGCTGGCTGTCGACAACCTTCAGATCCTGCACTCTCAAGCTCGTACAGAAGTGGAACGACAGCGCCGTTGGGGCTTCCTTGCACGGCTGCATGCATGCAAAAACGAGTTGAGCTGGTCAGGACATACGTACACTTGCTTTTTTGCAACAAAACTTTACGTACGATAAATAAAGGCATGCACGTACGAGAGCCTTGTTGGTCTTGCACGAGGTCTTCCACCACGTCTCGCCGTTGCCGTCGACGGCGCCGCCGCCATTGACGGTGAGCCAGTCGACCTGACGGAACACGATCCAGTGCCGCCGGTCCTCGTCGCTCCAGTCGGACCGGTTCGGCGACGCCACCAGCGTGCCCTTCACGGTCACCGTGACGCTGGACTTGCACGGGCCATGGAGAGTGACGAGCTTGAGCAGGTAGCGCTTGCCGCCGGGGACGAGCAGGACGGCCGGCCGCGGAGAGGTGCACGCCTCGTTCCACGCCTGGGCTAGCGCCTGGGTGTCGTCGTGGCTCCCGTCGCCGCGGGCGCCGTAGCGGTCGAGGCTGAACACGCTCTGCGACGCCGCAGCCAGCGACCTGCGGCCCGTAGCTGCAGGTGCACCATCGGCAGAGGAGCCGATGGAGCTCACGGAGGAGGTGCTGGTGCCTGTTCCCGCAGCAGCCTCAAGGGCGCTGGACAAGAAGAGCAACGTGAGGAGTGACGGCCACAACACAAGCTGCAGCTGCGGCTTGTTTGTTCGGGACGCCATTGTTGACAGAGCTAACAAGCACGAATGCATGCACGATCGACGACGACGACAGGTAACTATATATACTTAGCAGCTAGCAGCTTAATCGATCTCGGCCTGGTTATGAGCAAGGTCACAGGAGACTTGCTTGATGAAATGCCGAATAAGCTAGCTAGAGCTACCTGGACTGGTTGCTTTGCTTGCTGGGCTTGGTGTGTGATTGGGGTCTGTGATTGGATGTTGAGCATGGATCAGCCACAGCTCACGGGGCATATTTATACTAGTCGCTGGAGCCTGGATTCTTGGAGTTGGAGGCGAGGGGGATAAAGGAAAGGGGTTGTGCACGTTGACTGTTGCGTGTGTGAAGAAGAATGAGCTAGGCTGCATGGCATCACATCGTCATGGCAGGGTTGTTAGGCCCGTTGGCAGATTAGAGATATATGCGTGCAGGTAGAAGAAAGGATTATAGATTCTCCAAGCATGGGAAGCAGATCTATAGATGTACCTGAATATAACCACGTTTCCATGCATGTTGGTTTCTACTAGCTCAGTGCCTCATGGTGGAAAAAAAAGTCACGTGCAGCTTATTAATATGGCAAATCTGTATAACACTTGAGTGTTCTCTCCTTCTCAACACTCGATTCTTCTCCCTCTGATTCTTCTCCATCGATCTCTGGCCTCTTCCCCCTCTTCTTCTCCAACTCCGGCAGACTTAGAAGGGGCTCGGGGGAGGTAGGCTGGCCAGGCAGTTGGGACGGCGGGAGGGCGGCGTTAGGGTTCCAGCAGCGTGGAAGATGTGGCCGGGCTAGGTCAGAGCGGTGGCGCCCATGGCCACTGCGGCAACACGAGAGGAGAGGGGAAGAAGGAGGCCGCCACGGACGCGGTAGGGTCTTATCAGAGCTCCGCGTCCACAGTTGGCCGCGAAGCTCCGGCGAGACCCTACCGCGCCACGGCGGGGCGGTGGGTGGCGTCGGCGCGTCGGGAGGAGGAAGAAGACGGTGAAGAAAAAAAATCGAGTGTTCTGACACTTGAGCGCGGCATAGACAGCAGACTCTATTAATATCTCTTCTCCTATATTTTAGGTGTCCAATTTTTTTTTGTTATTGTTGAGACAACATGTAATTTTGTCATTATATATTTGACTATAGAAAAGAATTACAACATATTCCTTGTGAGTTGTTCTTTTAATTGTCTACTAAGATTATGTATGCAAGTCCATATCAATACGGGCATGCATGTGAGCGTCCGAGATCCTCTGTGGCGTGGACACATACGTCAGTTCATATGCACACGTAGCTAGGAGCGTGTCGTCGTTGTGTGATTGAGGTGAACGAACAACGAAGCCGGCACGTCGTTGTCAGTTTATAGATCTTCGTCATCAGTTGACCACGTACGTACGTACAGGCAGTTTGATCGAGCGGATGAGCTGTTGCCGCGTGACCTTCCGTGCTCCCAACTCGATCCCCTCTCTCCGTCACACACAGGTTGAGACGAACGACGTTCGTTGCTGATCGGTGGTAGCTAGCTATAGGTAGGCAGATAGATAGCTCGAGATGTACGCCATGGCCATGACGCATGCATGTGCTGCATGTGCATGTGAATATGTGATCGCTCTCCATCGACGATGCCGGCCGGCTTTTTTTTAACAACAACCTTTAATATATAACGTTAAAACATAGTGCATCAACGTGGGAAAAGAATTCCCAGATTACAGAGCATAGATAAGGAAAAGCTATTGCTAATTTGCTTCTGTACATATAGGTGTTGCTTCCTTCAGGGGCGCGGGACCCATTGGGGCCACAGGGCCCACGAGAAGTGGCCACGATAGAAACATCGAGGGTCCTTCTCGCACTCCGATAGAACAGTCGGTGCTCTCCTCGATTGTCTGATCGGCATGTGTCTTCGATGATAAGTATTCTTGAGCCATAGATAGGATGTAGGCTTCACCAGGCTCAAAAAAATAGATCTACAGCCACTAATACCAAATATGAGGACCAGCTTCGACTGACGTTAGCGGTCTACCCGAACACCGATAACTGCTTTACCACTTCCATGCCTATAGAAAAAAAAACAGCAGATTTACGAAGCAAAAGGACTTGTTGTGCATGGTAACACCGGAAGAAAACTGTGGGACATGATGAGGAGGGCACGTGTCGAAGGCTGACGGCAGAGGGAGCCGCGCCGTCCACGGAGTGCTGCTGCATGCCTACCCATCTCCAAAAAAGCGGGCCCACACTGCAGGGATAAGCCCCACGTCAAGACCGCCGGGCCACACCACAGAGGGGATCACGGATGGCGTCCGGTGAGGCCGCCCCCACCCACACGGATCTTCTGCGGCAAGCAGCATGAACCGATGGCGGAAGGGCGCCGCCCCGTTGCCGTCTGCTGCGTGGTGGCTTTCGTGGCCACCAATTCGCCTTCGCCGGCTGCCGTAAAGGAGAGCTCCCGCTGGAGTCTCCAAGAGGAGCAGCCACGCCGACGGGAGGCGCGCCCTCGCCGAGTCCATCGGAGTCCTCGTCGCGTCCGTATAGACGAAGACTGGGATCGACGAGGATGGGAGATCCGCCGCTCCTACGCACGGCGGGGCGAGATCGCCGGAGACGTAGAGGTTGCCGGTGATGATGACACTGATGCTACTCACCTCAAAGCAACGGAGGGAGCTCACGCCGGCCGCCATGGCCGCTGAATTAAACGTGCGCACGTACGTCTTCTAGCAGCTTCACGTACGTACGAAAAGTGGAAGCTGCCGTACCCGTACCGCGCGCCAAGAAGAATCGTACGTGCTCGCTCGCTCCCACGTAACCGCCGACGTGCCGTGACAGCGGGGACCAACATAAATGTTGCTGTGGCTACGGCGGTTTATTAACCGTTGCCGAGGGCCGCAAGGCTTGGCCTGGCCGGTAAGTGAAAGTGACCCAAAACGCATAGAAAAGAGAAGTCCGATGACTGAAATGCACTTTGATATTTTTTTTTTTTGAGGCGTTGCACTTTGATACTTTAGGAACGAAACTGGACCCAATGCAAAATGTAAAGCTTAAGGACTAAAATGGTCACATTAATTGATAGTATATGATGAAATTGCGCCCAAAAATAAATGTTGAGGACTGAAACGGTCATTTTAAAAATTCAGGGACGAAATTGAGCCTTAGATGATAACAAGGGAACCAAAATAACTATTTCACCGTTTATATATGTTAATAATATATATAAAGCTCTCTCTTTTAATTAAAAAAAGGACATGCGCTGAAAAGTTTTCGTGATAAGCTTGTCTATATAAAATTATGTCAAAAACTATATTGAGGAAAATACGATAAAAGGCAGTCGTGATAATTTTATATATAAAACTATGTCAAAAAGTTGTATTGAAAAAGTTGCTACCTGCTAACAGATGTTGCTAACATAAAAAAACTCTAATTGATTAAAAAAACATGTCAACTTGTAACCTAGCTTATAGCCTATTTTGAATTGTTTAACCACTCTATTTATAAAAAGCTATTAGTTGGTTTTAATTTCCGGCCACTAGGGTTCATAAAAAGTTTAGCTTATCTAAACAGAGTCTTAGTTTTATTAAAAAACACTTTTGACGGTCTTTTGAAGATGTTCATAGGAATGGTATATATGTGTTCACAAAGATAAATATGCGTGATGTGTGCATTTAGAGAGAGAAAATATATGAATATATATGATTTTTTTTTTAAAAAGTACCACGCCAGTGCCGGTTGTGCTTCTAGGGTGCTCGCGGGAGCCGGGAGACGCAGCAGGATCTCCGCGAAGGTGTCCGTCCCTCCGTGGGGAGGGTTCCAGCCCAAGAGCCCAAAGTGCAATCAGAACGGTCAGGACCGTGCAAAGCTGGACTCCACTAACTCCGACAAATTCAAGCTGGACTGTGATTGGGCCTCTCCCAGCTAATATCATACAGCATGTTCGTTTAGCTGTGGCTCGTCGTAAACGATCATAAATTTTCAGTCGGAACAGTATTTTTCTCTCACACAAACCAGCCAGCAGTACTTCTTCACGAACCAGCAACGATACGAACCAGCCAACCGAACAGGCTGATAGTCTTGGCTTAAGTGTTCAAACAATACCATTTCGTTCGGTGGCTATCATGAGTGTTCAAACAATACCATTTAGACAGGCAATTTGAGCAATTATGTGCTGAGATATTTATATATGTGCTTTATTTTGGGCAGGTGTTGTTGTTGGTCAAATGGTCGAGGGCAGGAAAATAGCAGGACAAACTAAATTTTGCAAACCGTAGTCCATGGGCCATGACTATGAAATATGAATGCACGTAATTGGCATTACTATAGTTAAAGGGTTCAAGGTATCAGTAACGTTTTTATTGAAAAGAAACAGCGCATGATTCAATCACTAATATACTGTACTATTGTGAGTGACAAATCTACTCTAGCTTCTAATTCAAAACTGTACATAAATCTCAGCAGACAGCAGTGAAAAGGCAAGATTTGGTTGTCCTACACAGCATTGAACTGACTCTGTTGACGTTTGTAGTTTTACCGATCTACTTCCCTACGTGAAAAATAGTTTATAATAACGGGATAAATTTTTTGTAGAGGCAGTTGGTGATGGAGCCACCCCTACAGTGACATGCTCGGGAGCCCGAAGACCAGCCGCCCCTACAAATGGAACAGCAGGGGCGGCTGGTGATACAAGCCGCCCCTACAAATGAGTCGGATTTGTAAGGGCGGCTCACTCACCAGCCGCCCATGTTGTTGCTATTTATAGGGGCAGCTGGTGATTGAGCCGCCCCTACAAATGCCCCGCGTATAAATACCTACGATTTATAGGGACGGCTCAATCACCAGCCGCCCCCTACAAATGACCCACATATAAAATAAACTGCAGCACATTCTTCCTCCTCGGGTCACCCACTCTAACCCGTGAAAGAAATGTGGGGAGGCCTTGAACACCTCTCAAAAATTGCTCTAATAAGGAAGGAAGGTTTTGGTCTCAAATCCTTTGGTGGAGAGGTTGTAAAAGGTAAGAAAATGTTATTCCATATTTTTTAAGTTTTAATGGTTGGTTAGTGAGTAATTAGAGTTTTGCTTTTCTCTCTCTTCTATAGTGCTTGAGCTACTTATGAAGCAAATTAGACCCAAGTTTTAAATATACTTGGGTAAATTAGGTAGAGGAACAAAATCATACCCTTATTCGGTCCATGTTTCTTGATTTTAGTGAACAATTAGTTAGTTTTATGGATATTTCATGTGCATTTAGATCTAGATCTAGGGTTTGGTTTTTTATTAATTTTGTTTTTGTAAATTTATGTTTGATGAAATTGGACTATGGTTTGCATGAAAGATATTGGGTAAAATATAATTGTTGCTAATTGTTGTCTTTGAAATTGTTTATTGTAATCAACAAATATGTATTTTAATTATTTATGGATAAATGGGCCATCAATTAATTTTCCTCTACCATGGTATATTTGTATGCTTCATGTAATTATATTTCATTTATATTCATATATATCTAAAGTATATATAATTATTCTCAAGTAATAATTAATTTGATTCATTTATATATATATATGAATAAGTAGTCCTTTAATGTTTGTTTTGTTGTTGTTGTAAAAGATGGAGTACAGAAACTCTTGGATATATGGTTCGTTAAGGTTCAAGACAGGTTTTTATGAGGAGGTGGATAAATTTATTAAAGACATAAAGAAGCATGCAACGACGTTGATAGAGAATAAGGATATAATTATTTGTCCCTATAAAGATTGCAAGAACCGTATGGCATGGACAGATGTGACTATCATCAGATCACATTTGATTATGCGAGGATTTGTTGATGACTACACAGTATGGATTCATCATGGTGAAACGGTTATTGTTAACGATGAGGATGAGGAGGAATACGACGACAAAACCCTAGAATCTCTGTCCCAATATTCAGCAGAGCTTGATGCACGAATGGATCCCGAGTTTGGCAATGAACAAGGTGGTGATGCTGGTGGTTGGGATGGTAATGACGAAGGTGGTGCCAATAATGATGGTGGAGCACGTGTCGGGAATGAAGATGATTTGGAGGACATGATTCGAGCCCTTGGACCAGAGATTTTACTAAAGAACCCAAAAAGTCTACAAAATTTGGAAAGGGTGACAAAAGCATCGAAAGAGACTGTGTATGGTGTTGAAAAGGGTTGTCCGACACATTGGACATTGCTATATTTTGTGCTTGAGCTACTCATCCTGAAGGCTAAGTACGGCTGGTCAGACTGTAGTTTCAATGATCTATTGCGTTTCCTGTCATGGGTGCTGCCACAACCAAACTCAGTTCTCGTCAACATGTACCAAGCGAAAAAGGTCATAAGTCCATTGACAATGGGGGTTGAAAAAATCCATGCATGCCCCAACCACTTTTACTTTTTCGTGGTGAAACGTTCAAGTCACTGGATAAATGTCCCTGGTGTGGGGCCAACCGGTACAAGAACAATGACCTTTACGGTGGGGACGAAGCCTCCACGGGGAGAAAGAGGAATAAGAAGGGTACAAAAAAGGTGGTACAAGAATCTCAGCCCCTAGAGGACACTCCATTAGGCAATGATGGAAAGCAGAGAAGAATTCCTACCTTGGTAATGTGGTACCTACCAGTGACCGACAGCTTGAGACGTATCTTCCTAAACCCTAAAGAAGCCATACTCATGACATGGTGGGATGATGAGCGCAAGGTGGATGATGATAAGATTGCACACCCGGCTGATTGTAGTCAGTGGCAAAGGTTCGATGAGAAGCATAAAGAATTCAACGATGACACAAGGAATGTACGGTTTGGCTTGAGCACCGATGGAATGAATCCTTTCAATAAGAGGATGAACGACCACAGCACTTGGCCAGTGATCTTGACCATGTACAACATCCCAACGTGGTCGCGTCAGAAGAGAAAGTAACTTCTCCTCACTATTCTTATTTCTGTCCCTAAACAACCAGGTATTGATATAGACGTGCCCCTCGAGCCTTTGATGCAAGAAATGGAGAGGCTATGGAGGCATGGGGAGCCGATCCACGACGCGTTCCGAAAGGAGGACTTCATATGTAGAGCAATAATATTTGTTACTACCAATGATTACCCTGCGTTATTTGCTTTGTCTGGACAGATCAAAGAGAAGACGGGATGCTTGGTTTGCTTGGATGGTACAATATGGGTGTACCTAGATGCATCCAAGAAGATAGTTTACCTAAAGAATCGACGCTTCTTAAAGAAATCGACGCTTCTTAAAGACAAGTCACAAGTACCATAGCAAATTGTTCTTTAGATTTTATGACAACACCCCAGAGATTGAACCCCCTCCGGAGAGACGTCATAATGGAGAACATGTGTATAGAATGATGAAAAACATACATGTCGTCTATGGAAAGAAGAATCCAAATGGGACGAACAGAGATAGAATCACAACTCCTATCGAAGACGTACCTTTCAAGAAACAATCGATCTTCTTTTAGTATTTGCCTTATTGGCCAGACTTAGAGGTCCTCTATGCCATTGATGCTATGCACGTGCAGAAGAATATCTTTGAGAGTCTCATTGCTACCTTGATGGACACAGACAAGTCAAAGGATTGTCTGAAATCACAGAAAGACATGGTGCAGCTAAACGTGATGCCACAGCTTCACCCGGTACCTAAGGCTAATGGAAAATACACTCTATCCATGGCGTGCTTCAACATAACACCAGACGAGAAGAGAGCTCTATGCACTTTCCTGAGGGAGGTCAAAGTCCCGACTGGGTTTTCAGCGAATGTGAAGAAGCTAGTGTCGATGAAGGACTTGTCAATAACACACTGCAAGGTTCACAATTGTCATGTGATGCTGACGGTGTTTCTACCTATTGCAATCAGGGCTATAAAGCCAGAGTTCTTGAAAATGGCCATCACCGCATGTGCTACTTCTTTTCGAAGATCTTATAGAAGACGATTGGCAAGCAAGAGCTGAGTGACCTACATGAATTTGTGGTAGAGACACAAAACCAACTAGAGATGTGTTTACCTCCTGTTTTTTTTGATATAATGCCACATCTCATGATTCACATGGTTCATCAGATACAGGCACTAGGCCCTTGCTACTTGCATGAAATGTGGTCCTACGAGCGGTTCATGTTGGTTCTAAGTTGATATGTGCATAATCGAGCATACCCAGAGGGCTTCATGATAGAGGGTTACAGTACTAAAGAAGTCATAGAGTGCTATCAAGAGTACCTAAAAGTATAGAAAGGGATTGGTAAACCCAATTCTTGTCACAAGGGTAGGCTGGCTGGGAAGGGCACCAGTGGTAGAAAAGTGTTCATCGACCATGATTACAAAGAGGTGAGTCGGGAGCATTACAATGTCTTGCAGAGTACACAACTGATGCAATCGTACATTGATGAACACTTGGCTATCATTATAGCGGAGAGAAATGGTCGTTCGGATGATTGGATCATGAAACAGCACAAGCAACGACTAACTACATGGTTGAAGGACCAAAACATACTGCCTAGAGAAACCATAGACTCTATTACCATCAGTAGGTTTGCGAAGGGGCCATTGAGACAAGTGACATATTGGAATGCTTATGACATCAATGGGTATACGTACTATACCCACACAAAGGATAGTAAATATGTGAACCAAAACAGTGGCGTTCGAATAGAGGCTCTCGATGGATTGGGGCGAAAGATCCAATACTTTGGCATCATTGAAGAGATATAGGAACTTGACTATGGAAGGGATATAACGGTGGCCCTATTTTGATGTCGCTGGATCAAACAACACCAACTGAACAAGATCGGATTGAGAGTCCTGGACCTTGAGAATCTAGGCTACCAAGATGACCCTTGGGTACTCGCTTCACGTATCGCACAAGTTTTCTATCGTCGACACAAAATTTTCGTCCCATGACGAGGACACATGCAGCAAGGCAAAAGGGTCCGCTCGATGGAGCAAATCCGCCTAGCTTCAGCGCAGGGGTGGTCGATCCTACACGATCCTTCCGAGACGTGCCAGTCAATTTGACCCTACAATTGATAAGGAGAGAAAGTTCATCAGTAATTAAGGGCGGAACTTGCTGGTGTTGCCAGACAGTCTCGAATGTGCGGCTATGAGAGCCGATATGAAAGGAGATCGACTAAATAGTCGATTCAAGTATATTCATGAGAATAAATCAATTAGAGCTCATGGGGTTGTGTAAGAAGAATCGGTTATCATTCAGGATAAATATCATTAATCGAACAGATATTAATCAATGGCAATAAGATGTCAACAATGATCGGTTTACGCTGAGCCAATGATTATAATTAACCAAACCCCTTTTTATATAAAGAAACAATTCAACACCACTTAACCGTTTAATAAAGATAGATCTAATAAACATGTTAGATCTCATCTATCATCATGACCAGTGGGGCATGAGGCAGAATCATGCAGGCCGTAGAAATAACAATAGACTCGACGACCCTAACTCATTACTAATATCAGTGGGGCATGAGGCAGAATCATGCAGGCCGTAATACAATACTAAGATCATGAGGCTAACATATCTTTCAACCTATCTTTACTTCAACGGTCTCGTGATGCGAACTGTTCATGTAAGCGCTCGATATCGGCTAAAACAGCCGATTCAGGCATAACGCACAGTTAAAGTCATGCCTTACCAGGAATAGATCTACTAACTAACGATCCCCACTCCACGGTGCTAACAGTGGGGTGTGAGGCAGAATCACACAGGCCGTGATAACGGGCCGTGGAACAGTTCTCGCTAGCCAATAGATCTACTCAAGACGCAACATGCCTTAACCGCACGTTATGCACGATTAAGATTGATGTAAAACAGCCGATAAAACATAACTCATCGTTTAAGGTGTAGATTAGATCAGTTTTAGGTTGGCAAACGATGTGTCAAATAAGATATAAAGCCGATCTAAATCAATCTCAATCGGGCAGAGTGATATTGCTGTAATTAGATAAACAATGAAAGCAATAAGCAATATCGGTAACTTAATGAATCTACCAAAGACTGCCATTCTAAGGTAGAGCCGATAACTTGACCTCGATCTAATTCAAGCAGCGGGGTGTGAGGCAGAATCACACAGGCCATACTCGAATTAAACAAGAGTCGATAACTAGCTTATACCAGAGCCGCAGTAGGGGTCGACTGGATCGATGCAGCCATACGAATAGAGGTATAAACTATGACGGTACTTACAGACAAGCAGTGGAGGTCGACCGGATCGATACAGCTGTACTCGCTGAAGAACTCGCCGAGATATACTCTACTCCTACTTCTAAGGGGTGGCCGGAGCCAAAAAAGTAATTGACTTGTATTTGGATTGATTGATCCTTTGATACAATGGCTGGGGTTAATATTTATACCCTGGGCTAATGACGTACAAAACTTGCCTCAAAAGAAATATCTAAATAAAAGGAAATACTAAGATACATGGAGTCTGGCTTTCCTTTTTATAGAATCCTTGTTGTTGAAGCTTTCTTGACCGACACGTCTTTGATTCAATCGGCAAGAGTCCTGTGCAGACACACCTTGCAGAGTATGTATACGAACATGATGTCGCCGGCCTTGTATATACATATACGTGTTCTTGCTTTCCTTCACCGTTGATGTGCACTTGGACGTTATAGTCACGTATACGTATATATCTCTTTATTTCTCCCTCTGGCAAATATAAACTTTCATGCAAGATCGAATTGACAATCTCTCTTGGATTTGCTTGCCTTGCTTCCGCTCTATATTCCTTCCTTATCCGATCCTGCATGTTGCTGAAGCAAATAACCATCGATTTTCCTTCCCCTTTTCATCTTGCTTTTCCCTTGCCCGGTTGAACCTGGAAATTTTCTCCATAATCGCCTGGTAGTGTGTATGTATGCATGTGCTACCGCATATCTTCGTTGGCCTGCATCTTCATCACGTCGGCAACTAGAATCAAGAAGCTTTCCTTGTATAGCCTGGCCAAATATTATTAAAATATCATGTTGCAACATAATTTCCCTCCTCAGCACACTTCCGTATCCATACACAAATAGTCTCTCACGCCCGAGCCAATGCTGCTGATGCCATGGCCTTTTTCCAAATTTAGAACAAACAAGAACGCGCCTGGCCTTTCCAAGTCTGTTGAACACACGCGTTGGCACGTTTCTTCTTTCTCTTGACTTCTTCAAGTGTACGTATACACAAGCAACGTGCAAACCAATGATAACTATGTGCTTAGAGATGTCTCCTCTAATGCATAGCTTGACTTCAAATAATATGAATCCTGGCTGGCTTCTTTTCCTTAACATGCACGTACAGCTCTAACACATATGGCAGCTCCATCGGCCCCATTATTCTCGGCTGTCTTCTTCCAATTGGACTTGTCACCTTTTATCTTTATTTTGATTGGTCCAAAGCCTTTCGAAATATATCCATATGCATTTGGACAGCGCCAACGAATAAAAATGCACATTTTGACCAACCGTCATACCATTAGCCGATCCCTCCTTACCAGGCAAAGCTTACCAAATTCCGGTGTCAACATCTATATGTCTGACCCACAAACTAACCCCCCCCGAAGAAGAAGACAAAGCACGTGGTTGCCTCCGAGAAATAGCACATTACTGGAGTTGATGGTGTGGACGATATTGAAGCTTACAATAACTACGATGAGATGCCGCTATTCACAGACTTTCCTAAGAAGATCAGTGTTGTGGAAAAGA
The DNA here is from genome assembly GCF_019320115.1 of Miscanthus floridulus. Classification (NCBI taxonomy): domain Eukaryota; kingdom Viridiplantae; phylum Streptophyta; class Magnoliopsida; order Poales; family Poaceae; genus Miscanthus; species Miscanthus floridulus. The sequence goes on along the minus strand of NC_089580.1, from coordinate 37,065,372 downwards.
ACTTGCCCAAAGACATATTGCCATGAGAATGTAAAGGTGTCAAGGGAAAAGTCATTATAGCGGGCTAGCTAGTTGTTGAATGTGGAGTGTTTGTGTAAGTGTGTGTTTATAAGACTTCATTTATGCATGCGTGTGAGACTATATATTTATGTATGTATGTAAGACTATATATTTATATATGTGTGTGAGACTATATTTATGCATGTGTGTGAGACTACCCTTTGCAACATCCAGATGAATCTATTTTAACATCCACTCTATTACTACTAAAACTTTATGAAATCACTTAACACTTTATGAAATGAAGAAATGACCAAAATAAAAGTAGGAGATCTTGTGAATTGTACTTGTAATTGTAGTTTATATAATACTCTTGAGCGAACGCAGTTCGGAAGCTGCGTTTTGTGAATTGCGTGTCGTAGTTAAGTTTCGCACGTTCCATGCCGCGGGCGATTCCCGGTCGCGCGTTGGTCGTGGGGCGTTCGGCGGGATTATCTCGCTTTCCTCGCTCACTCGCAACGCGAACACGGGAATACGCGGAAACAAACAGGGCTCACTCGCAACGTTCTAGTCGAATTTGAATTGTAAATTTGAATTTTTTTTGCGAGAAAATGTATTGTAGGGGCGGTTCTAGACTGAACAGCCCCTACAAACAGGTATTATAGGGGCGGCTCAGCCGCCCTTACAACTCGATTTGTAGGGGCGGCTGATAACACCAGCCACCCCTATAAATCAATTTGTAGGGGCGGTCTGGGAACCGCTCCTACAAATGCATGATTTGTAGAGACGATTTGGTAGAGACGGCTGGCCAAACCGTCCCTACAAATGGTCTTGAGCCGTCCCTACAAACCCTGTGTGACGTAGTGAATGTAACCTATATGCTCAATTCAGTTAGTTTACAAGTCATATAAGATCGACTGCTTGCGTTGGTCGTTCTGACAATGTGACTACTGAAATGGCTTAATTAGGTTTATTATGTACTACTACGCAGCGAATTGCATCATCATCGACACGTTGATATATGTTGCTTCCGGGCGCATTATATGCAATGGTTCGGTTCCACATATGCCTAACTGAATTTTGTCACTGCCGTGGGGGCCCTAATGCTCCAACCTTCATGGAGTCCACTCCACAGAATCAGATGGACTTGACCTTACTTGCCATGCTATGCCAATTGCAACCAGCGAGGAAACAGATTCGAGAATTTTTGTCATGAAAAACCTGCAACCTGGAGGTGGACTGGATTCAGCCATTAATTCCGGCACATTTATCTCCTTGCGATCATGCCGGAAGGATCTCATGGCCGGATCCATCGATACCTGCACGCATGGGCATGGCGTGGCTGCAAGCATGCACTCTACTGCACACACATATCTTCCAACCGTGGGCATTTTCAAGCAACGCAGCTCTCCTCGTCCTCGGTGCGCCTATATAAACGGCCGTGGGCATGCTGCTTACTCACCAAGTCGATCACCATCCAATCCAGCACCAGCACCACACCAACCTGAGCAAGCCTTGCAACAAGAGCTGCACTATATCCATCAATTCTGTTGTGATCTCAAAGTCCGGGCTGCAACTATAACCACCTGCACAGCGTGCTTAGCTCTCTGCCAATGGCATCCAGCGGGAAGCTGATGAAGCTTGTGTTCATGGTGCCTCTCCCCGCGCTGCTCTTCGTGTCCGCCATTCTTGAGGCTGCAGGAGCGGGCAATGACAGCTTGTCGCAGAGCGTGTTCAGCCTCGACCGCTACGGCGCCCGTGGCGACGGGAGGCACGACGACACGCATGCGCTGGAAATGGCGTGGAAGGCGGCGTGCGCCTCACCACGGCCGGCCGTCGTGCTCGTCCCCGACGGCAGGCGCTACCTGTTGAAGCTCGTCACCCTCCATGGCCCGTGCAAGTCCAGCATCACGCTCACGGTGAAGGGCACGCTCTTGGCATCGCCGAACAGGGCGGACTGGAGCGACAATGACAGGAGGCACTGGATCGTGTTCCGGAGCGTCAACAAGCTCACCGTCAATGGCGGTGGCGCCATTGACGGCCACGGCGAGAAGTGGTGGCCGCACTCGTGCAAGATCAACAAGGCTCTGGTAAGTGTGGCTGGCACCGACCCTTTTGGTTTATTTATCTGAATATTTGTAAGCTTACGCTTTACTAGCTGAATTGGCTTCTTTTTTTCTTCAGCCTTGCAAGGAAGCTCCAACGGCTTTGTCATTCCACTACTGCACCAATTTGAGGGTGGAGGGTCTAAAAATTGTGAACAGCCAACAGATCCACATGTCAGTTGAGGATTGCACCAATGTGCAACTGGCAAGGTTGTCCATCACGGCACCGGGCACGAGCCCTAACACTGACGGCATCCACATCACTCGAAGCAAAGATGTACGGGTCACTAACTGCAAGATCAAGACTGGTAAGTAGCATGTTCAGGATTCACTCCATTTGGAATATATTGTCTTCAAGCTTTCAGTGAACTTAGATCTTCTCTGTTGAATTTTGCAGGGGACGACTGTATGTCAATCGAGAACGGGACTCATAACCTTCATGTCTCAAAAGTTGTCTGTGGTCCAGGGCATGGGATCAGCATTGGGAGCTTAGGAGATGACAACTCAAGAGCTGAAGTCTCTGGCATTACCATAGATTCAGTGCAATTAAATGGCACAACCAATGGAGCACGCATCAAGACATACCAGGGAGGAAGTGGGTACGCCAAGGACATTACATTCCAAAATATGATCATGTACAATGTCAAAAACCCGATAATCATCGACCAGAACTACTGCGACAAGGCTAAGCCATGCGGGGAACAAAAATCGGCAGTGCAGGTCAGCAATGTTGTCTTCAGAAACATTAGAGGGACAACCATTACCAAGGATGCCATCAAGATGAACTGCAGCAAAAATGTTCCATGCCAAGGCATTACCTTGCAGAACATCAACCTAAAAATGCAGGGTGACAAGGGCAACACAGAAAGCACATGTCAGAATGCAAAATGGGAAAAAAAATTTGGGACCGTTCACCCACAGCCTTGCACTGCCACAAAGTCGGGGGACAATTGAACTTAGTTGCTTGTGCTTTGTAGTCTGTACCCATGGAGTAGTCGTACTCATGTATATATATTCCTAACACCGTGAAAATCTGTAACTCTGTGTGTATTCGTTAATTGGTTCATCCCTGTAACTTTCATATATATTCTTTTATAGAAAGTAGCAGCAGTTGATATTTCTAGGAATACATACAGCATTCTAGTAAATCCATGTCGTATAAGGTTACATACAGCTTGAGATATGTAGCTCACAATGCGTGGATGATGTGGCTTGTCACAATGGAAAATTATAAAGACCTCCAACCAAATTCAAGACAATCTGAACTCTCAAATGAACCAAAGCTTTCATTATTCATACAAATTACGAATTTATAAGGTATGTTACTTCCCTGAAATTAGTTGTATAGACTAGGGAGGGCGAAGCAGCATTGTAACACCTCAAATTGCCTAAACACCAAGCTGAGGTGCTCTCTTACCGATGATGGTGTTTTTGTTAATCCTTCGGTTTTCGACGTACAGATGCTGGCATGCATACTTGATTTTTTTGGGAGATGTTCCGGACTGAAAATCAATTTAGCAAAAACTGAGATATATACCCAATTAGCTGCCCAGTGGAACAGGTTCAGTCCCTGTTGTTGACCTTCCCAGGCAAGATCAGTTATGAGTTTGCATGTTCTTCTTGGGCCGTGTTTAGATGGCCACTGAATCGGCGCCGCCGAATTCAGTCGGTATACTGTAGCTATTGTAGTGTTTTGTTTTTATTTGGTAATAATTGTTCAATCGTTGACTAATTAGGCTCAAAACGTTCGTCTCGCAAAGTACAACCAAACTGTGCAATTAGTTTTTGATTTCGTCAACATTTAGTACTCCATGCATGTACCGCAAGTTTGATGTGATGGGGAATCTTCTTTTTGCATAGTGCCAAATTCTGGATTTTGAGGAACTAAACATGGCCTTGTTCTATTTACTTGTACGGTCTTTTTCTTCTCTTTTGTCTAGAATTGTCTCCTGGTGGCTGTACAGGGTAGAAGTTGTAAATAGTTGGCTAGGTTGTATGTGTTTTTTCCTTTACTAAAAGAATACGGCAAAGCTTTTGCTGCCCTTTCAAGAAAAAAATTGCCTAAACATTGCCAAGAGAAATTATATTCTCTACTACAACTCCAATTATGACTAACTGATACAGAAACCCAGAGTGCTCTACCTCGCTAAACTTAATTAGCGGCCCAAAAGAATTTTGGGTCTTGGCATTTGCCGATCTCTTCTCGTTAAAAAGTAGCCCTCCCTGTGGCAAGCTAACACTAATCTCTACACGAGGAGGTGTCAATTAGAGCTATCGAGATAAACATGCAAGATCACAGACGACACCGGAGACACGATATTTGTAAACGAGGTTTAATTGTGTGCCTACATCTCCGGGTCATGACTACAGGCGCTTCTCCCTCTCCAGAGTCCCGACAACGAGCCATCACCCTCCTACGAGCCTGTCGCTATGTCATCATGGTTACAATAGCAATCCTTCTCTCATATTTATGAGAAAACCGGATTACAGAGTCCAACTCCAACTCTATCCTATACAACCAAATACAACTCCGAGTGCTAACGTAACTAGACTAGTACATAATATAATATTCGATACATATCTAACAAACTCCACTTTTGTGAATATTATACCACCTTGAAGTCATCATGTGGGACCCTTTATGTACTCCTGATTTGAGTTGTTCCTTTGCCACTCACTGAGAGCTAGCCAGTGAGTCTCGTAAGAGACCCACTGTAAATAAAGAGCCCCTGCTATCCCAGTAACTCACTACAGGAAACGGCTGATTTGCCTGGAGCAAAAAAATTTGTCGGGTGCTTTTTATCGGGCACCCGGCAAAGGAATTCTTTACCGGGTGCCAGGCCTGGAGACACCCGGCAAAGAAAGGCCTCCGGCAAATCAGCCTTTGCCGGGAGCCGGGCACTCGGCAAATTCCAGCCGTCGGCAAAAATTGGTCTTTGCCGGGTGCTGGCCACTCGGCAAAATATGGCCGCCGGCAAAGGTGGCCGGCTTGACGGCGGCCAGCGGCCGTCAGCCTTTGCCGGGTGCCACGCCGTTAGGCACCCGGCAAAGAATTTTTTTAATTTTTTTTTAAATTTCTTTTTAAATTTCTTTGCCGGGTGCCCCATGACCTGGCACCCGACAAAGACTTCTTTGCCGGGTGCCCTGGGTGGCACCCGGCAAATTTTTTTTTTTGTTTGTTTTTTTTACCCCAATTTTTTTGTGTGGACTTGCTACAGTAAATATATCCCTGTTTCAAAATTTGGGACAATTATGAGTTCTTTAACAATATTTCCTTAATTTTTTCCGTTGCATTGAATTTTTCCGACTATTCCTAATTTGAACTGCAGGTACATGAAATAATGGAATTTCGTCATTCAAAAAATAGTATTCATGATATTTAGGCTATGTTGAGGCCGTATGCAGGAAGTGGCATGAAATGTCGCGCATCATGTTGTCATAACATGACGATGTACTCGCGGGGGAAGTTTATTTAAATTATATAAAATCCAAACGATGTCCGAAAATCACGAAACTTGTCGATGTGTCTTGTTATCACATGTGGAGGCCCTGGTTAAAAATTGAGAAAGTTTCGAGCAAGTTGCGACGTCGGCTACCTAAAACCCAGACATCTCCACATGTCATGGGGCACCCGGCAAAGAAATTTAAAAAGAAATTTAAAAAAAATTAAAAAAATTATTTGTCGGGTGCCTAACGGCGTGGCACCGGGCAAAGAAATTTTAAAAAAAATTAAAAAAATTCTTTGTCGGGTGCCGTCGTCACCTGGCACCCGGTAAAGGCGCATGACTAAAAAGGCCGGCCCGTCCCAACCCTATTCTATTCCAGCAGACCGACCCCGCGCCTGCTGTCCGCAGCCGCCGCCGCCGCCCTCGCCCGCGCCTCGCTGCTCTGCCGCGCCCGCCGCGCCCGCGCCCAGCGCCTCGCCGCTCTGCCCAGCGCCCGCGCGAGCCGCGCCCATGCCCGGCGGCGCTCGCCCCGGCGGCCGGTCGGCGCTCCAGCCCGGATCCGGCGGCCCCGCGGCCGTGGCCCCGCCCCGACGACCCCGGCGGCGCTCGGCCCGGCCGGCGCTCGGCCAGCGCTCCTGCCTGGCCCCGGCGCCCCAGCCTCGCCGGCCACGGCGGCCACGCGGCCCCCACCTCGCCGGCCGTCCCCGACGAGGCCGGCTGCCCGTGGTCTGGCCGCCAGGCTCCTCCTGCCGCTGGCCAGCAGTAGAGGAGGTAGGTGGAAGAAGGGAGGAGGAAGGAAGAAGAAGAAGAAAAAAAGGGGAGGAGGAAGAGGAAAAAAGAGAAGGGGAGGAGGAAGAAGAGGAAGAAAGAGAAGGGGGAGGAGGAAGAAGAGGAAGGTGCCGACCCGACCGCCCGTCGATCCCCGCGCCGTTCGGACCGGCCGTTGATCCTCGCGCTGCTGCGGTCATCCCCACCGTCGTCGCCGGCCCTCGCTCTTGCCGTTCTTGCCGCCAAGGTAAGCCCTACCCTTATAGTGTTAGTAGTAGTAGTAGTTAGTAGTGTTAGTAGTAGTTAGTTGTAGTGTTAGTAGTAGTAGTTAGTAGTTTTAGTTGTAGTGTTAGTTGTAGTAGTTAGTAGTGTTAGTTGTAGTAGTTAGTAAGTAGTAGTAGTTAGTAGTAGTAGTTGTTAATAGTTAAGTAGTTCTTACTATTAGCATTGTTAGTAGTTAAGTAGTTGTTAGTAGTAGTGTTAGTAGTAGTTGTAGGGTTAGTAGTAATTGTTGTTGTACTACTTCAATACTTTCATGTGCATGGAAAGAGAACTAAAGTACATGGCTCCTCTTGATATATTGGTGGTTGTTGGCCTTCGTGTCCATGTTTGGTATATATGTGGTTGTTGGCCTTCGTGCCATGTTTGGTATATATGTGGTTGTTGGCCTTCGTGTCATGTTTTTTGCAGGTTTTGGGAACCTCCCCGTGCAGGGGAGGTGCTGCCGAAATTTTGAGTCGACACTAACCATTTTTGCCCTTTTTTGTAGGAGGACCTGTGGGAGGGACTCGGCGACCCCGATCGTCTTCGTCGGCGCTGCGGGTCTTCCTGCACCGCGTCGACTCGCCACTGCACCGACTCTCCACCGCCCCGCTACCCGGACCTCACCGCCACCCTAGGTATAACCCCTCTATCCGTATGTGGTTTTTGGTCGCGTAACCTAGTTAGGTGTCTCCCGTTCGAAAGAGATACGGTCGGAGATATGCGGACCTTTGCATATCTGCGACCGTATCTATTTCGGATTGTCCACGCTTTTTGGACAGCCCGCGAATGCGTAGTTGAGGTTAGTTTTCATGCTCCGCTCTGGTTCGAGACGATGTTTCGGCATCACCTCTCCGTTGTTCTCCGGATACACACTCTCCCTTGCAGGACGTGTATCAGGAGAACGGCGGGGAGGTGCTGCCAAAATTCTGTCTCAGAAAGGAGCGGAGCATGGAAACTAACCTCATCTACGCATCCGCGGGTGGAATTAGGACCTATCCTCACCTATTAGAGAGTAGGGACACCGCGTAGATGCAATTGATGGTCACCTGTGGTGATGTTATATATGCTAGAGGATGGAGGACCGTCAGTGGATGTACACGGGCCGGACAAGTCAGGGTGATGCCAGCTATGAATGGATGCAGAAGACCGATCGTTTCTTGAATCGTGCATTTGGCAAGGCCACAAAATTCCCAAAAATGGCTTTGTGTCCCTGCAACAAGTGTGGTAACAGGAGAATGCTAGACAAGGAACTCATGGGTACACATCTGCACAAGAATGGGTTTACACCGAACTACACCCGGTGGGTCCACCATGGTGAAGCCGATCGTATGAGAGAGGAGGTGGTGAGACAACGCGTCGAGGCTTTCGATGCTGATGCTGGGGTAGCAGACATGGTAGATGACGTTCACCAAGCACAGTTTGCTGAAGGACGTGAGGAGGTGGAGATGCAGGCAGCCGTAGATGCGTTCAAGTACATGATGGACTCGGCACAGAAACCCCTTCACGCTCATTCTGAGGTCTCCCAGCTGGATGCCATAAGTCGCTTGATGGGGTTGAAGTCCGATTTAAACTGGAGTCGAGAAGGCTTCGATAAGGTGTTGGCCGTGGTTGGCACCCTGCTTCCAAAAAACCACGTGTTGCCGAAGACCATGTACGAGGCACACAAGCTCCTTAAAGCACTAAAGATGCCATATGAGCAGATACATGCTTGTCCGAACGGGTGTGTCCTATTTCGGGAAGAACTCAAGGAGGCAAAGTACTGTCCGAAGTGTAAAGCCTTCAGGTTCCTAGAGGTAGAGTCTGGTGACGGTGGTGGCCAGAAGACCCAGCTTAAGATACCCGCCTAAGTCCTACGGCACCTTCCCTTCATGCCGAGGATTCAAAGGCTATTCATGACCGAGGAAACCACGAAACAGATGACGTGGCACAAGAATGGCAAACGCTACCATCCTGACAAGATGGTGCATCCATCTGATGGTGAAGCATGGACCAGCTTTAATGACAAGCATCGTTTGAAATCCGATGAGGCTCGTAATGTACGTGTCGCGCTAGCAACAGATGGGTTCAATCCTTATGGCATGATGTCTGCCCCTTACACATGTTGGCCCGTGTTTGTTATCCCCCTCAATCTCCCCCCTAGCGTCGCCTTTCAACGACATAACGTGATCTTGATGTTGATAATTCCCGGGCACCCAGGGAGTAAGATGGGTGTGTTCATGGAGCCTGTGATTGATGAGTTGATCAAAGCTTGGAATGAAGGGGTATGGACATACGACCGAGCTACAAAGGAAAGCTTCAAAATGTACGTCTGGTACCAGTACTCCATGCATGACTTCCTGGCATATGGGTTATTCAGCGCCTGGTGTATTCATGGGAAGTTCCCGTGCCCAATATGCCAGGAAGCTGTGAGGTTCATTTGGTTGAAGAAGGGTGGTAAGTATTCGTCGTTCGATCAACATCGTCAATTCTTAGATTCCAACCATCCATTCCGACAGGACACCAAGAACTTTAGGAAAGGTGTCGCAGTCACGGACCCTAGACCGCACTTGAAGACTGGTGCCGAGGTTCATGCTCAGATAGATGCTCTCTTGCCCAATGAAGAAGGTGGTTTTGTGGGATATGGTGAGCAACACATGTGGACTCATAAGTCTGGCTTGACGAGGCTCCCCTATTTCGATGACCTTCTACTACCCCATAACATTGATGTAATGCACACTGAAAAGAATATCGCTGAGGCACTTTGGGCAACACTCATGGACACTGACAAGTCTAAGGACAACCCTAAGGCTAGAGTGGACCTGGCGACGTTGTGCGATAGACCACAGCAAGTGATGCGGCCTCCTACAAACGGCAAGAATTGGAAAAGGCCTAAGGCCGATTTCATCTTGAAACCTGAACAAAGGAGGGAAGTACTACAATGGATCAAGGCGTTAATGTTCCCTGATGGCTATGCAGCGAACCTGAGCAGGGGAGTGAACTTAGGCACTATGCGAGTCAACGGTATGAAGAGTCATGACTACCACGTATGGATTGAGCGGCTTCTTCCGGCGATGGTACGAGGCTACGTTCCTGAGCATCTCTGGCTAGTGCTGGCAGAGTTGAGCTATTTCTTCTGCCAGCTTTGTGCCAAGGAGCTATCTCGGACCATGGTTGCAAACTTGGAGAAAGTGGCACCTGAGTTGCTTTGTAAGTTGGAGAAGATCTTTCCACCTGGCTTCTTCTTGTCGATGCAGCATTTGATTGTGCACCTCCCTTATGAGGCACATATGGGGGGGCCCGTGCAGGCCCGTTGGTGCTACCCAATCGAGAGATGTCTGAAGGCCGTTCGCAAAAAATGTAGAAATAAAGCCAAAATTGAGACTTCCATTGCAGAGGCTTCTATTCTGGAGGAGGTGACAAACTTCACACAGCTATACTACACGGAGAACCTTCCTAGCGTGCATAATCCACTCCCTCGCTACAATGTTGACGAGAATGAATCCAACCTTAGCCTTTTCCAAGGGCAACTCGGCAGGTCAAGTGGATCGACCAATAAGAGGTTGGAAAATGAAGAGTGGTGCATGATCATGCTATATGTGTTCCACAACCTACCCGAGGTGAAGTCGTTCATTGAGTAAGTTCTCAAAGAACTTGTTTAAATACGCTGTCACTATTCTGCATCCAACTGATTTTTTCTCGTTTGCACAGGGAATTTATTCGTGTATCCTAGCATCAACCAAGGGATCCTACCCCACGACAAACCGACACCCTTCTTTCACGGGGTCCGGGAGCAGGGAGGCCCGATTTCATTTCTTGGTTCAAAACAAAGGTATTGTCCAATTTACCTTGTACCTAGTTCGAGATTCCGAGTTTCGCGTACTTAGTCCGATAATCTTTCCTTCTTGCGCTTGCAGGCCCAAACCGATGCAACTATGAGTAAGGAGTTGAGACAGGTTGCAAATGGCTTCGACAGTAAGGTGAAAGCTTATTCAGGTTATTATATGAATGGATATCGCTTTCACACAAGAAGCTACGAGCGAGCTCGGCCCCATCGAAAAACCACAAACAGCGGAGTTTGTACTCTCGGCACTGATGGCCTCGAGTATCATGGCATAATTGAAGATATCTATGAACTTGAATTTTATGGTTTGAAACCTATTCGTCTCGTCATGTTCAAATGCCACTGGTTCAATCCTCGACTAACGAAACGGAGCCCTAATATTGGTCAAGTCGAGATTCGACACGATTCCATCTATCAAGGAAAAGATGTCTTTATTGTGGCGGATCAGGCCGTGCAGGTTTATTATTTGTCATACGCATGCCAAGGCAACAAGGCTCTTCAGGGTTGGTCTATTATGCACCAGGTATCGCCACATGGTAGACTAGCTGTCCCAAACGATGAAGATTACAACTTCAACCCAAACACATATGATGGAGAGTTCTATCAAGAAGATGGGCTACAAGGGAGGTTGGTGATAGACTTAACCGAGGCGATTAGAATGGAAGTAGACAATGAAAGGGTTGATGACGAGGAAGGAGATGAGGTGCAAAATGCCAAGGACATAGAAATGCTTGAGCGATTACATTTAGATGATGACGATGAAGGCAACATTGAACCTTCGGACAGTCTTGTTTATTTGGACAATTTTGATAGTGATGACGAGACATATGATCCAGATAATCCCAATAATGATGATTACTTCTAATACATGTAATACTATGTTATTTTGTAATCGTGTTTTGTTTATTTACTTAGCATCTATTTCTAATACATGTAATGATGTCTTGTTTGTTTCTTTTTAATTGCAGGTGATTGAACAAAGATGGCGGGCGGCAGTGGGCCAAGGAACGTGAACTCGAGGTACCAGAGAGCACGTCAGGACGCAGATGCCGGAGAGAACGCATCGGATGGGAGGAGGCAGAGGGCCAGGAGCAGCGGCAGCGGGAGCGGCAGCAGGAGGGGCCGGCCTCCTCTAGTCAGGCCGCGTGACATGTCGGAGGAGCGCCGTACCACAGACTCCTCGGAGGACGAGCAGGTTCTGGCGACGGATGAGGTTCGTGCGACGGACAACGAGGGAGAGGCACAGGAGGGCGGCGAGGCCGGAAGTAGTTCCACTGCCTCTGCTGCGGCTAGCCCCTACTTGCGAGGTCCCTCAAAACTCTCTGGGCCTCCGCTTTCTCCCCTACGCCCAGTGATCCGCCCCCAGGGGGACATGTAACTAACTTTAGATTTAATCACAGCTACTTCATATAACCTATTGAAAATTGTCAGAGAAACTAATAATGTTTGTTAATGACTTGTGCAGGCACTGGGAGGTTGTGTCGCCTGGTGACTCACGCAACCCCAACCACATCTTGGGGCTTCTGTGCAGGCACTATTACCCCGGTATTGTCACGCACAAGGGGACTATGGGGCCGGCCAAATCGTGGGACCACTACAAATCTGCCCCCAACGCAGATTATGAAGACAAGCAGGAGCGGGTCAGGAGAGAGTTCTGGGTAAGTCTCGTTCGCACAACTTTGATCAATACATTGCATTCATTTGGCACTTTTTGACATAATGAATTGATACATTGTGTCTGTCTGCAGACTTTTTCAGGTGTGAAGAGGGACAGGAGGAGAGGGCAGAGAAGAACTTGGTGAAAAGTGCCAGGAAACGCATCAGCGACATGCACTACGAGGAGCGCCTCACTTGCATCATCAAGTACTACGCCACGCGACTTGGTCAGAAAGTCAGCAAGACACAGGCAAGACAGATGCCTCTGACCCGGGAACAGTACATTGAGGTAAATGAAGAAGAATAATACTAATTCGTTTTGAGATTAAGTAGCTTTCATTTGGTCGTCTTACATCTCAAATTCTTTATGACATGTAGATGATTCCATGGTGGTGCGAGTCCTTTGCCGACTGCTGGGAGATGATCGTGGACAGGTGGTTCACAGAGGGTTATATCCAGGAACACGAAGCCCACCGGGAGCGGGCTTTGCAGGCGACAGGCCCCACACACCACCAAGGCAGCCGCAGCCTCGGCGCGTACAAGCAAGCTTGGGTACGTGAATTCATTTTTAGTATTCTGACGCTCCATTCTGCATGTTACTTCTAATCATCTTGTTGTCTTTCTCGCAGTCGGCGTCGCATGGTGGCCAGCCTTTGTCCACGTTCATGGCGTATGGACTGGCCCGCAAGGGAAAGGCGACTTCCGCTGTCACCTTCAGCCTGGATGACCCACCTGAGTCGTACAGCAACCCGAGCGCCCACACCCGCATCAGCTCCTACGCGTCGGACGCAAGGTCGGTCCAGGGGCTAGACTGGGATCCGAGCACCGACGACATTGATGGCACGACTGTCATGAGGATCGGACAGGGCAAGAAGCATGGGCGGTACTGGCTTGGCGATGGCACCCTCGAGTCCGGCTCTGTTCCCTCCCTCTCCCAGATCCGAGCAAGTACCCCGAGCGGAGGCCCGGCCATACGCCAACGGCCGTCCCCTTCACAGCAGCGGGTCGACGCACTCCAGGTTAGTCCAGTTTAACTCTTCGTACATTGATCTTTACATAACTTAGTTACCTTTACATTACTAAAACATTCGATTGAAATGTTGCAGGCCGATAACGAAAGGATGGCTCAGGAGCTGCGGGACCTGGCGGCGAGGACCGAGGTGGCCGAGCGGGAAAGACAAGCCGAGCGGGCCGAGCGGGAGAGACAGGCCAAGCAGCTGGCGGAGAGTACGATGTTCCTGCAGAACTTTGGGCAAGTGAACGGTGTACCTGTGCCGATGTTCGCTCCAGCGCCGCCGCCAGTTGTAGCTAGTCCAGTGAGTATGAATCCATATTGCTTCGACTAGTGCTTTCATTAGATGACCCACTCTAAGCGCCTGAATATCTTGTCCTTTATGCAGCCTCCGTCGGCGGGTTCGAATGACCCATCTCAGGCGCAAGCAGGCGGTGCCGAGTTTCCTTCACCAGGCACTCAGTTTCCTCCCCACCTTTAGTTTGTATCTCTTTTTCACCGCTTGATGGACATGTGATGCACTGTGATCCACTATCGACTTGTTTCGATGGTAATTGGACCTATTATGTTTGTGATGTCGTGTATGTGAGGTATTGTATTCGCGATGTGATATATATGTGTGGTATTGAGTTTGTGATGAGATGGATGTGATATATATATGCTATATTGTCTTTGTGATGCTTCAGATGTGATATATATCTTTTATATGTTGTGTTTGTGATTATAGAATCAAAAAAACAAAATAAAAAAAATTAATTTTTGAGGCTTTGCCGGGTGCCCTGGCCCTGGCACTCGGCAAAGCTGGGAATTCTCTGAAAGGAATTCCCAGCTTTGCCGAGTGCCAGGGCCAGGGCACCCGGCAAAGTTTTTTCAAAAAAAAAATTCTTTGCCGGGTGCCCCATGATCTGGCACCCGGCAAAGAAATTACGAAAAAAATAAAAAACTCTTTGCCGGGTGCCCCCGCGGTGCGACACCCGGCAAAGAAATTATTAAAAAAAATAAAAAATTCTTTGCCGGGTGCCTCCCGGCACGGCACCCGGCAAAGAAAATTTGAAAAAAAGATTAAAAAAATCTTTACCGGGTGCCTCTGACATGGCACCCCGCAAAGCAAGGGATGACGGAGCCGGCGCCGTAACGACCACTTTTCTTTGCCGGGTGCCGGGTTTGCACTCGGCAAAGTCTTTGCCGAGTGCCCGATAAAAAGCACCCGGCAAAGAAATCTTTGCCGACTAATTTTTTGCCGGAGGCTCTTTGCCGAGTGCTGCACCCGGCAAAGGCTTTGCCGAGTGCAAAGTAGCCTTTGCCGGGTGCATTCGGCACCCGGCAAAGCGCCCTAATCCAGTAGTGACTCCATATACTCCATGACGCCATCTATGCACCCTTCTCTTTGTCACCACAACCTATATCAAGAGAAATTAGATTCATCTACAGCCCTGACATATGCCTTACTCCGCTAAAGTGTTCGTTCCATGTTAACCATCACATGAGCTAACCGAATCCAACACCACACTCATCTTGATTTCATGCGTAACATTAAGAACCACATAACGCTATCTGAGTCACATATAGCAATTGCCACCTTAGCTTTGCTCTTCTGTTTTTGTTGTCATGCTATGCCCAACGTTTTACATGTAGCCTCATGCAGCAACCAACCAGGTTACTCTAGTTGCAAATACAGACATCTACCATCTATACTTCCTTGTAATTCATCCCTTGAAGCTTCTGCCTGTCATTCGATCCACACTTCAGAATCCGCATGTGCAATTTGAATCAATCCATGTCCTTGTTGATTTGGGAGCATGCAAACTCGTCCAATGCATACTTGCATCGAACTCATGCCACATGTCACCATGCCACAAAGAACGAGAACCCCATCAGTCGTCACACTCCTATGTTGTTGTCATCTCTGCCCCATGGTATGACTATCCTATCATTGCCAACCTCTCTTGTGATTTAGGGTTGCTTCAAGAGTTACAAATATGGTTTGCGGCCTAGAAGCTTTATTGTTTTTTATGTTTTTTCTATGTTTCTCAGCTTTTCGTTATTTAGGGTTCTTTCAAAGGTTATAACTATGATTTGCCCTGCCTAGTTGGCAGCTTGTATTTTTGTATCATTTCTATGTTGTTACTTGTGTTGCCCCCTAGTTGTAAGCCTTTCTTGATATAGAGTTCCTTCAAGGGTTACTACTATATGGTTTCCCCTTTCTAAATCCCCACCCCCAAACACCAACCTTCACCCAGTGGCTATGATTTGGGGTGGGGGCATAGCAGGCTTGTGATTAGGGGTCTTGACATTGATTGTGATTAGGGGTCGTAACAGGGGTTATTGTTACATGGCCCTTGTATTTAGTGGTTGCAGTAGGTGTTGTTATTAAGGTTTTTAGCATGGGTTGTGATTAGGGGGTCGCAGCAGGGTTATGATTCAGGGTTACGTGTGCATTGTGGAAAGGAGTCGGGAAGTATTGTGATTAGAGGTTATGCATGCATTGTGGTTAGGGTTAGTATTTAGGGATTATCAGGGCATTGTATTTAGATATGTAGGGATTTGGTGGCCCTAAGAATTTTTTATCCCTAGCTTTTAGTTATCCTACTAGGAGGATGACCATATGCGAAGTTATTGTATTTAGAGTTGTTAGTTGCATCTTATAAAATTAGATACTTAATGTATTACTTTTAATATTATAAATATATAAAAAAACTAAAAAAAGATGCATTGGCATCCCTATAATATATATCTATGCACCCACAAGGCAAGTGCACCACCCTCTACTTTGCTCTAGTTTCTTAAGTCAAAAAAATTGCTCTAGTTTCACCACTGCTACCCATATATCCAGCTGACTAAAATAGTAGTACTCCCTCTGTTCCAAATTATATGTCGCTTTGACTTTTTTGGTACATCCATTTTGCTATGCATCTAGATATAATATTATGTCTAGATATATAGCAAAATGGATGAACCAAAACAGTTTTGTCGCGTGATGAGACTCAAATTTCAAAAAATAGAAAACCCTTCAATACGATGTCGGATGAAGATAATTTTTATATGTAAATTGTAAACCTCGATGAGATCTACAACTTTGTAGTTTTGAGTTTTTTTATTTGATGACGTTAAGATGCTCGAAAAAATAATATAAAATTTCAGCGCCTCCCGAAAATATCAAAGTCACTGTTTACCCGTGAAACAGCCCAGAAGGTTGAAAGTTGAACTTTTTCAAGAGTTGGAGGGCCAAAGTTATCCGGTTTTGAAATTCGAGGTTGAAATCCGAACTTTGGTGAAAATTGGAGGGTGTAAATTGGACTTTACCCTTTTTTTTACCACCCAACAACTCCAGTACTCTACCACGAACCAAGCAATCTTAGACAGTTTGGCTGTTAGTCGACATGAGTTTCAAGCCCAGCAATCTGCGCTTGCCTGGCAATCTCAGAGTCCGAGTTCTTGTTTGGTATGCTTCGAACCGTGCCCGTCCGCAGTTCGTTCAAGCCGCCTCAGACTCCAGTTACATCACACACGAGCTGCTGAAGCTAGTGTTCATGGCGTCCCTCCTCGCGCTGCTCCACGTGTCCGGCGCTTTCCAGGAGGTTGCACGCGCGAGCAACGACACCTCGTCTGACAGCACGAGCTACTTGCGCAGCTCTGGTGCCAGCGGACCCGCCACCGCGCCCAGGAGCAGGTCGCTGGCAATGGCATCATCTCATTCTCACCAGAGCGCGTTCAGCCTCGACAGCTACGGCGCACGTGGCGACGGGAGGCACGACGACACGCAGGCGCTGGAGAAGGCGTGGAAGGCAGCGTGCGCCTCCCCATGGCCGGCCGTCGTGCTCGTCCCCAACGGCAGGCGCTACCTGCTCAAGCTCGTCACCCTCCGTGGCCCGTGCAAGTCCAGCGTCACGCTCACGGTGAAGGGCACGCTGGTGGCGTCGCCGGACAGGGCGGACTGGAGCGACAAGGACAGAAGGCACTGGATCGTGTTCCGAAGGGTCAACAAGGCAACAAGCTCACCGTCAATGGCGGTGGCACCATCGACGGCAACGGCCAGAAATGGTGGCCACACTCGTGCAAGATCAACAAGACTCTGGTAAGTAGTGTGGCGCCGACGGCGACCCTTTTGTTTATCTGAATATTGGTAAGCTTGTGCTTTACTAGGAGGTGAGTGTCCTGACTTAGCTGAATTGGCTTCTCTTTTCTTCAGACTTGCAAGGAAGCTCCAACGGCTTTGTCATTCCACTACTGCACTAATCTGACTATCTGAGAGTGGACAATCTGAAAATTGTGAACAGCCAGCAGATGCACATGTCAGTCGAGGATTGCACCAATGTGCTACTGGCACGGTTTATCCATCACAGCGCCTGGCACGAGCCCTAACACTGACGGCATCCACATCACTCGGAGCAAAGATGTACGGGTCACAAACTGCAAGATCAAGACCGGTAAGTACCTTGTTCCTTATTCGCATTGTTTAGAACACATGCCACTGTATCTTCAAACTTTCGGTGGACTCAGATTTTGTTTCTCCTGTTGAATTTTACAGGGGACGATTGCATGTCGATCAAGAACGGGACTCATAACCTTCATGTCTCTAAGGTTGTTTGTGGTCCGGGGCACGGGATTAGCATTGGGAGCTTAGGAGACGACAACTCGAGAGCCGAAGTCTCCGGCATCACCATAGATTCAGTGCAACTTCACGGCACGACCAACGGAGCACGCATCAAGACGTACCAGGGAGGAAGTGGGTACGCCAAGGACATCACGTTCCAAAACATGGCCATGTACGGTGTCAAGAACCCAATAATCATCGACCAGCACTACTGCGACAAGGCTACGCCATGCGGTGAACAAAGATCAGCAGTCCAGGTTGGCAATGTTGTCTTCAAGAACATTAGAGGGACAACCGTCACCAAGCATGCCATCAAGATGAACTGCAGCAAGAATTTCCCATGCCAAGGCATTACCTTAAAGAACATTGACCTGAAAATGAAGGCCGGCAAGGGCATCACAGAAAGCACCTGCCAAAATGCAAAATGGAGAACATCCGGGACGGTTGTTCCACAGCCTTGCACTGCCACAAAGTAGGAGGGCAAGTGAACTTAGTTGCTTGTACTTTGTAGCATGTACAAATGGAGTGTAGAGACACCTAGCCATACTCATGTACATATGTTTCTGAGGAGTATCCGTTAATTGGTTCATTCATGTAAATTTCCTGTGTCTTCTTTTATAGAAAGTAGCAGCAGTTGATATTTCTAGGAATACATGCCCTGTTCTAGTAAATCCATGTACTGTAAGGTTACATGCAGCTTGAGATATGTAGCCTGCAATGCGTGGATGATGTGGCTAGACTAGTGAAAATGGAAAAATACAAAGACCTCCAGACGAATTCAAGACAATCTCTGAACTCTGAAATGAACCAAAGCTTTCATTATTCATACAAATTACAAGGTAAAGTATTTTTTGCTTCCCTTAGAACAACTGTAGAGACTTGGGAGGGCAAAACAGCATTGTTAACACCTCAAATATCAATTGCCTGAACACTGACTGACTGACTGATACACAAAATCCCAGAGTGGTCTACCTAATATAAGGAGCTAAGCTTGATCAGCAACCCAAAACAATTTCGCGCCTCGGCAGGCATCAGCCGATCTTCTCTGTGTTGGTGTCGTCGGTTGGCCAGATGACCGTCTCCATGAGCCGCTCTCGCATCAGCGTCAGGTTCTCGTCAGAGATCTTCTCGTACGTGTTTGCGTGGTCACATTTCTGACAGACAGATTATATATCCAGAACCCAACCAAAATGTGAGTCATCAAATAAGTCGGCAATAGGCAGGCTACAGCAGCACTTGCTTATCGATGGTTGGTTACCTTGATCCATTTTCCATATAGGTGAAGCCTGGTGATCATCACTCGCTCTGCAAGCTCCTGTCTCTCCTGCAAGATAAGCAGAGGCAATTGCGTGAGCTCGATTCGCAGCGGCAGAAGATCCGCACAGGAATTTTGTGGATGTATACGTGTAGTGTGTGTATACCTTGCTGAGAGCACGGAGGAAATGCATGCCGTCAGTAGGTTTGTTGACAGCGACGAAGCTACAGCAGACGGAAACAAGAACATGCATGTTTACACAATCATGAGCAGGGAAAATTCAGAGTAGAACAGAGAGGATTTGTTTGCTATTATTACTTGTAGAACCAACGGTAGCTTGGTGGGTTCAACTCGTAGAGCTGGGTCAGTACGGTCCTCACGGCTTTGTAGGTGAAGTAATTCATCAGTTGCTGCAGCCACAAACACCAGGAGGAAAGTTCAGTTCAGAGAAAAGGTCAGCCAAAAGCAAGCGCCTTGAATTTCTCCAAATTGAAATGAACCAAACGAATTTGGTCTCAGAAACTCAAAACAGATCCTATGTTTTTCCCTCGATCTCGTTGCTACGTTTCAAGAACATTACAATACTTTCTCTGCGTTTAGCCTGTCGATCAGCACATCTGATGAACAAGAAGTGCAAGAACCGGTACAAGAAAATCTAGCAGAAGTAATCGAAGCTGATGGAAATTAAGTGCAAGAAACTACTAGTTTAGTTTGAGGTACCCGCTGGACGTCGTCAAAGCTATCCTCGTACTGTCCCGCGAGGTTGCAGATGATGCCGAGGCCGCCCTTGCTCCTGCTGCAGCTCCGGCTCTGCTGCCTAAGCGCCCAGACCGAGCACGCCGGGCGGCGAGCCTTCCTCCTCCAGTCACCGGCGAACAAGCCGGTGGTGCTGCCCATCCCTGACCCTCTCAGCCCCGCCACACCCACGGCCGCCGGCGTCACCTGGACTCCGGCCATGCTGTCTAGGTACCTGTTCTTCTTGCAGCAGCCGCAGCCGCAGCTCGTTTCCCCTGTAAACCTGGTCGACGATCTGGGGAGCAGCTAGCACCGGCGGTGCGGTGTGGTATAAAAGAAAAGAAACCAAAGTGGCGTAGGGAAGAAGAGGACTTGTAGTGCTGTTTCGCCTTCTCGCTCCGTCCTCCGTCCTCGTGGTTGGCTCTCGCGCTGCCCTGGCTGCGACTCCCTCTCGCCAACCAAATTTTGTGAGGCCCAGGGCGCACGGCCGTGTGGCCGTCCCAGCCTCGGCGAAAAACTTTTCGCGTCAGCACCAGATTAGGCCCAGGCACGTCGGTCTCCGGCGAAGATTCTGACCGGAATTCCCGGGCGGACCCGCGTGTCATTTGGGCACGTCCACAGGCCAGATGAGGGTCGATCGTTGCCGGTATGTTCGGGGAACCTGAGACGACGAAAGTCGGGACGGCAGCAGCTTGCCAGTTTGAGTTTCAGGAAGGACGACACCACGGCAATTCCAGTTTCCCTGGCGCACCTCGTCGCAACTGGCCGGTTAAGGCTGCCTGCGAGCATGGAACCATTAGGTTCGACACAAACGAACCGGCGTGCAAGCAACGAATGGACTGTATATGCAAATTGGAGCACGACTGCCCGGGGAAAACAGCATTACGGTGGCCAGGCATTTTGCGCATTTCTTTCTTCTAGTGGACAGCTGCAGGGCAACAAAGCAAAGCGCGAAAAGAGGCCAAGCACAAGACAATTTTCCAGGGCGTGATAAGTGGCCAACAAGAACGACACGACAATTCCAATCACAATATTACAAATTACAAAAACAAAAACCCAAACCAGTCACCACAAATAGACTGGTGATGGCATAGCTATGTAACACTCATGAAACGGGTAGTACATGCCACAATACAAAACTTTACATGACAATCCAGATACAGGAAAATTAAAACATGGCAACCCGTTCAAAAGCACAAAAAAATCAGAACCGGATAAGGATACATATATCAAACAAATCAGATGACCAGCTATGAAACACTCAGAATCAGGCTAAGTAAACTGCAACAGTAGGCAGTCGAGCATCATCACTACTGCCTCCAGTTCTGCTAAAGAGAAAGCGCACAGACTAGCAAGGACACATTCACAGCACAAAGGCACTTAACAGCAAAACTGCATTCAAGTCAACCAACACCAGCCTCCAAAAGCCTTCACCGTGAAAAGACTATCGTGAGATAATTATGTAACATTCACTGATAAAAAGTACCATAGTAAGTACCATAATCCAAAACTTGACAGTAAAGAACAACATCCAGGGCAGAACAAAACCCAAAGTTGACTCACACAGTTCTTAACTATTGCCCTGTTCGCTTGGCTGATAAGCCGTGGCTGATAAGCCGTGGCTGAAAGTACTGTTGGCTGATTTGTTGTGAGAGAAGAATACTGTTATAGAAAGTGCATTTAGACAACTCCCAACGAGCAGAACTCTTCACTCAACCATCCTACGCCTCTACTGTCTCAGTTGGGGCCTCAAGCACAAGACCCTTGGTGGGCTTTCCCAGGAGGTCCGTGAACTGCTGGAATGGCGTCATGGAGAATTTGGTCTGAGTCCAGAATTCAGGAGTAAGGAAGCCATAGGTCTTCATCAAGCAGTCAAAGGTTGCCTGCACATAACCAAACCAAATGACTACTAAATGGCACTGAATAGACATCTATATAAGAATGTACGAATTAAATTGCAACAGTACCAAAAAAAAGGTAATATATGCTAATAGGTCAACTGTTAGTGTAACCACAGAACAGACTTAAGTTGGTTTAGAATTTTCGATGCCGTATAACTCACAAGCTAAGTACATGTAACTAAAGAATGATGTTACGTAAGTTTAAAACTTTTTTTTTGAAAGATTGTAACTTTAGATACTACATTATTCAAAAACTAAGTTCATACAAAATTCCAATACGGGCCATTAAGAAGGTAGAATCTGGTGCTAGAAAAGTAGACGGCCAATAATAAATGTCTAACCAGTCTTAAATTGAAGCAAAACTAGTGCATCTAAATATGAATTGGAACCAGATTCTACTAGTAATATGAATAAGAGATTTTGATGATTAACATCCAATCCGCAAGCCTTTCAAGATTTAACACTCATATCACAATGACGTTTAGAGTTAGCCTGAGTCATTGACATGTGGGTCTGGGTGTCAAATCTTGGAAGGCTTTAGATGTCAATTTTAGAAATTTCTCTGAACGAATTAGGTAAATCATAACAACACTATATAGTCCGTGTCCGCTGCAATTTCGTAATCACAATAATAGAATTATCATATCACATTAGTGGCCATCTCCCTAGACTAAGGAATAAATTAAAACACAAACAACAATTTCTGAAGTACCAAGTTAACTGATCCCATCTGATAAAGTGAACACCACAAATTCAACATTTCACATAAGCTCATTCAGATATCAGTATTGCAAATGTATAGAATAATAGAAGCATCGCATCATAAAATGAATAAGAGTGTAGTAGTACCTTGACGAAGTTGCCAAGGGTCTTAGTGGAGCCACGGGACGAGGTGAAGACATCCTCAATGCCAGCGAACTGCAGCACCTTCTTGGGCACGCGCGCGGCGACGATGCCAGAACCCCTGGGCGCGGGCACCATGCGCACGGTGACGGAGCCACACTTGCCGGTGACCTTGCAGGGCACGGTGTGCGGCGGTCCGATCTTGTTTCCCCAGTAACCCCTCCTGACGGGGACGACGGAGAGCTTGGCGAGGATGATGGCGCCGCGGATGGCGGTGGCCACCTCCTTGGCGCACTTGACTCCCAGGCCGACGTGGCCGTCGCCGTCGCCGACGACGACAAAGGCCTTGAAGCGGGTGCGCTGCCCGGCGCGGGTCTGCTTCTGGACGGGCGTGATCTTCATGACCTCGTCCTTGAGCCCCGGGACGAGGGTCTCGACGATCTGGTGCTCCTTGACGGGGAGCGAGTGGAGGTAGATCTCCTCGATCTTGTTGATCCTGCCCTCCTTGACGAGGCGGCCGAGCTTGGTGACGGGGACCCACTTCTCTTCCTCCTGACGCGGACCACGACGCCCGCCGCGGCGCCCGCCACGGTCGCCGCGCCCGCCGCGCCCGAAGCCACGGCCGAACCTGCCGCGCTCGCCGCCACGCTCGCCGCCGCGCTCCGCCATGGCCGGGTGAGGGAGGGGTGGTTGGGGTGCTCCGGAGAGTGATGGGGGGATGAGGGTTTGGGGGCTGCGGCGGCGCGAAGAGTGGCGGTGGTGGAGGCGAGGAGGTATTCATTTGGAGGGATGGAGCTAGGGTTTCTTTTCCCGGAGATGCTGCGGCGGAGGCCGTGGGCTGAACCATGGGCCGGGATTCCAGTGAACATTCGAGGATTACAGTTCTTAGGCCCGTTTTCTGTAATCCCTTCAAATTTTGTTTAACGGCCCATACACAAAGCAATAGATCCCGGCTTGTGGCCCACTAAGACGCTTGACTCGGGCAGTACTCTGCTTCAGTCGGCAGATGACAGGAACCAGTATACGTCGAAGATTGGAGCCGGGCCACCGCCGCGGTGTAGGACTGCGGCGCTTCAGATGAACCTGTGTTGGGTCTGGCCCGTTTGCAGCGTGGAACGAGAGAATACTCCACATTGGTGAAGACTGAAGACCAAACTGCTCTAAAATGTAATTTGGACACTTGCCAGTTTACAGGTTCCAATTGGTTGTTATGAAAAGTTTTTATTACTTTTCAAAATAAAATGTTTTCAAGGCCTCTTCTCCTTTTAAAAAAATTACTTATTCTTCAATACAATAGCTCTTATTGCACTATACTTTTTTTATATAATAGCAACTTCAAGCATATGTAAAATTGGTCAGGATGTACAGATTGTAGGAACTCCTGATTGCTAAATTCTATTTGAACAGGAACATGAATTCTTTTGGCGCTGTCTACAGGGCATTATTTCCTGAAGGGTTCATGGTGGCCAACTTTTCTTTAGAAAAAAAAAACTCTGTTTGTGTGCACATTGCAAACTATGCATGGCACTATCAGCATTCAGCTACGAGACTACGAGTATCTGCTATCAGTTCCAAGGTGATCGCCCGTTCCTAGCTGAAATGGAGACAATTGGAAAGGTGAAACATTGTTCCTCTACTTGGTTACTTTGTTGGTGTCGATGAACGATTGTTTATACACGAGTACATGGAGAATGGTAGTCTTGACATGTGGCTCGGGAACGAGGCTATTGCCACGAAAGCATTTGGATGGCCAGTAGGCGTGAAGATCTGTCTAACATATCAAATCAGTGCCAAATTCTATTGGGGAAGCACTTGGATGGTCTGACCTGCTGACCATAATAAAATCAGTGGATACATTGTACTAGACGGGAAAATTGGAGCACTACCTTAAACATCTCAAATCAGACAATTGCTTCAATGCCGGATTGAACACGGGTACATTCCTCCGGCAACCGCGGGTGGGCGGAAGAACGTAGAATTTCACAGGAATCTTGCAGAAATTTCACAAGAATCAGTTCAATTTTACAGGAATTTTTTCCAGCAATCCAAACATGCCCTGATTATCCGCTTGTGTGGCCGCAATCGTGGCATATCTGCTTCAGACTTTGAGGACATGAACAAACATCAAAAAACATGGAGCGAACAAAAAAGTGGGAGACCAAATTTCGCAACATTATGCATAAGTTCTGCACAGCATGATCAGATTTAGAAGGGTCCAGAGCTCGTCCACACTTGTCCCAACCCACCATGCCAAATCACGAGTTCACGACGAAGCACAGCTACAGCCTACAGACGACGAGAGCACAGCAGACCGTCACTCGGACGGAGCCCTCACGAATCATTCACGCCTAGACGGGCACGACCTTGACCTGGTCCAGCACGGGGCCGCAGAGCGAGACGCCGTCGGTGACCTTGGTGTGGTAGTAGGAGCTGTAGAAGGTGAGGCGGGTCCGGGCGCCGGCGGCCACGAACCTGAACGCCGCCGCCTTGAACCCACCCTTCCCGGCGGACTCGAACGGCACCTTCTGCGTCACGTTGCCCGCGAACGCCTCCACCAGCATGGACCCGTGGCAGCCGTTCTTGGCGTCGCCCACGGCGAACGACAGGTTGTAGGCGCGGTTCGGCACGGTGCGGATCACCTGCGCGATGGCGCTCTCCCGCCCGGACACCAGCTCCACCGCGTATTGCCCCGCCGGGACCGAGAAGTGGGCCGCGTCGATGAACCGCACCGCCTTGAGCGACTCGATGATCCACCCGGGCAGCGGCGACGTCGCGTCCTTCTGCTTCGGGGGAAGCAGCACGCCCACCGTCGAGTTCTTCAGCACCTGGGGACCGATCTCGAACCCGTCGTTCTTGATCAGGTTGTCTGCATGCGGATGCGACCAAAGATTCGTCCTTCGTCATTGAGATTACAATCGAACTGCAGTCCCCGAACCGAAAGAGAAGGTGATCCGTGGCCGTGGTCTCGTCGTTACCTTTGGTCGGGTACGGCGCCGGCAGCTCCTTGATGGCGACGGCGTCCAGAAGCGGGCCGCACGCGGCGTCCTCCTGCACGCCGGGGTTGGCGAACGTGACCTGCGCGACGGGGGAGGAGGCGCGGAACCCCCAGGCCCAGGTGTCGGCGGACGCGCCGCTGTAGAGCGTGCGCACGGCGACGTCGGCGGGCGCCGAGAGCGACGGCGACACGGCCACGCGCACGGACTCGTCCTGCGCACACGTCCGCGTCGCCGAGAACGTCAGCGCGTACAGCGCGCCCGGCCGCACCGTCACGTTCTGCGACGCCGACGCGCGGCTGCCGAGGCGGAGCGCGTGCACGCCGTGCGGCACCGCGAAGAACATGCCCCCTGGCTGCGGCCCGCCCGAGACGTACTCCACGTGACCCTGCACCGTCCACCCCGGCAGCGAGTGGCGGCCCACGATGAGGGTCTTGTTCAGCTTCCGCGGCGCCGTCTCGAAGTTGCCATTGATGAGCAGGCCTGTGTGTGTGTGTGTGACCAAGGATGCATGAACAAAAATCAGATCTTTCGCTAAGTCTTCTGCACGCCCAAACTCAAACAATGACCAACCATTTGTCCGGATCTTTCAAAAGCAATGAAAATACATTACTAGAACACTCTTAGGTTGCAAGCATAGAACAGTGAAAGAACACGATGAAACAGAAATGGAGCAAAAAGCTTAGGTCGTTCTCTGTTTCCTCTTCAGAGATCAAGCATAGACTATTCTGAATGTACTGCATTGGACAGAACATTCTTTCCTTTTTTTTTTGAGAAAGAGTCTCATATCTGATATACATCAAGGAAAACAATAGGTTGTACACAGGGACAACTTGACAGAACATTCTTGGAACAAAATAATCACAGCATTCTTGGACTGGAAACCCCAAAATGTGAACAGATGGATGATGAAAAGTAACAGAGTCATGAATGAAAATGTAGCACTAGAGTACCAGACCAGATTTGCTGTCCTGCACAGACATCTGTAGCAGTAAAACAGGAGGTTTCGTGCTTGCAAGCATATAACAGTGAAAGAACTAGATGAAACAAAATGGCGAAACAAACCCAGGCCGTTCTCTGTTTCCTCTTCAGAGATCAAGCGTGGACTACTGCAAATGCATTGCATTTGACAGAACAGCATGCAGATCTAAAAGAATGCAGCCAAATGACCCCGAGCCCCCGGCATGGGACAACAGAGGCAAGATTGGCACAGAAAAACAGCGTGTTGAAATGAGAGGCAAGCACAATGTCACCTTCAGCGTCTTGAGCATGACGAGGAGCAGGCACTGGGGGCGGAGCACTGACGGCGAGCGTGGCGGCAGCCGAGGAGGACGACGAGGAGGAGACGGAGAGGACCAGTAGCAGCAGCATTCCCCATGGAAGCTCCATTGCCAAGCTCTGTTCTCTTTCGCTTTCCCTTGGCTTCTTCCCCGGGAGCTGCCCCTTCCTTTAACAAAAGGAACCGATAACTTTCACTGCAAACCCCCTTCGTTTAGATATTTGCAAATCACCTCTAGTTCAAATATGATACTGTCCTATGATACTGCAAACTACCCATTACCCCAGACTTTTTGAAGTAAAAGTACCATTACCCCAAACTTGTTTTTTTTTTTTTTGTGTTTTTGGACGATGACGACGTGACTATCGAGAGCGAACAGCGAGTGGAGATGTTGTCTGTAATTAACAGTATACTCCTAGTAGCTACAGTACGTGAATTGAAAAAACAAAACTCTCGTGCTTTTAGATATATAGCTCAACAATTTATGATCTGTTTGATTCTACCGACGGTAACGCCGACGCAAACGATTTAAAGCTACAGGCCTTACCGGCCAAAAATGCAATTGAACTAAATTCATTTACGTTTACGTTACTGTTGAACCAACCAAACACTTCTTAATGTTATTGGAGTCAATCGAGAAATCTATTTATTAGGTCCTTATTATAAAACTGATACTCCAACTATTCTAGAATATAAATCATTTCGATTGTATCCTAAGTCAAACTTTTATTTAACATTGATATGAGTTTAAAAAAAAGCACATAAACATTTACGACAAAAAATTAGGTCTATTTAAATTAGCAATAAAAATATGCCTTAATAGAGCATTTATTTGATTCAATAAATGGCAGTAAATTTTATAAGCTTAGTCAAGATTAAAAAATGACTTAGAATGAAAGTAAAACTAGGAGGGAGTAGCATAGGGATCAAACTAAAGCGTGCATCTTGAATCAAAGAAACAAAAGTAGGCAAATTTTGCCATGAAGCCTGGCAAACAAA
The DNA here is from genome assembly GCF_019320115.1 of Miscanthus floridulus. NCBI lineage: Eukaryota > Viridiplantae > Streptophyta > Magnoliopsida > Poales > Poaceae > Miscanthus > Miscanthus floridulus. The sequence goes on along the minus strand of NC_089580.1, from coordinate 37,037,702 downwards.
TTGCTCGCCACACTCGAGAGAAAACTTTGGCAAGTTTTTAAGTACTTCCTTTACCCAAAAAGAATAGAAATCTCATTTCTCAAGTAATCTAATAATTCTAGATTTGATCAAATTTATTTATAAGTCTGTACCCATTCCCGGTTTGTTTTTTTTTTTTCCTTTTTCTTTCCGCTTCCGCTTTCCCTGCGTTCAGTTTCGTGACTTCATTCATCAAGTTTCCGTGGCCTTTTTTCTGGAAACGCCTTTGCCGGATTGTTTTTATTTTTTTCCCCGTTTTTGCTTTCCCTGCGTTCAGTTTCGTGACTTTAAACAGTAAAAATTAATATAAATATTGTATTATGTGTCTTTGTGTCGGTGTTTTTTATCACCGACGAGTAAATTTGTATTTGCGCGTCTGGCTCGGATGGTGTGCTTAGAGGACACGACATTTATACTGGTTCGGGCAGAAAGTCCCTACGCCCAGCTCGTCGCTGCTACTCGTGTTACTAGCACTGAAAGTTTATAGTAAGGGTTACAAGCAGGCGAGAGAGGGAAATGATCCCAAGTCTCTGGTGAAAGAAGTGAACGGGTGCTGAGAGCTCGATCGTTGCTCAGTCGTGTGCTCGTGTAGTGCTCTTGTGCGAATCTGGCCTCCTTCATAGGGCGTTCTGCTTTCCCTTTTATAGGCTAAGGGAAAGCGCGGGTTACAGCGGATAAAAAGGAGCAAAACGAGAGAGAAGAAGGTTTTCAGAATCGCCGCTTCTCCTTCAAGCGGGTCACGCCGATCCTGTAGATGTCAACAGGGATGGCTCCACGTCGCGGCCCTGTCCGTCACTGGCGCCATGCGCAGGCGTCATCTGCTGGTCATGGCGTTCCATCCCGTCCCGGCGGACGTCATGATGAACTGACGCGCCTGTCAGTGTTCGTACGAGGGTTAGACAGAACAGCACCGATACGTCCGATGCTATTCTTGATGTGAATTCTCATGTATAGCTCGTCATGGCCTCGGCTTACATCGAGTCGTGCCCATCTCTTTCCTGGTGTTAGAGTTTTGACCTAGGCCCATACGCCTGGACCTGGATTGGTTGGCAGCGATATGGGTCCCCGTCGGACGAGACGGAGCCCGCGACCATTGGGGGTCGAAATGAGACGGAGCACGCACCCAAGGGTCGGGGGAGACAGAGCCCGCGGCCTTGGGGTTGGGTGAGACGGAGCCCGCGGCCTTGGACGAGACCCCTGCAGCCTCGGGGTCGGGCGAGACGGAAACTGCGTCCTTGGGGTCGAGCGAGACGGAGCCCGTACCCAAGGGGTTGGGCGAGACATGTTAGTACGTTTTGCTCTGTCCGAGGAAGTTAACGTAGTCGCTAACCCCCTTGCTTTGGGTATCCCTAATATCGATACTCGACATTTTGATCTCTTTGTCTTTTCTTAATAAATAGCTACTTCCGTCAGTAATTTTCATTTGAAATAAAACTCATCTGATGATCCAACTAACCGATCTTATTTGTAATCCAATCTAATTTATATCTATATACTTATATATTTCTATACCTATATAGATAATATTATGTGTCAAAATTACATCCGTTTTCCCATCCACCCCTGCCTCCAACTACTGGGATAGGAGAGAGTTTGTTCTGTCCGCTTTTTTTACTTTGACACGGATTTATGACTCATACACGTAAGATTTAGAATAATTTGTATGTAGCGATAATGAAAATACAAGGTCTGATTCCGATATGTATTTGACCGTGCCCTCCATATCTCATGTATCACCCAGACTCATGATCTTCGCAAAAAAACTTGGATCTAGCGCTGACACGAATGCCGATTCCTATACGTATTGAATTACGTTGCAACATACAAGCATTTTTCTTGTATTTATACCACTAGAAAAAATTGTAAAATATATTTCGTAATAAATTAATTTGAAAACATAATTATCAACATTATTTTTATTTAAGTCTAGTTAAGTTTAAATATATTTGACTGTTGAGGACGCGAGACTTGACTTCTTTCCAGCACGGCGGAGGGAGTACGTGGCACACGGACACACGGGGTCAATCAAAGTCCGAAAACACCACTATACACGTGAAAGAAAGCAAACGGTCACCACTGGAAGTCTAGCAAAACATTGGCATCGTGTGACATTGCCCCTGCCTAAAATCATTCGGTGTTGTGGCTAATAACACATGACAATGACATGAACTCCACAGAGAGCACGATGGGGCCGGGCCATCCATAATGCATCAGCACGTACCCCTGCATAGTACAACCAAGGACTTGTAAAAAAAAACGAAGGTCGGAAGGTGGTTGGAGGTCCAGATAAATAAATAAAGGCAGTAGTAAAAATGCGCCTTTTGTGGTAAATCTCCGGCGTCCTCTCCCCCGACGGCCCGACGTGAAGAGGGTCATTTACCACCGCGTCGCTGGCCCCACTACTCCGTGAAGGCAGGACACGCACGCCATAGAGTAAAGAGCGGTGGACGGTGGTGGTGGTGGTGGGCGGTCGCCGCTGCCGACTGCCCATCCCTTCAATACATGCTAGCAGTAATCTTCACCGGCCCGTGCAACGAAGAACTTGCGGTGGTGCCGCCGTGGTGGCATGGTCATCATAAAGCAGGGGCGCCGGCGAAAAACTCGTTTGGAACCGGGGGCCTGGAACCAACAAGACCGAACGAGCTCCTAGTATGCACGGGACGGCCAAAGCCCAAAGCGAGTTTGCTTGCATTGCGCTTGCGGCATGCACGGGCAGGCAGTACGCAGAAGGGAATACAGTATCACAGTAGCACCAGATCGAGAAGATGCTTCTTCAATCTTCATCGTGATCGCCGTGGTAACAACGGAGCCACACACGCGTAGTAAACGTACCGGCAGCGGCTGCACCTGCACGGGCTGGGCTGTACGTGGATTCGCGATCCACGACGGACGGGCTGCGTACGGTACTGCAAGAGGATACAGTACAGTACATGGGCTGGGCACGCACACGTCCTGTAGCGAGCGAGCGCTCGCTAGCTAGTGCCCACTGGGAGTAGGCCCTAGTGCGTTGCATGATTTCGTCCGGCCGGGTGAGTTGTTTCCCGCCATTTCTGCCTTGGATGCTTGGGTGCGGGAAAGCGCGCGCGCGCGGTCGCGGCGGTGGGGTCGCGTCGTCGTCGAGCGGCAGGCTTCGTCCCCCATTGCCCATTGGGCAGCAGGGATACCGAGGTGAGTGATGAGGCGGGGCCGCGGGCAGAGGTCAGAGACTCCTCAGAGGTGGCGGTGCCAGTACCAGTACCAGTGGGGCCACGGCACGCGCGGCGGGAACAGGGCAGGGGTCGTCGTCATGCACGTTCCCCGCGGCAGGAGCAGGACGACCTCTGCACCGCATCCGCATCGCATGGGCGCCCTTCACGTCGATCGCGCCCCCAACAAGCGCCCGTGCCGGTCATGTGACCCTGCGTTCCTGCGCCCTCCCTTAGCCCCTTGCCTCCGCTCAGCCGCGGCCGGTTCGTGACCTTACTGACCTGTGACCTCTCGCTGGTTCTCTCTATATCCCCGGGCGGCTGGGCTGGGCCTGCCGGCCTGGTGGGCCTGGGCCCCTCCGTCCCTGCATCTGCTCGCTACAGGCTCCACCCAGTACGCGACGGCATCGTCGAACGCCTCTGACCAGGAACGGTGGACTGTCTCTGCTTGGAACGCAAAAATCTCGTAAAGTTTGCAGTACTCCCCCGTCGTGTCAGGTTCCAAACTAGAATTACGTTTTTTTTTAAATGAAGATTAATTAATTTAATTTTATATATAGAAAAAAAGAAAAGAACATGAAAAATAGATCCGTGCTCCAATAAGGCCTAAGAAATGATTAATAATAAAGTCTACTTGTGCGATTGTGCCTTTATCTATATGACGTGACATCGCATATATATATATAGTCAATATAATGCCATGTTTATATAACATAGTTAGCTACTGCTCCTTTTGTCCCAAAATAGATGATTTTTTTTTATTTTTTAGATATCATGTTAGACCCATTTATCTTATTCAGTTCTTTTGTGCAAATAATTAAAAAAAGTCATTATTAAAGTACAAAAACATATAGCCCACCATATATTTTCTCACAGAGTTTGTTAGAACATGTGCTTCGTAGGAATTACGGAGTAGTTCATTCTCACGAGTAAATAAAACACATAAATAAAACGAAGAAAATTCCCATATTTTAAAGGTGTATAAACGGCGTGTGCGCGTACAGCGCGCAAAGGCCTCCCTTTGTCATGGGTGCTGCTCCGACTTCTTACGACTTTTTGTCATGCCGTGTCAAACAGCCACCTAAAATCAGTCGGAGCTATTTTTTCACTAAACAATCAGAGCCGCCAAAACCTGGATTCTCCCGTTTTCTCCTCACAAACTATACACGAATTATTTATACAAAACTGTCACTGCAGCCGCTTTTGTCAAACATCTTACAAAAAGGCTTGAGCTCAGTAGAGAATGTCCAAAATAACCGTTTTTACGACTGTTCAATGACAAATTAATTAAAGCAAAATCTAAACCATAAATTGGGGGTGACAACTACTAAATATATAGTGCTACGTATGACCAACGACCCCTGATGCGTCCCTAGTGTACTCCGACATGATACACAGACCAGTGGCACAAAAGACGGTGACATAGCATCCTTACAGGTTTTGTACGTCTAATTGTTTTGGTGATTTTTTTGTCACGTAATGGATTTGGATGTGAGATCAATGCCATTGGAAAGATTATCTCCTTAGTTTTTCGTGGAAATGTGATACATAAATAACGCAATTTGTATGCAATCTAAGCTGGGTGACAGTTTTAGTGTTAGCTGCTCATGGAGTTTGAGGTGGACTTGAACTTTATATAGATTGGACATCTGGTCTTCTCTGCTTCTATCTCTCTCCAAATACTTCGTATCCCTCTCTAATTTTTTTAAGAATTATAACATCATTAAATAGCAATCTTAAAAAAAATAGTTGAGAACAATCTGGACTCGGCATTTAGTTGTCGTGCATGGATTTTAGTAATTGACCCTTGCATAGCCAATTGAGGAATTTCGTATGCATCAAAGGAGTGATTCCTTGTCATAGTTGAGAACAATCTGGACTGGGCATTTAGTTGCCGTAACATTGCTTCTAGAGTCCCAACCACCAGATTTTGACTCTCATAAACTTGCCAAACAAAAATGGCCAATCATCTTTTAAGAAGACCCTAATCAATTGATTGTTTTTTTTCTCGAATACGTAAAAGATTTGTACATCTTTATACTAAGTAGGAGATTGTTTTATACAACGCGCCGTAAGACGCGCTAAGGAGGCCAAATAATTTTACATTTAAGCATAGCCTCCGTAGCGAGGGATTCGAAACCTTACATACTAGATAACCTAGGCGGCACGCCCCTGCATTGATCATATTATTCATTGTACGGCGCAACCATACTGTGTGCGCCGTGTCTCCTCAGCCGAACTGGCCGGTCCGCGTCCGGGAAGGCTCCCTCGTTTCTTCTGCGTGCATCAATTGACTGTAGCGGCAGCTGTGAGTGAGGTCGTTGGGTGTTAACGATGTACTCGTGTGACACGTTTCTACCACTGTACTAACACATTAACTTGTTAGTATTGATGAGTACATGTGCCCTCATCAACCAGGACATCCTGTTCGTTTGCTCGTATACGATCGTGGATTATAAGTTAGAATAATATTTTTCTCTCACACTAAACCGACCAGTAGTAAATAATCCACAATCGTTTACGACGAAACGAACAGGTTGCAGGAAGTTTTGGGACTCGATACATCTGAGGTCATTCAAAAATTCTAAAACCAAATTTTAAATTATGAGATTTTTTTTAAAAAAGTTTTTGTGCAGTTTGAAATAAAAAATCAACTACAAAAGTGTAAATCACAGCGACCTATAAAAATTTAGATAAAGGATTGTATTTATTTGAAATTATATGAAAAAAGTTATGGATTACTCCCTTCAGGTCTCAGAAACGTGTCGCTGGGAGGGAAGAGCAAAAGCATCCTAAAACTAATCGTTTTGGACTTGTGGCATCAATTTGGACTAAACTAACCCTGCTGCTCTTTAACTAGTCTTAGGCCCCGTTCGGCTTACCTTAAAAGCCGATTTATTCGCCTTCTTTTTTTAGTCGGAACAGTATTTTTCTATTACAGTAATTCAGCTTTGGTTTGTTTTAAGACTAGTCTCACTGGGGTTTCATGATCTAGTTTTCAACTGTCGACACAGAATTTTCGTCCCATGCCGAGGACATACGCAGCAGACCGCCTAGCTTCAGCGCAAGGATGATCGATCCTGCGCACTCCTCCCGAGACGTGCCAGTCAATTTGACTCTGTAATTGACAAGGAGAGAAAGCTTATCAGTAATTAAGGGCGGAACTTGCCGGTATTGCCAGACAGTCCCGAATGTGCGGCTCTGGGAGCCGATATGAAAGGAGATCGACTAAACAGTCGATTCCAGCATATTCATGAGAATAAATCGGTTAAAACTCATTGGGTTGTACAAGAAGAATCGGTTATCATTAAAGATAAATGTCGTGATTTAAGCAGATATTAATCAATGGCAATAAGATGTCAACAATGATTCGTTTATGCTGAGCCAGTGATTACAAACAACCGAACCCCTTTTTATATAAAGAAATAATTCAACACCATTTAACCGTTTAATAAAGATAAATCTAATGAACATGTTAGATCTCATCTATCGATATAATCACTAGAGCATGAGGCAGAATCATGCAGGCCATAGAAATAACAATAGACTCGACGACCCTAACTCATTACTAATATCAGTGGAGCATGAGGCAGTCATGCAGGCTGTAATACAATAATAAGATCATGGGGCTAACATATCTTTCGACCTATCTTTACTTGAATAGTCTCGTGATGCGAACTGTTCGTAAAAGCACTCGATATCGGCTAAAACAGTCGATTCAGGCATAGCGTATAGTTAAAGGCATGCCTTATCAGGAATAGATCTATCAAATAACGACCCCCACTCCATGATGCTAACAGTGGGGTGTGAGGCAGAATCACACAGGCTGTGACAATGGGCCATGGAACGTTTTTTGCTAGCCAATAAATCTACTCAAGACGCAAAATGCTTTAACCGCACGCTATGCACGATCAAGATTGACGTAAAATAGTCGATAAAACATAACTCATCGTTTAAGGTATAGATTAGATCAGTTTCAGATTAACAAACAATGAGCTAAACAAGATAATAATAAGATCATGGGGCTAACATATCTTTCGACCTATCTTTACTTGAATAGTCTCGTGATGCGAACTGTTCGTAAAAGCACTCGATATCGGCTAAAACAGTCGATTCAGGCATAGCGTATAGTTAAAGGCATGCCTTATCAGGAATAGATCTATCAAATAACGACCCCCACTCCATGATGCTAACAGTGGGGTGTGAGGCAGAATCACACAGGCTGTGACAATGGGCCATGGAACGTTTTTTGCTAGCCAATAAATCTACTCAAGACGCAAAATGCTTTAACCGCACGCTATGCACGATCAAGATTGACGTAAAATAGTCGATAAAACATAACTCATCGTTTAAGGTATAGATTAGATCAGTTTCAGATTAACAAACAATGAGCTAAACAAGATATAAGACCGATCTAGATCAATCCCAATCGGGTATAGTGATATTGCTGTAATTTAGATAAATAATAAAAGCAATAAGCAATCTCGGTAACTTAATGAATCTACCAAAGACTGTCATTCTAAGGTAGAGCCGATAACTTGATCTTGATCTAGTTCATGCAGTGGGGGTCGATTGGATCGATGCAGCATACTTGAACTAGGCAAGAATCAATAACTAACTTATACCAGAGTCGCAGTGGAGGTCGACCGGATCGATACAACCGTACGAACAGAGGTATAAGCCATGATGGTACTTACAACAAGTAATGGAGGTCGACCGGATTGATGCAACCGTACTTACTGAAGAACTCACCGAGATCTACTCTACTTCTACTCCTAAGGGGTGGCCGGAGTCGAAAAAGTAAATAACTTGTATATTGGATTGATTGTTGTCTTTACAATAGCCGGGGTCTGATATTTATACCCAGAGTCTAAATATGAATTCTACTCGAGCACGATTTGTTACAATTTTTGGCATAAACAAAAATATTTCTAATTTAAGATAACTTGGACTCTAATCTTTTCCTTCATGTAGAGTCTGATATATAGTTTCATGGCGCCAATCGTAGTTTATCATCGCTATCCGCTGACGTCATCCCAAGAGATCTGATTCCAGAGTCGTATCTGAATCGGCTGACATCGATCCTCATTCAATCGATTCCTTGATTGGCACAATCTTGGAAGCCTGCGAGTTCCCGTGTTCTTTTCCCAAATTTTGGTGTAAACACATGCCCCCCAATTTTGGGATAAAATGGTTTTATTTCAAAATTCCAGCTTATTTGGTTTATCACGCCGTAACCGCTCTATCCCGAGATATACGCATAACTCCTGACTTTCCAGCCCGAGTCTTATACAACATCCCAATAGTACCTCTTTCGACGCACTCGGCCTTTTTGCTTTCCCCTCTTTTCTTGAGCCAACTCCAACAGCCGACGCTGTTATCGCCAAGGCCTCAAACCCTAGCAAATTCATCGTTCCATCAAGCCGTCAATTCAAGCTATTTTTGTCAGATTTGAACCTATTCTGACCGTAATGGCGACCAACGACCACGTTCCTGAGGTATGTTTCCAAGTTTCCCCTCTCCAAGCGTCGGTTGTTACCCTGTATTTCTTCTCTTCTTGAATTTATTTTATCTGATTTCTTGGAAATGAGGAACGAGATCTTGATTCCATCAGCTGCCATCCCTAATGTTTATTTTCTCGGGCCTATGGGCGATCCTGATCCATCTGATTTTATTCGCCAAGAAACTAACCAAATCCCCTTTAAACAGTCTGTAGTGGATTCATCTTCCTAGAACAAAACTCCCTTTAGAAACTGGCCTAAAGCGCCTAAGGGATAGAGAGATTAGTTTCGTTGGGTATCTGCGAAAAAGGACAGAGACTGGGAGCTTTATGATCTAAACCAGTGTTTGACACTTTCGTTGCCTGAAATGGAGAAGAATGATTCACTCTTGATCTCTGCTTCTTATTTCTGGTCTAATGCTCTGAATGCTTTTATTTTTTGCCATGGCCCAATGACCATCACTCTGGCCGATGTGTATATGTTGACCGGCCTTATAATTACCGGACCAGTGCAACCCTATGAGTACTTGAATGCTGGCTCCAAAAGATTGGCCAAGATAACAGACTGCACCAGATGGGCAAGTTACATTCTGAATCATGTTGGAGACGAATCATCTGTCAGCGAACGAGAATATGTGGCTTTTCTAAATATGTGGTTGGAGAGATTCATCTTTTGTTGGTCGTCTTATGGTTCGACTTACAATCACAAACTCATGACGGAGCACCTAGCATTAGGCAAGGACATTCCTCTTGGAAAATATCTGCTAGGAGCTGCTTATCATCTAATGTACCAGATGACTGCCCAATTACTGAAGAATGAACCAATGTAGACTATCAGCGGCCCTTGGTGGCTAATACAATTGTAGCTCAATTTGTACATGCACAAGATTATAAGGCCTGATCTCAGAGACCTGAGCTTTCCTTCTAATTTTGATGAGGACTATAGAGGCAAAGAAGGAAGAACTCGACAGTGTACGAGCTATGGCGAGGCTGCATCGGCCATAATAATTGACGTCGATGTTGGCCACCTCTTCAAAAAGCTTTACATAGGGTTTGATGCGGCCGTCTTGACTTGGCTACCTTATAATGAGGATGATGAACTGACTTTTCCATTTAAATTCTGATTTGAATCCGGCTGTTCGGACGAGATAGCGGCTGCGATCTTTAATTCCTTTATTAAGCCCTATGTTCTCCCAGCCGAATTTCGTCATGGTAGTAGCAAAATGGTTAAAGGTTCCTCTATCCCAGTCAATCCTCCAACCTATGAGTTTTACAACCCTTCTTTTGTGACCCATCAGTTTGGCCTCGGTCAACTTCCCCCTCGCCTGTTCTTCAAGAACATCCTAAAGCCGAGAGAAGATATTAGTGATGTGCTGGAAGCTTCCAAAGCCTTTCAATTGGGATCAGACATTCCTTCCTTTTCTTTGCATGACTGGGTCAGAGCCAGTTTTTCTTCCAACCTCTTTGACTCCTGGTGGCAAGAATGGCGTTCCCTTCTCTTCTATGGGTCAGTCCACCCTCTATGTATAGCTCTAGATGGAGAATTTGCTTCTGACAGTGAGGTAATCTTTCATTCCCTTTTCAGAGAGATTACCTAGCGAATTCTCTTGCCAACTATTCTAACCGATCTTTTTAGGACATTGAATTCGATCCTCCAAGCCTAGATAGGAGAGGGCATCTTATAGATTACCAACCGTCATGCCTAGTTTCAAGGATGGGATCAACCGTACCTTCTTTGAAGAAGTTGATGAGAACCCCTACCGCTCCCACGATCATGACACATCAATCTCCAAAGCGTAAGGCGGTTCTAGGGGTAACTCAGAAGGCCACTACTAGAAAAAGACTCCGTAGGACAAGGCCATCAACTACTCAGGTGAACAATTCATACTTTCCTCAAACTGATGTTCAACTTTCTGATCCCATTTTCTCACAGTTATCGAGCATTGCATCCCAGTCTGCTTTGGGTGTGGGACTACTATCTCAGGTGCTTGATTCAACACCAACCAAACCTTTGTCGGATGATCCTCAATAGGAGCCGATTTCGGTGGAAGTAACCCATGCTTCCATAACGACAAAAAATGTAAAATTTTCCTTGATGCTTGTCGAAGTATTTTCTTTAACTTTTTGATTTACTTAGTCTTTTGCCCTTCACCTGACTTTTTACTTGTGCCAGATACTTCTCAAGGAAACACCTGATAGTCCGCTTAGCGACCTTGCCGGTGCTGAAGATGGTCTTGTTGCCGTCCATACTCAGACTATTGATTCCCTAGCCCAGCAAACAACCGATGGTGAGGGAGTTACTTGCTCCATTCATTTCTCTACAACAAACATGAATTAAAAATCCTTCCTTGTTATTGCAGACACCAATGCTGGAAGCTCAGAGCCGATTCAACCAGATGTCATCAATGCATCATCAGCTGTTCCCCCTCTTCTGATAGAGGCTATCACAGAGAAGGTATTGTATCTTTTTTGCCATCCACTTTGCGATAAATCGATTCAAACCTCCAAATCAAGATTTCCCTTACACACAGGCGCTCGATCTTTCAGCCCAGAGCTGTTCTTTCAATCTTAAGGAGTATTTTGATGAAGATGAAATTAGATCGTCAACCACTTCCTCTAATGAAGCTTTGCCAGAGGAGACTAGAAATCGGCTAAGAAATATACTGCCTATATTTGAGAAGAACATAGCCGATTTGATCCAAGATACTGATTCAATGTAGAGAGTCTTTTTGGCCATCAAAGGTGATCCATCCCCAGCTCTCTCCAGGGTCTTGTCGTCTCTGTCTATTTTCGAAGATCAGGCCTTGAAGGTGAAAATGATCCAGAGAAACGTGTCCAATCATGAAGCACTGCTGGCCAAAGGGGACTCCAACAGGCAAGAGGTTAAAGAACTGACACAGTCGATTGATGCTTTGAAGAACTCTTCCCTCAGGACCGATCTAGAGTTATCCCAACTGGAAGTCAAGCGTGCAGAACTTAAGATGAAGCTAAAAATGTGAAGGCTGCCATTGATCATCGCAAGTCCATTCTGGCCCAAATACTTGACGCTATCAAACAGAAGAAACATGAACTGTTGGCCAAAGTAAAAGAAAGCAGAGCCATCCGTAGTAGCCTTGAGAACGCCCCTAGAACAGCCGAAGAATACGAGCAAAAGATTACAGAAGCTGATGTTGTTCGGCTTGAAATATTGAAAGTCATTCAGGATGTTTTGAACTTGTAATCCATAGGTTAACACATGTATCTTGTGTAAAACTGACGATAACCATACTTTTCTGCTGTCTCATTGTATCTCTTGTTTTGGCTAAAGAGCCGATTTAAAACAGTCGATCCTAGACTTCTGATCTTAATCCAATTGGGTCTGAAAACACGTCTTTCATTAAGAGAACCCTTTGATTTTCTACCTTTAGTCGCCCAACACCGTATTCTCTTCGGCATTAGTGAGGCGACGATTCACCTTCTACTAATTGTGGTTATCTACCGCACTTCCCGAGGCGTTCACCTCTTCGCTTCGTAGCTTCAAATACCAGCCGATGGTTTCGGCCTTGAAAACATCTCCACTCGCAAATGTTCCTTTGCACTTCTCTACCTTCCAAAACCCTATAGCAGTTCCCTTCCCTTCTCATAGATCCAATCAAATCCATGGCCGGCCAGGATAACCGTGGCAAGCGAGCGGCGAAGGAGATCCTGGAGAACATGCCAGTGAGTCAGCGCCTCCGACGTATGAGGTGAGATTGATGGCTTTTGTTCATGGCGACGACGCTCGATGCTTCCTTCGGGAGTGGAGGGTGGCTCAAAACCACTACTCCAAGGTGACTCGAGAGAATGGCCAGCTTGAGATCTGCCTTAGGGTTACTCAAGCCGCTCTTTATGCAGCCGAGGAGGAGGCCAGCACCGTCCGAGCGTGGCTGGCCAAATCTGACGCCACGATGGTGGGTAAGATGAACTCCATGAAGGCTTTTTACTCTGACTTCCATTATCTTCATTTGGATAGTCTTCTTATTTTTGTGATTGTCAGCCCTGACAGCGCAGTTGGAATCTCTCCAACTGGTGGCGAATGCGGTCGTAGACGCCGTCAATGCCCAGGGTTCCTCTATCGATGTTCATCTCCAAGACATCCTAGTCCACATTCGGGAGATCGCCCTCCACGGTGTTCATCATGGTGCGGCAGTGCCGCTGACCGTGGCACAAGTCCAGACTGGGTACGAGCTCCACCCCATGGAGACTGGTTTTCCAATGGGCAATGGCCCTGAGGAGCATGAGGACCTGCTCGAAGAATTTGTCATGGCAACGGAGGCCATAGTAGACATCACATCCGCCCAGGATGTGGTGAACAAGATCTTTAGTTAGATTGTATCTAGGGTCATCCGATGAACAAAGACTCATGTTCTTTCCGTGAATGTACCTCAGTATAATGCTCTTGTGTATGACTGTTTTTATCTTTTGTTTTTGCTCTATAGGCGATACATATCGTATCAGCTTTTATTATCTTTGAAGATTTTCGTTTTTTGAACTAGAGGCGATACCTTTCTGGTACTGGCTATTAGAGCCAAGAATGAATCGGCTATCAAATGTTGACCAGGTGTCAGGATAACATACCATAGAACTTTTCATATCAAAAGTCGAACGATTAATCAGCCCAGGTCAAGCATCCTATTAGGCGAAACAGAACTTCTTCAAGGAATCCACTAACTCTGAATCGCACTTACACTTTGACTCAGCATCCACATATGTCGACCTAAACCCATCTCCAAGACTCAACGCTTATTTTTCCTTTAATCCAATGGTCGATGTCAAGCCGTGATTTTTCTACTAAAACAAACTCTTAGAGCCGATAACTTGCATCGGTTGTTGGCTTTCATTGCTGATCTTAATGAAGCCTCCTTCCCATGACTTGCTAGAAAAACATTCGAAATCTTCTAGTTCCCAAAAGACTAGATCGGCTGTTGCAATGCTCAAGGACTCATCAGCGCGAACCAGTTCGACATCATCTCCATGTCATTGAATCAAACACTGATGCATGGTCGATGGTATACAACAGTTCACATGAATCCAATCATGACCGAGGAGCAAACTATACAACCCTTTTCCATCGATGATGAAGAATATGGTGAGTAGAGTCTTGCTCCCGATTATTAGTTCAATGTTTATTGCCCCTCAGGTCTTAGATGTATTACCTCCAAAATCCTTAAGCATCATGTCAGTCTCCATTAGATCTTCTGGTCCTTTGCCAAGTTTACAAAAAATAGTGTAAGGCATAAGATTGATAGAAGCACCTCCGTCCACCAACATCTTATTCATTGGCTTTCCATCGACAAGACCTTTCATATATAACGCTTTTAAGTGCCGATGTTTGATTGGTTTGTCAAATACTGCTTGCTATACAACCATCAACTTGGCAACTACCTCCTCATACTCTGATTCATCAAAATCCGAATAAACTTCTTGATCTGCCGGAGCTCTGAATTCCAATGGCAACAGAAAAGCCATTTGGATATTAGCCGATGGTTACTTCCTATCGACTATTTGTTTGGTATGCCACACTTGAGTTTTACCGGATGCCTGAGCCTATTCGATCTCTTTATTCCTTAGGCGTTGCACCCTTCTCTTCTTGCTTTTTGTTAAACCTCCTAGGCACCACTGGCCTTCATGCCACACATATCTTCTTTCATTGTCTTATTCTTCATGATCAGCCCAGTCCTGATCAACGACTCTTTTTCCAAGCCGATCATGAACATTTTTATTTTTAAGTGTCGATCCATGTTATTATGATGATATGCATCTTGAGCATGGATAGACTGATGGTTGGTTTGAGACTGCCTATATCCCGATATTGATTGCTGCATTTTGGACAGTCATGTTTGGTAGGCAACTTCAAACCTTTATTTCAGCAATGCCTGAAGAAAGGACAATTCCAATGTAATTTGGCTTGTTTCCTTTCATACCTCTCTTCTTTCAGTTAATACTGGTACGTTTGATCTTTCAACCAACGCTGATAATCTTTTTCCTTCTACCGCTGCTATTTATTCAATAGAATCTGAGACGTGACCTTTGGCTTTGTCGTCTGTGCTTTTGACGTCTCTCCCTGCTCGTATCGGCTCTTTTGCTCGGCACGACATCTTCTAATTTCTCTGTACTCGTCAGCTGATATTTGCATCTTGGGATAGACTATTCCGGCTTCTTTTGATTTGGTCGATGTTAGGACCTTAGTTTTTCCTTTGAATAACCCAGCATCAACCATGTTTTGATCTCCTGAAAAAGGATTATCATCAACTTTCATTTTTCGAGGCGTATCAAATTTGAGCCTCCCCTGCTGAATAGCTCCGTGTATATGCTATCTGAAGATTCTACATTCATTAGTGGAATGAGAAGTAGCGTTATGGAACTTGCAGAACTTCTTATTCTTCAACTGATCAGGAGGCAACATGACATGACCATCGGGCAACTTGATCTACCCTTTCTCAAGTAAGAAATCGAAGAGCTTATCTGATTTGGTGACATCAAAGTCATAGCTCTCCTTGACTCCTCTTTTCCAAGGATTTGGCACCATCACTGTCTTCTTGCCCTAATTCCATTCAGCCGCAGCAACCTCTTCATCTTCATCTTCATAGTCGTCATCGACTGAGTATGGATCATAAGCTTCGGCTACTATGGTACTCTTCTAGAACCGGGTATCTCTACGCATACTCTGGAATTGGCTATTGAGCACTGCTACTCGTTAAGCCAATTGACCCAAGCTGTCAAATTCTTGTTCCAGCAGCTTTTTTCCACATTAGCAGCATTCCTTGAACAGCTAAAGCAGCTAGTTGATCATCGGCCAAGTTTAAGGAGAAGCACAAGTTTCTAGTTTCTCGTAACCTCTAAAGAAATTCAGTGCCCGATTCATTAGTCTTTTATCTTATAGTTGTCAGATCGGTAATCTTCTTTTCTCTAGTCGTAGTGTAAAAATATATATAAAACTTCTTCTCTAAGTCAGCCCAATTGTGTAAGATACCGACTGATATGTTCTATCGTGCTTGTATTGTCTTGGCCAGTAAACTTAGTGAATTCTGGGAGCCTATAATTTGTGGGGAGAGTGACCAAATCATACTGAAAGTGCATCTAGCCCTTTAGTGGGTTTTGGATGATTATATGACAACGTGATTAAAGGACTAACCCGTTTGCTAAGTGTGGACAGGTAATAGGTTATCTCACAGGTACTTAGTGAAAGCCAAAATGATGTGTTGTTGCATAAACAATCTAGTTCAAGCACAAGACAACAATGCAAATGGAATTCATGTGAAGGCTTATTTATTGTGGGATTTCCATGTACTATGTGAAAGCAAGCTCGTGATTATTAGTTAATGAGACATGAGGGATTGCATATGGAATGGTCTCATATTTGAAGCTTGCTAAATTAAAATGAAAAAGATAACAATACATATGAATGGATGATTCAACAACAAGATGTGACTTGATGGCTTGAGATGGTGAAGATAGCAAGGAAAGGCTTCGAGGTACTAAGCAAGGGTGAAGGGCAAGCGACGGCTTGGCGGCCGAAGAACCTAGCTAGAGTGAAGAAGAAAGTACTTGCATTTAGTTGAGGTACTAATCAAGCTAAGATGGTCATATTGATGTGAAGAATCAAATCTATAATGAAGTATTTGATGGAAGTGACTTGATACATTTGGGATTATTCAAATTTGATGAATGGAATCAAGTCACATGCTCAAGATGGCTATGCTCAAGTGAAAAGATCAACATCAACTTGTTAGCACCCTTACTTGATGAAGATTGGAAGGGATGGCATCAATTCAAAAGAAATCAACTCAAGTGGTATAAATTCATTTTTCCTTTGATCTTGAGTTTAATAGGTATGTCGTACTATTAAGAGGGATGCATCATATTGATAGATAATGTTTCATAAGTGCTCAAGCCAACCCATGTGAGTTTTGAGAATTTGAGCGACAAAAGAGTTAACTGATTTGTTGCTGGTCTGGCAATACCGGACGTGTCCGATATTCACACCGGACGTGTCTGGTATTTGCCCAGTAGCTGTTAAATTGTTCTTCTCGGGTTGGTTCGTCGGGAGTCCCGACGTAGGTCGGGAGTTCCGACGGTCGGGAGTCTCGGCATGGGTCGGGAGTTCCGACGTCTCGCACTTCAACTAACTTGGATGGTTCACTATTCTGGTCATACCGGACGTGTCCGGTATGGATGACCAAGAGGCCAACGGCTAGTTTTCAAAAGCCTTGAGGGTCGGGAGTTCCAACATGTGTCGGGAGTTCCGACACCTCACTAACTTTAACTCAGTTACATGTTTTTCAAAATTGCTGAGGGTCGGGGGTTCCGACTTGAGTCGGGGGTTCCGATGGTCAGAAGTCCCGGCGTTCCTCGGGAGTTCTGACGCCTCACAACTTCTCTGTAACTTAGTTACTGTTGGCACAGTATGAGTCACGTGTCCGGTATGCATACCGGACGTGTTCGGTATTGCAACGGCTATAAAACGGCTAGTTTTCCTTAGGGGCTATAAATATCCCCTAGCCTCCACCTTTGGAGGCTGCTGATTCTGCTGAGATAGACACACGTTTTTGAGCCTTGCCAACTCTCCTAAACCCTCTCTTAGTGAGTGTGTGGTCCAAATTGCAAAATCAATTTGTGGGTTAAGAGAGAATTTGAAAAAGAGAGCAAGCCACCACTTGAGCACTTGTGCATATTGTCATTCTCGTGATTCGCATTTGTTACTCTTGGACTCTTCGGTCCTAGACGGCTAGGCGTCACCGGAGAGCAACCGAGAGATTGTGGTTGCTTCGAAAAGTTTGTAACGGTCGATTCCGCCGCCTCGGAATCATTTAGTGGAAGGAGGAAAAGGAGTTGGAAAAGACTCCGGCTAGAGTGACCTTCATGGTATCCTCTAGGGCTGACCTTCGCTGGGTCGCCCGTAGCCCCCTCAATGGAGAGTAGGACTCAAACAAGTCCGAACTTTGGTAAAACAAATATCGTGTCTCAATTCGCATTTCATTTGATATTTGTGTTGCTTTAGCTATTCTGCAGGTACTCTGTGTATATTACTATCTCTAATAGTTTCCTGCAGTTTGGATTGAAGATAGAAATCAAAAGGAGCAAATTCGGGGCTGTTCCACTGAAGTCGTGAATACCGGACACGTCCGGTATTAGCCCCTGCGCCAAACTGAATTGTATTGTGTTCTAACTCTTTGGTTGCAGGCATTTGGCTCCTAGATTTATTTAGTATCTTTTATATACTCTGTGGCTAACTTGTGAGGGGTGGTACTACTCGTTATTTGGAGTTTCCATTTTGGAAACTCTCTTTACTTATCGTTTCCACATTTAAAGGTGTTAATTTTCAGAAACGCCTATTCACCCCCCCTCTAGGTGGCATCCTAGGTCCTTTTAATTGGTATCAGAGCGAGGTTCTCACCTAAAGCTTCACCGCCGTGAGAAAAGGATGTCGACGCCTATCGAGTTGGAGCCGGTGCTTCTCCAAAATGATGGTTCAAACTTTCTACCTTGGTCAATTAATGTACTCAATGCTTTTAGAGATATTAGTCCTCTTGTTGAGCATATTGTGGATGCAAGCATACCTCTTCCTATAGTTGATTGGAGCAACTACAAAAATTTGTCAAAAGAGGAAGAGATATGCATGCAACTCAATGCTCAAGCTATTAATGTCATTTTGAGTACATTAAGTGTAGAGGTTCAAGATGAGGCAATATTCAATGGACAACCACCTCTGGAGAGTGCTCATCTCATTTGGACTAGACTTTTTTATTTATATGGAAAATCCAAATGTGATGATGCACTTGAGATCGAGTCAATGGAAAGTATGTCCATTGTGTCTTCATACAGCGAAGAAGCCTCATAAGACCTCGAGAGTGCCGAGCCGGAGCAAGAAGTGCAAGTAGCGCATGACCTGCTGTCTACCTGCATGTACCGGACGTGTCCGGTATGCCTGCCGGACGTGTCCGGTATGGCCGAGGCAGCAGACCAGCAAGCAGCTATTTGCAACGATGCTCAAGCCCGGTGGCAACCAAGTGATGAGTCAATCTCAGTATCTCATGATACTCATCACTTGTGTCTCATGGCCAAGAAAAGCAAGAAGAAGAGTAACAAGAAAGATCAAGAAAAGGAGAAGGCTCAAGTGGATGATCAAGATAAGAGTGATATTGAAGTTGAAGACAACTACAACCTTGATCATCTCAACCATAAAGACAAGTTCATTATCATGAAGATAGTTGAAAAGAATGATGAGCTTGAAGAAGAGATTGAGAAGCAAGAGCAATCGCTTCAAAATCAAGAAAAGTTTCTCATCTCCAAATTGCAAGAGCTAAAGGCAATAAATGAGAGGTATGAAAATTTGTCAATTGAGCATGCTTTAGTTACTAACTCCTCTTCTAGTGTTTCACAACTAGAGAAGGAAAACTTTGAGCTCAAGGCAAGGCTAGATGAACTATCAAGCAAGTATAATGAGCTACAAGCAAATTATGTTCATCTAAAGTGCTCTCATGAGGAAGTAGTAGAATCAAGCATCATGCTTGAGGTGGCTCATGAGGTTGTGATTACATCAGTAAAATTCTCTCAACCTCTCACACATCCGCTCACTAGTACACCATCTCAATTAAATATTTCTTGTACTAATGAATGTGCTCCTCAAGCAAGCCAATCTTCGATTGAGCTAAATCTTATAGAAAACATAGAGCTCAAAGAAGAAGTGCAAAGATTAAAGAAAGATGTGATTCGGTTGAAGGGTAAGGAGAAAGCACAACCTTCTCAAGATAACCGTGATAACATGGTGAAGAAGCTTGAGAAGGGTTCAAACCTTGCTTCCTCCAAAGCCCAACAAAAGAATCACATCTCAAGCAAGGCCAACACAACCAAGAGCAAGAAACATGGAAAAAGGATGTGCTATGGTTGTGGATTGTATGGACATGAGTGGGCTATGTGTCCACACAAGAGTTGGGCCAACAAGGTTGAAGCCGCCAATCAAAAGGCTTCTACCAAGGAGGCCAAGCAAATAAAGAGTGATGGACAAAGTGCTTGTCTCATGAGCAAGAAATTGGGGCATCCTACCAAGAAATGCCCAATGTACAAAGAGGCAAGAAAGGAAACCCAAGTTGCAACTAGAAGATGCTATGGGTGCAATGAGATGGGCCACAAGGTTGATAGATGTCCATACAAGCAAAACAAGCATAGAGCAAACAAAGGCCGTATATGCTATGCTTGTAAAAGAAAGGGGCATCTAAGCTATGAATGCCCAAATGGTAACATCCCTAAGCCGAACATATTTGTTTATGATAATATGCTTAGGAAGACCACAAATGGAATTAGCACTAGCAAGGTGATGTGTTCATCACAAACTAGTACTAAGGCCATTTGAGTGCCTAAGCACTTGTTGACTAACCCAAAAGGATCCAACAAGAGTTAGGTACCAAAATGTGCTTAGGTTGATAATGTAGGTACTTGGTGGTGAGATGAAAGCTTCAGGGTGGTTGAGCAAGCAAATTGACAATATTCACTCAATCTATCAACCAATTCTCATCATAATCTCTTATATGGTTGACCCGAAGATAATTCAATGAACATATCATATATTTCATCCTCACCATTGGTAACAAGTACCTAAACCTTGTACCTTGTAGGATAGCCACTTTATTCGTTTCGTGTTCTATAGTTCACAAATAGGTACATTTGTGAAATAATGAAAGTGGCTAATAAGATTCAATTAAAAGGAATTCTACTTTGCCATATGATGCTTTTAACGGCTCTCTAGTAAAGCAATTCATTTGTTGAGATGCAAGTTAACAATAAATACTAGAGCTAAAATTACAAGCAGTGAATTAATTGGTTCTGTCCTGAACCTATCGGACGTGTCCGGTATTACTATCGAACATGTCCGATATGGCCAGGGACAGAAAGTCAGTGCTTCTGTTCTGTGTATTCCGGACGTGTCCGGTATATCTACCGAACGTGTCTGGTATTACAGGAAACAGAACACTAATTGGATTCCAACTGAGTTTTTGATTCATATATGTTCATATATCACTAATTCACTAAGAAGCTTGTGTTTTATTAAATCTAAGTGGATTGTGAGCATCTCCCGAACTTAATTTTAAATATGGCAATTTTATTTAGTTTATGGTCAAAATAGAAAATTGACTCCCAAACTCTTAAAAGAATAAAGTGCTTGTTGAAAGTTATTCAAATTACTTGAAGCACTTATTTAGGGGGAGATAAATTTCTATTTTGCACCATTGTGGACTAACAAATTTATCTAGCACTCTTTGTAGTCCTTTGGATGAAAAATTGAATTTGTATCAAGCATGATTACTTGGCAATCAAGGTCAACATAAAGATTATCATGCCATGTATCTTCTTAGTGGTATTCTTGTGGGCTCAAGGCAAAGGTATGTTTTTACATATATGCATTGTAAGTGCATCTAAGGCCCTTTACATGTTAGAATGTGCATTTGTGTGACATAGGAGAGATGTTTTTCAAAACCCATAACTAGCATGTGTAGGTGGTGTGAATTTGAAAAACTATTTGAATCTTGGTCTTTGCGACCTAGCCCTGTCATGTGGTGATTATAGCTCTCCCTGATTGTCTGATTGGCTAATCACGCATGACATGGTTTTTCTTAAGTCCACAATCTACTTTGTCTCACTTTATCTCTCTCAAGCAAGCAAATTATTGATTATGCCATATATTTGGAAAAGAGAAAATAAATTGATGGCATTCGATAAGAAAAGTGATAGTACTCGGTTTGGATCAAGATCATACACCTTTTTGGACTGAGCAACAACAGAGAAAGGGATTGGAAGAGTGAGAACACATTTTGGAATTATTTGGGCCAGCCCGCGCATACCGGACGTGTCCGGTATGAGCGGGACTATAAAAACAGAGCGTACCCCTTCGGCCCAAACAGACTTGCCTCCTCCAAACCAACCAGCCGACGCCCTTCTTCCCACCTAGGGCGACCAAGGATTTCACCAAGGAAAAGAGAGAGAGGGAGATTGCATTGGAGAAGGCTTGGATCAAGGATTGAAGGCCCGTGGATTTGGATTTCACATCGCTCTCTCTTCTCTCCTCTCAAGGTACCCTAATCACGGACCTCGTCCGATCTACTTGGTCAATACATGATTTGAAAATTCCTTCGGTCAATATGCTGCATTGGTGATGGAGAAGCAATGACCAAAGTTTGGTATTAATCCGTGTTGGTTTGAATCAAGGAACCCTGGTTAGGGCTGCTGGTCGCCCATACCGGACGTGTCCGGTATGACCCAGCAGAGCAGACTCTCTACTTCCTTTGATTCAATGCTATCCTAGAATTGTTTATTAGGCACAGTTTCTTCTGTATCTATGTTTTGCAAACCTTGTGACAATGGTGTGTCGAGGTGATTGTAAAAGCTTGGATAGAAGAATCTATGTCTAATTACAATTCAAGAATAAGCTATGGGCATGTATCTAAAATTCTTTGGAAATCTTTGGATACAGGACAGCAGCCATGAGTGGACGACAGGAGCCGAGGTCCAAGCACAGGCACGATCCAGCACTTGAAAAGTATAAGAAGGCGAGACAGGAGATGCATCCTGGATTCCAGCCGAGCAGCAGGAGGCCTACCAGGGCTGCCTCTAGTGCAGCACCTCAGTATGCAAAGGGGTCAAGGAGCTCTTCTTCTAACACTAATTCTGATGAGTTCAGAGTGGAGCCCAGAGAAGATAAAAAGAGGAAGAGCACTCACAGAGGATCAGACGGTGATAGCTCAGATGAGGAGGAGGAGATTGAGGAGGAGGAGTCAGTTCCTCCAGTTCAGCACCAGCCTGGTCAGGGGATGCACTATGGTCTCCTTGAGACACGTCTGCCCAATGTACCCTCCTATGTTTCCAGGGTTGATTACAAAGGAAAGGGTATGACCAGGAGAGCTAGAGATGAGCGAAGGGTTGATCCGAGGAGCTTACCTAAGGTTCAGTACGATCACCGCTTCCAGATAGCCTTTCACTTGGATTTCTACTCCAGTGTTATTCTCACCAGGAACCCTGTGATTGCCAGGTCTCAGTGGATTGACTGGCAGTATGTTAGAGAGTTGCAGAAGGCCTCAGCTGATCATGCCATTGCTATTTGTCAGCGCACTGGGGTTTATGAGATCATGGAGTTCCAGCATGACTGGAACACAGAGGTAGTAGCTCAGTTCTATGCTACTCTGTTTGTTGAGGAGGATGAGCGGCGGATGCACTGGATGCTTGAGGGCTAGTGGTACAGTGTTGACTATGATGTTTTTGCCACCTAGCTTGGCTTCTCAGAGGATGATCTCCAGAGGGACAGGATCCACACCGAGCAGGTGTTACCCCCTGAGCAGCTCGCATATATGTATCCTCCTAGTGGTGAGAGAGGAGCTGTGGGGAAGGTTCTAGGTCTTCACCCTATCTACAGATACCTGGACAGGATGTTCAGGAAGACTTTTGACTGCAAGGGTGGAGACAAGGGCAACATTGTAGATTATTCTAGGAACCTACTCCATAGGATGGCACCTGATGCTCGGCCCTTCAGCGTGTTTGATTTTATTTGGTCCGAGATCAGGAGTGTTGGAGAGAGGCCCCTCAAGGGCTATGGTTTTGCTCCTTATATCATGCATATGATTGAGCAGGTGACAGGGCACACATTCGAGTATGATAAGATTCACAAGGCCCTGAAGATTATTGCAGATCTGCCTGAGACAGGGTTACCTCCAGCAGGACCAGGAGGAGTAGCAGCAGCACCAGAGGCAGATGCACTTGGGAGTGGTGCACCAGCAGGAGCTTCACCTTCACCATGTGCTCCTTCACATTCTACTTCACGCCGTGGCAGTCCTCCCTCACCTATCCGCAGGCTTTTCAGCTCCATATTTGGGATGTGCCGTGACATCCAGACTAGGCAGCAGAAGGAGAGGGAGGCTAGGAGGAAGGACACTCGGACTTTGAAGCAAATTGCTTCTAATCTTGAGCTTGATCCTCCTAGATCTCCTCTATCAGATGAGGCAGCTAGTGAGCCTGAGACCGAGGAGCAACAGTAGGCTAGATATGATAGAGAGTATGTTGAGTTCATACAGCGACAGCAGCAGCAGCAGGCACCTGAGCACCCTGACACTCTACCACTTCAGGCTCGTGTGCCTACTCACTCTCAGCCACGTCCCAGCACTGCTGACGACTATGCTACAGATTGGTGGAGTGACTTGACAGGTGGTGGCGGCTACTACGGCTCTAGTGGCTACGACCCATCTGGTGCCGGTGGTTCTCGTCTGGCTGGTGTTACCCGCTCTAATGACAAAGATACTGGAAGAGATGATGATGATGAGTGATGCCAGAGATTAGTGATAGCTTGTAGCCCCTTTGTCCTTAGTATGTCATTGTTGGACCTTTGTGGTGATAGATGACAAAGGGGGAGAGAGACTGATTAAAGCTTCAGGATAGTTTTATTTGCTTATCTTTGTACCTGAAGATATGTACTGCAGGCTGTAGTTTGTTTTTGAGCTTCATTGATTATATCTTGTGAGAGATGAGACATATGCTTTATCTATGTATCTCTTGAGACATGATCTTTATCTATATATCAGTGGTTTCTGGACTTGAGAAAATTTGTAATGAGTGCTATGTGTGAATTACATGTGTCATATTTATTTTCATAAGGACTATGCATGATAGAATGAAAATATTTGATGTGATGCCTTTATATTTATTCTTGTATGATATATCTTGTCATATGCATCACGGTTTCTCTTTGTCACACACACATGCACCCCACGGATGCAATGATTTAGGGGGAGTCTCCTATTTGTTTTAGTATGTGCAATTGACATTTGAGGTCAGTTTGTGAATTCTAATCATAAGCACATATTAAGGGGGAGCCTCTCATAAATCATTGAACCCAAAAGTTTAAATGTTTATATCATTTTATAAGCTTTAATCAAGTTGTCATCAATCACCAAAAAGGGGGAGATTGAAAGTGCATCTAGCCCTTTAGTGGGTTTTGGATGATTGTATGACAACGTGATTAAAGGACTAACCCGTTTGCTAAGTGTGGACAGGTAATAGGTTATCTCACAGGTACTTAGTGAAAGCCAAAATAATGTGTTGTTGCATAAACAATCTAGTTCAAGCACAAGACAACAATGCAAATGGAATTCATGTGAAGGCTTATTTATTGTGGGATTTCCATGTACTATGTGAAAGCAAGCTCATGATTATTAGTTAATGAGACATGAGGGATTGCATATGGAATGGTCTCATATTTGAAGCTTGCTAAATTAAAATGAAAAAGATAACAATACATATGAATGGATGATTCAACAACAAGATGTGACTTGATGGCTTGAGATGGTGAAGATAGCAAGGAAAGGCTTCGAGGTACTAAGCAAGGGTGAAGGCCAAGCGACGGCTTGGCGGCCGAAGAACCTAGCTAGGGTGAAGAAGAAAGTACTTGCATTTAGTTGAGGTACTAATCAAGCTAAGATGGTCATATTGATGTGAAGAATCAAATCTATAATGAAGTATTTGATGGAAGTGACTTGATACATTTGGGATTATTCAAATTTGATGAATGGAATCAAGTCACATGCTCAAGATGGCTATGCTCAAGTGAAAAGATCAACATCAACTTGTTAGCACCCTTACTTGATGAAGATTGGAAGGGACGGCATCAATTCAAAAGAAATCA